>NC_141732.1:21047053-21627053 GCF_971803275.1 Cyanistes caeruleus
GCAACTTCCAGGTAAAAGTGGCTTCCTGATTTTTCCACCATGCTTATATCCAGAAGGTAACATATTTATGTTCCTAGGAAGGAAAAAATAATGTCAAGAAATATGAAGACTGATTTTTTTTTTTTTAAATTAGACCAGGCAAAGTCTGACAGTACAATGATTTTACAAGGTTGTATATCCAATGGATAAGAAAGGAGCACTGTGGGCTCTGGGCTTGGCAGAACTTAATCTGGAGCCATAAATCCTTCTTTGAGTCCCACTCTCTCATGAATGCAAGTTCAACATTTTAGATAACTCCAGCTGTGAAGTTCTGTATTTCATATAATCACAGAATCACAGAATGACGAGGGCTAGAAAGTACCTTAAAAATCCAAACCTCTGCCTTGAAAGCTTCATGTAGCAACCTCTTTGCAGATATTTGCTGACTCTTTTGGTTATCCCTGTTCACACCTACCTTTGCTTCCTCTGTGTGGCTGACATCTATGTACTGAAACCTTCTTTTCTGCCCTGTTCCCTTGTGACTCCCACAGGTCTGCACTCACACTGGCCTTCTATTCCCTTTGATTATGTCCCATCATCAAGCTATGGTAACAAGTGTTCCTGTAATCGGCCAGTCCTGCACAGTCCTACCAACACCGGAGCAGAAACAATGGGGTGAGTTTGTCCTGCAGCAATAAATCCATGGAATGATTTCCTTGGAAGCTGGGGAACAGGAAGCAAGGAAGAAGGATGAGCTAGTGGAGGCAGGTTAAGCTCGTAGGGGGCAATTCACAGATTTGCATTTTATTTCTGAGGTTCCAGTAATTCCTCCTTCATATGAACTATCAGATAGGATTAAAAAGAGAGAGGATAAATAATGCATGGTGTTATTCACTGAAAAAATATTGCTAAAATTCACTTCAAACAGCATACTCTATTATATAGTCAGATTTTTCAGAGCCCTTCCATTAGTGTCCATATAAGCATGTAATATTTTCCAATTAAATGTGGTGGTAGGAATTATTCATTTTAATAATTAAAGTGTTTCCAGAGCTCCCTGAAGAGCGTTACCATGGAGGATTGGACCCTCTGCTGGGAACACTCACAGCATGTTAGTGTACATTGTAGGCCAGCTGTTAATGTCAGTCGTGCAGGAGCATGAAATCCAGTCCTGAGGAACGTTAGCATTGGTTGCATATAGCTGTCCTTTCTGTGGCTGTTCCAAAGTTAGATTTTTGAGGCAGCTTTTGAATTCTGGGGCTTTTAAAGCACCTTCATGTAGGCTGCAAATCTGTCTGTCTCCTGCTGTACCTTATGGTGATGGCTTCCTCATAGATTTGGTCCTCTTAGATGTTCATCATGGACAAAGTGAAAGCTTTTATGCCCTGTTCCCTTTGCCTTGTCTCCCTTCTGGTAGCCCACATTATCCGCAAGTTGGTCTTGCCCCCCCTTCCACTAAATCACGTTCTTGGCACAGTCCTCTTCTTCAACGCTCAGAAACTGAGACACCTGCTCCTCACAGGTATGGAAAATATTGTGGGCTACTCTGCAGAGGAGGGTTGGATGTGGCATCCCTGGCCCATATTCCCATTTGCCACTGCCATGCAGAACATTGGTTGGCTACCAGTGGCTGTCACCCTCCCACTGGAGATGGCCGATGCTCTGTGTTTGTGTGTGGGCACATGAAATGAGACAGACAGACTGAAAAGCAGCCTAGAAACAAGAGATATGATACAAAACGAAATTTTGCTACCATCAGAAGATCTCCAGTTCATACTCAAAGGTTTAAATTAAGCTAAAAGGAACCTGACAAACATCAATTGAACGTGAGAATCACAAGGTCCATGTATCCTTCAAATTTAATAAAACTGCTTCTGTTTTTTGTTTTGTATAAATAAAAAAAGAAGAGGATCAGAGAACTGGTTAAGTTATTATGTTGTTTCAGGAAAGCATAGAAACCTGAAGCTTTTTTTATCTAGACCAAACAACAAAAGCAAAAAACCAAAAAAAAAAAAAAAAAAAATCAAAGAGGTTAAGTGTCACAGAAAAGCTGCCAAAAAAATAATTTAATCATTATTACAGCTCTTTTTGCACTACTTCCTTATCTACAGATAGAAACATCAGATTAGTTAGAAATACTAATACCTCTTAAAAATGTGTCAGAAATCCAGACCGCCTACATTGTCCTAGATAATCAAAAATGCTTTGAAATATTGAGATGATTTCTTGGTCTGATTTTCAATGCTTATTTTGTACCCTTATATCCTTGGAATGCTTACAAATAAAATTCACAGTTTGTGTTGTTCAGGCTGTGATTTGAATATGTATGAAATTTTATCAACAGTGGGGAAATTACAGTGGTCAAAGATAAAATATTCTGAATAATTTGGCACTGAAAGAATCATAAAAAAAAGAGTCCTGAAACCAGCAGAATCCACTGGCAAGATCTGAAAGAATTTTTCATTTTGAAAATATCAGCCTAATTACATAAAGCATGCCGAAACCTAGACCAAACAATCAGGGCAATGGTTTATTCATTCTGTTAACCACCAGAATCAAAACTCTTGTCTGAATTTGGGATAAACTCAATTGAAAGGCTTGAAAGTTCACAACAGACAGGAAGATAATTTTCTACCTATTTACCATATATTGTTATTCACTGAAGGGTAAATGTAGTAGTAAAAAATCTTTCTGCTAGAAAACCTTGTTTACAAGGACAAATAAATTTTAATTGGTCTTAAATGAATTTAATTGGTCCTTCTTTTCTGATAGCTGAATTACTTTTCCCATGAGAGACAAAATTTGGAATTGGATTACCTGTTTACTAGTGGGATTTGGGATGCTTATACTTCTCCTGTTTTGTAACTGATGGCTAACGTGCATACAGTATAAAGTGGAAGTGTTCTTGTACACTTTTGTATCCAAGAGCCATTCTACAGTCAGTATGAACAGCAAACCTGGCCCTATTTCTGCCCAGGTGTTGGCTGACAGCACACAGCTGTAGCAACCAAGGCAAATCAAGTCCTGGGCTGCATCCACTCCACTCCATTGCTGGAGACAGAGACAAGATCATCCCAATCTTCTCAGCTCTTGTCAGGCTGCACCTGCACTATTGCCTGCAGTTCTGGGCCCCACGGATCGAGAAAGATACAGAAAGACTGGAGAGAGTCAAAGAGGGCAATGAAGGTGATCAAAGGGCTGAGGAACCTCCCCTGAGGGAAGATGTAAGAGTTTTTTCTCTTCTTCCTGGAGAAAAGACTGCTTATGGAGACCACATGGCAGTATTTCAATACTTAAAGAATGGATACAAAGAGAAGGGGAGTTCTCCTCATAAGTAGACACAGGGAGAAGGCATGAGGCAATGGTATTTGTACTGAGAGAGATCAGACACAGGAAAGAAATTGTTCACTGTGAGGACAACCCATCACTGGAACAACTTCTCCAGGTATGTGGTGGGGTCCCCATTGCTGGAGGCTTTCATGATGCCTTTGGACAAGGTGCTAGGTAATTTCATATAGCTTCCTTTTCCCTCAAATATTGGACCAGGTTTTCCTTTGAGGCCCTTACCAGTCTGGACTGTTCTGTGATTCCATGATCCCAAGGAACCAGACAAATATTAAACAGTCAGAAAATTTTGTTTAGAAAAATCCACTCATTTTTTTGTTTATTTTGTATGTATCAAACCCACAACCCTTTTCTTCACATCACCATAAAGTTTGCAGAAATCGCAATATATTTCATACTCAGCTTGGTGTCTGGGAAACACAGGGAAGAGCTGGAATTATTTAACAAGCATATTCACTAAGAATAGTCAGGATATAGCTCTGGATCTGCTCTTCTGTAGCCTGAATAAGTGCAGTCTGTTTCTGATCCTTTCTTCAATGCTTCTTTGCCAAAGTGACAGTCCATAACTTTGCATAAAAAATGTATTTACCTGCATTTCTATATCACTTGGTAACTCTTATGAAACTAAACTCTATGAAACTAAAACTGGAGTATACCAGCACATAATTCCTCATGTTCTTTGTCTTCTTTAACTTATTACTGTCATCATCTGGTGAAAACTGACTGAGCTTAGTAGCACTGAATGAAGTAACAGACAGAAAAACTGGCTTAAAGTAATTCTCATTTACAATTATCTGTATTGCTAAAATGGTATTTCACCCATTGATGAGAGCAGAGAGAGTAGCTAATGTCACTTATAAGTCTCAGTTTTAGCCTTGAACGCTGATTTGCACAATCTGTTCCCATCTTCTCAGTAACTTGCTTAGTTGTGTACTATGTGGCTTCATTTAATCCACATTAGTTAAACTATGATGGAACTGGAAGAAGTGAATCAAACTAGGGACAAAAATAAGCAATTGCTTTCTAACATTTATAGAAGACAATCCACAAAATTTTACTTGTAAGTAAGACAAAAGTCTTACTATTTTTTTTAAAAATCTGCTTTTATTTTCTGAATTCTGCTGCTTATTTTAGAGTTGCTTCTTATGACAGTACTCACTGGTGCCTCTGAACTGATGTAGCAAGGTCTTAGTCTTCTTGTGAGCCTCTTTTCTAAGGGAGGAGCTTGAAGGTGGCCCCATGACAGAGGATCCCAGACTGACATCACTTAGGCAGCCACACATTGCTAGTAAGTTTGGAATAGGAGTACCAGCAGCTGGCTACTCAAGGCTGACTAACTATAACAGAGGAATGCTCTCCCACCCATGTCTGGAAACCAGAGCAGGACAATCAACCATTGCCTTCTTCAGAGTCTAGGGGCTTACTCCAAGTACACATCCAAGACTAAGATGGCAAAATATAAAGTCAGATCCATGTCAGTCCAGTACCAGGAGCCCCTGCTGCTATTGCCCTAGCTGTCAGCATTCAATCTCCAGCACTGCATCCTCTCCCTGTGCATGTCATGACCACAATCAACTTTCTTCCCCATTCAGCATGCTCTAGGCTGTCCCTGCAGCTGAGACAAAATGGATTTCAGTGTAACTTAGCTCAGATATGAGCAGGAAAAGGCTCACTGGAAAATCTGGAAAGGTTAGTAATCCTCCAGCCTGTACCTGAGAAGACCTAACTGGTTGCAGAATTGTTCTGAAACCTCTGAAGTTAACAGCACTCAGTATATTAAAGGCAGACCCGCACTCATTTCACTACTTCTGCCTTAATACATCATAGTATGAACTACAGCCAATGAAGAATGAATTTCCAAAAAAGTTAAGTCCACAGGACCAGTTCTGATTCCTTAGGAACTCCCTGTATCTAGTGTTCCTTTTGTAAGCCCAAAGCTTGCAAAAGCTCTTGGTTTATACTTAGATACTCAGACACATGAAGATGCATCAACTCTGACTTGACTGAAACACAGACAGTAAACAAGCTTAGTGGCTGACAACAAATTAAAATATTTGTCAGAACCATGCATGTCCCCACAAATATTTTGCTTATCTTAGGTTTCCCACAACCTCAGGCCATGGGTTCCTTAAGGAGTCCAGGACCCCAAACCCACAAGGAGTTTCCTTGCAAATGTGCAGTCTCACTTTCTCTTCTTGCCCCCTCACTTTTCAATATTTTTCCTTTGACAGCCAGTCACACCATTAAACAAGCATTCTGTACCAGGAGAGCACCTTTATTTCTCCCTGCATTATCACCTCCTGGCTTGTAAGAGTAGTAGTCATATCTCAAGCTTTGCCTAACTTAAAAAAAACCCAAACATTATTTTGGACACTTTTTCTTGAAACTCCACCTGTCCTGTTTACACAAGCCTCACCTCAGTGGGAAATTTTCAAGAGAAGTGTGAGTCTGCACCATCACAGCTTGCATGAATGCCATTGTGTGGGAGAAGTTAAAGATGAGAAGTTTGTGTTCTGACAGAATCAAACTTAAGGACCAACTGCATTAAAGAGAATTTTATAGCAGTCCAGTAAGATACCCTTAATGCTATTGCACACTTAATTCTCTTTCTTTCACAGTCAGAAAGTTGGCAGTGGCACCACTCGCTGACCAGTAAGGGCAGCAAATACACGAAGTGTTTGTGAGGGAAAATGGGGAGAAGGGAGACAATCAAGGAAACTTGTCCTGCTTGCCAGCTTCTTGTCTAAAGCAAAGAATCTCTAATATGAAATTTAGCTGTGAAGGCTTTGAGCCAGGTTGTCAGGTGCTGCCAGAGCTGGATCAAGGAGATGAGATGTTCCAGCAAGAGGCATTGTTCATACTGGAGAGCTGGAACACATTTCTCTAATGCTCTTCTTGGTATCTTCCCTGACAGCTAATGAGATAATTAGAATACATGTATATGTAGTCATTACTTACACCTTCCCCCAACTTTGTGGTGTGGATCTGACCTGTTTCTTCTACACTCATCTCCCACTCCACCCACCTCCAAATGGCTACCAATCTGTGACATTTTTTGCTCATTTGTTAACAGTTGTGCAAGCTGGCCTTCCTGTGCATTGGAAAAACAAAGTGGTTCATTTCCTCTCTTTATTTCTACCCCATATGAACAACATCAACACGGGCCTTTCTTGAAAAATATTACTATAGCAACTGGTCTCAGGTGTCTCTCAGCAAGAGCACTCAATGCTTTGTAAAAGCTATTCAGTGCAACATATTAATCCGTTTGACCTCATTGCCAGTTTTGCTCCTGAGAAGAAAAAAAGTTCTAAATCAGAGAATTAATAAAGTTGCTGAGTACCTGGTAACAAATAGTAAGACAAATAAATGAATAAGCAATCAAAAAAGAATTAGTGTCTTTTGCTTTCAAACTCTTACTTCAGGTGAAACATTCCACTTCAATTTTCAATAATCATATTCTAGCAACCCCTTTCAAAGCTACTTTTCACTGGCAATAATTGTACAGGTTACGACAAGGAAGATTGAGCTTAATGAATTCTTGAGTTTTTTTTCATTCGAAGTCAACTACTCAGCCTATCTCATGGTATTTGGTTACCTGATTGCAATGAATGTTCCTTTGAGCACATGAGGATTAAAAAAGACATATTTTCAGTTTCAAATCTGGTATGTGACTTGGAGGGAAAAAAAGCTTTCTTAATGTCATTATTGTAAAGCAAATACTTCTGACTGTAGCAGAGTACCTAATAAGATTATTTCAAGGTTTTGTACTAATTACACTGGTGGATCAAAGGCTTTTTCAGTAGGTGAAGATCTTGAAAAAAATGTTGTATCAGACTTGAACATGTGTGTGCACATTTACATACCAAGCATAATTTGAAAAAAAACAAACATTGAACAACACAAGAAAAGCAAATATTTATAAAATGTAGTATAAATAAGATTATAACTTACTCCTATATGTCCAAGGTGCCAGTGGTCATCTTAACAAATCTGGGAACAGTAGCAAAGTCCAGAAATAAATGCAGTACTTGCATATGTTTGCTTGAAGAGGGAATTGATTTTTGTGTAACTAAAAAAAAAGTAATGGAGTGAATTATATTACATGTTGTCCCCTTGTCATGTGTTACTTCTGCTGTGCTATAGTGTTACTGCACGTAACTCCCAATAGCAGTGAGATTTTAGCAAGGTTTCTGAAGTTCTGCTGGGGTTACCCTGCTGCTCGCAGGGAAAAGGACCATCCTCATTTAAAAAAAAAAATAAAAATTAACCCTCAATTAAAAAAAAATTGTCATTTAAAAGAAAAAGTCAAAATATTAATTTTGACTTCTACACAGAGTAATTATTCATAGCATTGTTATTGTAATTTAAATCCATAGAACAGCTAGTGGCAATCTGTGCTTTGATTCTGGAGTTTACCATGTCATTTTCTTTCACATTAAAATTCCAGTGGCTACCATATAGTTAAGTCATTCTCATTATTATCTTGTACTCTATATTCCAAACAACATAGAAGTCAGTCCAACAAAAAACTGAGGTTTAAAAACAACTTGTCCAACTGTTTTAAATAAACAACGCTTTAAATTTTTTCACTGCCTTATAAATATATAAATATACATATTTATGTATGTTTATAAATATATAAACATACATAAAGTTGAAAACTATTTCTCAAATAATAGTTTGAGACTCAGACATTGCTGCATAACTGAAAGAGTACAACATCATAAATCATCTAATTATTGCCTGCCATTGCTAAAAGTTAGAAACTCATTCTAACTCTCTAGTTAGAAAAAAGAGCACACATTTTGTCTGGACGAATTCTTAGCATTGATTGACTTTAGGCATATTTGAGGTGGGGGAGGTAATGTATATTTTTATATTGTGAATTTTTAAGTTTGTATGTAGCTTTACATATTAATAATAATAAAAAAACCTTCATTATGTAATTTTTCTTACCAATCCTCCTATATTTTGTTTTACAATAAACTAGATTGTAGTTGTTATTCTCTCCAGGATAAAATTCAGAGTAAGGTCTGACTCACACCTGCTGTTTTATCCACATGTTATCTTAGCTGTCAAAACCTTTATTGGAAGAAAATAGTATGAGTGAGATGAAAAGGATAAAGAACTTTGTATGCTATTAAGATAATGTCTTTCTTTGCTTTCTGTTTTCGTCAGTAATAATGTGATTTAGACATTTTTACATTTTATTGTAAAAAAAAAGTAAGTCTCTGTAAATAGACAAAAATTAAGGCTTTGACTTTCTTCAAACTTTGGAAAAGAGAGGAGACGAGAGGAGACGAGAGGAGACGAGAGGAGAGGAGAGGAGACTCGAGGAGAGGAGACTCGAGGAGAGGAGACTCGAGGAGAGGAGAGGAGACTCGAGGAGAGGAGAGGAGACTCGAGGAGAGGAGAGGAGAGGAGAGGAGAGGAGAGGAGAGGAGAGGAGAGGAGAGGAGAGGAGAGGAGAGGAGAGGAGAGGAGAGGAGAGGAGAGGAGAGGAGAGGAGAGGAGAGGAGAGGAGAGGAGAGGAGAGGAGAGGAGAGGAGAGGAGAGGAGAGGAGAGGAGAGGAGAGGAGAGGAGAGGAGGTAGAAACGCTGAAAGGGTTTGGACCTTCTGTATCTGCAAGAATTTTTTCTTACCTGAAATCCAATTTGGCATGAAAACTCTTTATGACTAAAAGTCAGTTTACATAGAACAGCAAACTAACCCAGTACAGAAAACTAACCATGAGCAAACTAACCCAGAAGCACGAACTAAGCCAGAACAGCACTGCCCAAAGTTAGTCAGGAATAAAATGCCAGTATGAACAGGGACTTTCATCAGACCTTTCAAATGCTACACTCAGAACTGTAGAGAGGTGTGTACATGTGCTCCAGAATAAGTTCTTGGATGCACCTGGTGCCGGTACTCTGCTTTTTCAAGGCAAAACCTCCAGACTAACTTACAGATGCAGACAGTAGTCTAATTGTATGTAGTAGTGTCTAGAATTTCCTTAATAAAGGGAAGCACTGGTTCATCTCCTTTCTCTGCTGTGGAGATGCACATATAGAAATCCAAATATGTCTGAATGCATGTGGCTTGCTGTGGGGTGCAAATCAGTGGCAAGTGCCTGTGGCAACCCAGGGACATCCCAGTGGGAACAGGCTGAGGAAACAGGGTCTGCTGGGACAAGGGGATAGTTTACAAGAACAAGTATTATGCAAGCAGGAATTTCTGATTTCTGTTTCATGAATGCCTAACATTTCTGGTGATTGAGGTAGCCACTGGAAAACAAGTGCTATGGCATATAACAAGATTTCATGTAGGAGTAAGAATCTGTACCTGCTCCGGGGCACTGCCGCACTGAAGCACTGTCCTTGGTTTCTCCCAGTCCTTCATCAGTCTTGACTCATGCTCTGCAGGGAAGTGGTTGGGGTAGCAGCTGTGAGATGGGAGAGAAGTTGTTGATATGTAGAAGCAGAGAGAGGAAAGGAATTTGGTTTTCTTATATAAGAGGTGACCCGGCTTGCTGATGGAAATGTTTTCCTCCTCGCAAGTTCTCAGTGATCATTTTAATTGAGGGTAATTTAACAGTGTGTTCTGAACAGACAGAGGTTATTGCTAAAAGGTATTTATACACAGTCTGAATTATTGGTTATCTAACAAAGGGCATTGCTATGGAAGCTGAGGTCGGAGTGCTTCTGGCTGAATGTCACAAACAGACCAATGGTACCCAAGGTTTTCAGAGCTTCCTGGTATCTAGAGGGTTATAAAGGTATCTAGAAAGTTAAAATAAAAATGGAGGCATTTAAGGAACTTTGTTAAGTTTTGGAGATTGACAGAAAAAAGATCACAGTTTACTGAGTCACTGAACTTTTCGTATTTGATAAAGTAAAATTAAATAAAGTCACATACAATGTATGGGGGAAAAGGTTTATTTTTCCTCATTATTCTTATTACTGTTTCTGCTCAGGGTACTATTTTTTTCTACTTTTACTTTTACAGGTATGTTCTTCAATATTCTGATACCTGTCCAAAGGTACCGTCAGACAAATTCAGCTTGAACAAATGATTTTGTTCTTCCTCTAACAGTGACTTGGATTTCTCACCGCTCCTTCACCTGCTTACAAGGAGGTGAAATGATTTCATGAGTTTGTTGATTTTAAGGGCAATAAGCAATGCCTGAGAGCTGAGCTCAGGCTGCAGGGGTGCTTTGTCTGGTAGCTCGTTTCCCTCAACATGTTAGAAAACAGCATCTTCTCCATCTCTCTGTGACACTGGCAAAGCTGATTCAAGCCTTTATTTATACAGCCATAAATAAATAAAGTGAATTGTTAAGTAACCACCAACTGTTTTATTGTAGTTTGCCATTAGTGTGAAAGGTTTGCCAATATATGCATCTAGCAAGTAGTGATATCAGCTAGGAAAAAAGGAAGCTCTTCTCCCAGGGGAAAACTCCTATCCCCTCCTGAATTCAACATAAATGTAAACAGAGGAAAATTAATCTGTAAATAAACCAAATAAACTCATATGCCACAATGCCTTCCACAACAGTTTTAATAATCATGATCAATGTCACTCAGATTAGTTGTTTTAAGGAGCCACCTGGGAAAATTACAGCTTGGCTTTGAGTCCAACATTAGTACTAGAATTAAGAAACGGATCATTTTATGTCAGGTGCCAGGTGGCAAAACTTCTTTCCTCCCCAGGTACTGATAAATTCCCAGGGCTTACTGCAGGAGACGGCTCGAGGTGCGCAGCGATTAACCTTCCTGTGCGCTCCCCAGCTCTACAGGCAGCGATGTCAGAGGAGGGGAGATCAGCTAAAGCCAGTCATAGCAACCTGTGGCAATAACAACATGCCAGAATTCTTAAACTGCTGTGAGGGCTGATTTTTCTCCCTCCACCCCTGCATTTTCCGCCTCCTGGCTGTAGAAATGCACCACCGTTGCACTCTGCTGATAGACTTGAACCTGTCACATCTCCTACATTTCCTAGAATGAGGGAAAGGCAGCTGGATTCATAGCACCTCATCTGAAGAGCATTGGCTGCCCAAATGAAGAATAAACAAGTGAATTTGGTGAGTTCCTTATTCTATTTAAATCTGTTGAAAAGAAGTAAGAGTTTGTTGGGGTTTTTTTTTTAAGTTAATTTCAGATGTTGTGATTGCTCTTTCCTAAGTCTCTAGAGCATGGCATGGTTAGGAAACTCTGGAAATTTACTTTAGTAGCTCCCTCTGATCCTCTGAGATCAGCTGCAGGCTGGAGTAGAATGACTGCAAAGCCACAGATGCCTGAAAATATCACTCCTCCTGACTGATGCAGCATCAGGATACAAGAGACCTTGAATCATACAGCAATTAGCTGTTTATAGGTTTGCTGTTCCTGAATGGACAAGCAAAGTAATGAATTCAGAAAGGTTTCAAATGTCTTAAGTAAATTGGAACTGTCATGGAAGGGAAAAGATGAAGTTCAAAACTACCGCCCGGTTTAATGTAATATAAGTTCACTAATTAATTCATGATGCTTTTAAGTAATAAGAACAAAATAAACAAAAGTTACTTTTTGACGTTATGAAAGAATAGTAGTGTCTTGACTTCTCTGTTCTGATTGCTTGATGTTTAATTCTTTCACACAGAGTGTATACACGGGGTGCTGCTGTTTCGGTCTTGGTTACCTATAGAATTTGTCTACTTTTTCAGCAGCATTTGTTGTAGGGGCTAGGAAGTTGATTAAATAACAGTTGGTTTCTGCACCCAGTTCTGGTACCAATAGGCAAATGCATTTCAAGGGCTGATATTTAACTCTCTTGAGAACTTTCTTACCAACTGGAATTGGTTTTGGATGAGTGGGATGTTTTCATCGGGGGTTTTCATAGTTATTGACCCCACAGTTTATTGGACTAAAGAGACAAAGACTTTTTAGGAGCAGTAAAACTTTTTATGTTTGGGTGATAAGGACACAGAATTTTCTTTCTCTGTGGAATGTATTTTACACAGAATATATACCTCTGTGACTATATACAAAAAAATTTTCCTGAAGAAGGCTGATTTGGGAAGGTGTTCCCACTATGGTAAGTGATCTTACTGCTTCCTAAAAGATTAACTGTGAAGTGAAATGTCTTGCTTCCTCTAGTTTCCATACTATGACTTTGGTTTAGAGGTATTCTAAGTGAGGTAAGTGCTGAGAGATGATGTCTGACAGCAGTATTATGGGTGGGGGCAGAAGGAGCTTCTCTAGACAGAGTAGGGTCTGAGCAAGTTTAAAAAAAACATTGTATGGAACAGCCATCACACCTTCTAGCATAGAAGAGGGGGGACCTGCATTTTAGGTTTGTGGCTTGCTGTAAACATTCAAGCTGATTTATTGACAGCACTGAGACCTGGGAGAAGGGACAGATGAAATGTAAAATGGGTTCTCAGGATCTTTTCCACTCCTATTCAGGTTGAAGAGCAGAAACATTTTGAGATGGAAAATATGCAGGTCTGCCTTTCTTGTGTGCAGCCTCAGAGGCAGAGATGCAGAGGCTGTCATATTTTAAAGCATAGCAAAGGAAATTAAGACATCCAGGACTATTTCCCCAGCAAGTGAATAGCATGGTCAAAGTGTCCCAATGTTTCTGAAGGATTCTTAAAAATAGATGCTATTTATGTTGCTAGCTGTGCTATCAAAACTTGTATGGGGAAGAGGGCTCAGGGAGAAGTTAGGACTGGCATTTTGATTTGTAGCTTCTGGATCCCAAATATAGTTCTATAGTATGTTAGAATTATATATAAAAAATTATTTTAGAGATCTTATTTTCTATAATTCAGTGATATAATTTTTTTTTTCTAATTCCACTCTCTTCATGCAATTCTAAGTGTATAAATACCCTTTGAAAGTCACTGGCTTTTCAAGAAGCTGTCTTGTGGAGGTCTGATACACTTTTTTTATATTTTTATACAAAAACTGTATATTTTTGTATTTTTGTATTTTTGTATATTTTTATTTCCTCTTTTAATGCAAAAAATTGCATAAACTTAAGATATCATGACACCTACTCCTGCTGATCTCAGTGTTCTCTGCAGCAATCCTGTGACTGTTTTGTCACAAATGGTGAAGGGAATACATACATGGAGTACAGTATTGCTAAAACAATAAACATAAGTTCACTTGAGAACAAGATAATATTAAAAAAGAACAAAGTTAAAACCCAATGTTGTCCAATAGCAGGAATTCTTCTGAAGGATATGACTCCTTTCAGAAAGAGACAGAAGTATATTTTAAAATGGCTAGGATTGTAATTTGGAAGATATAATTTATAACAGAGACTAAAGAATTAATTATTTGCAGGTTTCATTTCTAGACATTGAAAATGAGAGTTCATTTATGCAATGGCATTCTATCCAGCTTAAATATCTTTATTTAAAAAAGACTAGGTGTAGTCCTTACCTGTACTGCTGTGTTTTTCTGTACCACTGACTTTCAGTGATACTGTGCAATATTAGCATGAACAGTAGTGACCCTATCTTCACCTACACCCTAAAACACAATGAAAAATGTTATTGTTGTTTAAAGGGATCATCTTGGAAGAAGCCCTCCTGATGGCTGTAGCAATATTGGCTGAGCATATTTTAAAACTGCTGTTGTTGCATGACATCCCTTCTCCAAGAAATTGAAGTGTCAGGGTTGGCCAGGGAGGATCAAATTGCCCAAGGTGGCTCTGGTAAAGCTTTCCTGTGACTGGCACAGAAGAGAAAAGGACAGGCTTTTCAGTATCATGTTTCTCTAAGGTAGATTTTTACTGCTTTGTTCTCTTGGAGTCTGTTTCTATTGGTGTCCTCCAGCTCCAGCCCTGACTAGGACTCACCAGCACAGGAGGTCCTTCTTCAGAAAATCACCCTGCAAAGTATACCTCAAGGAACACTTTTTCAGTGCAGTCAGGCCCAGAAGCATGTGTGAATTAGACATCACAATGCTTTCTATCCCAGATTTTAAACAGATGGCTGCATCCCTGACCAGTACCAGGTGGATAACTTCCTAGACTGTGGTCACAGCAGCCTATTTGCTTGCAGTGATAGTTAACACTGGCATTTTCCACATAGCTGGGTATCAATCTGCTGCACTTTCTGACACTCTGCTCTGCTGGATGAAGGACTGCCTTCCTGCCTTTGGAGTGCTCATTGCTGCTGAGGTATGTTTCATGGATCTTCAGTGCATATGAGATCATATCTGACTGGAAAATTAATGCTCTACCAACAAGCTGACTCACTCTCTCAGCTGGAAGGGTGATATGCCAGTGTCTGGGTCAGCAGAAGTTTGCTGTGACTGAAAACCAGCTGTGGTGATGGGTATGTGAGTGTGGCATGGGAGATTCTGGTTCTCTTGAGAAGCAGGTGTGAAGCTGCTTGAGAAGCAACACCCTCTTCTCACTTTGGTATGAATGGCTGGTTACTGATGGCATTGCTGCCTGGGGAACACTGTACTTGGAGAATTACAGCTGGAGTTACATTGACTGTGCTGATCATTAATTGTTCTTGTCTGACCACCAGCTTTATTCTGTAGGAATAGCACGGGGTCTCAGGGGAAAATATAAAATCTTAGGAAGATGCTGACCAGAAGGAGAGAAGGGAAACAGCCTTTGTGTAAAACAGCTGGATGAGTGTTTTGTCTGAAGAACAGTGAGATGCAGGTGAATACTGGTTTTCCTTAAGTGAGACCTTCTCTTAAAAGACCAGGTGCATGTGATATGTTTGAGATATATTTTGGGGACTGAATACTTTCTATGGAATAAATGCATACTTGCTAGGTTTTTCTCATCAGCTTCAAGCAAAAAGCAAACTCTAATCATCATTTTAAGTAGGGTGGGCTGTCTCGTGATAACTGGCTACCCTACCATGATTTTAAATGTGTCATATGAACAGGATGACAGTGTCTTGTTGAAATGGAGACAGCATCCAGGCTTGAGGGTCACTCCAACATAGAGCCAATGCTTCCAGAGATGAAGCTGCAATGCTTTTTTCTTTCCAAATAAATTTCTAGACCAAAGTATCTTTTAATGAGTTCAAAATTAAGGGTTGAAGTATCTAACATGTGAATTACTCCTTTAGTTTTTCTCATGTCGTTCTCCTTGATTTCTTCTAGCAAAACTTTGGGGATTGCCACAAATACAGAAAAAGGTTATTACAAGGTAATGAAGCTGTTGTTTAATTATGCTGCCAGGCCTTTAATTTCATATCCTAGAGATGCTGCCGCCTTCCCAAAGCCAGGGGGTTTTGGCTGGTGCTTGCAATTACTTACAATTGATTCACATGTAGTGAGCAGTGAGCGTGCCCGCTGCTGACCGGAGCCCCATCACAGCCCGGGATGCAGGACAGAGCCGGGATGAGCTCGGGTGTTCCTGGTCCGGCTTTGCCCTCTGCTGGTACCCGCTTGAAAGATTCCCCGAGCTCCAGAGAGATAAAGCCTCTGAAGACCCTGAAAAGGTCTGGGGAAACTGCAGGTGTGTGTGATGGATCTAAAAGTACACTAAAAGAAGGAAAAGTCTGTCAGATATCAGTGCTGTGTGTGCCAAAGAGGATGCCAAGGGAGTCAGAGGCAGCCAGGTTCAATGCTCCTTCCTCGAGGTGAGCCTAAAAAGAAGGAGTTTTTCTCACTGCTCTGACCAATTCTTTGACACAAAAAATACATACACATGAAAAATATCACAAGTGTTGTCTTATTGAAGCTCAGTTCCTTACCTGACTATGAGGGCACACCCCAAAAACACTGTCCTGTACCTTAGTAACGGAGAAAATTTTTGGGAATTAGGAGCTTTAATGAGAGGCATTCTCTCACCAGCCTTCAGAAAGCTCTGAGTAATTCTAATGGGCTTTCATGGAGTGGACTGGGACTTCCATTTAACTGGCAGGTGTTTTTGATGGGAGACAATTTATTTTATTTTATTTTTTATTTTTAGAACCCCAGCAGTTCTGCATGTGTGTGAATAAAACTTCTGCTTCTCCACTTGGAAAAGAAACTACGAATTATTTATAGCCTATAAGGGAAAGAAATGCAAAATGCTTATCTGAGAATACAATTGAGGTGCAAATCAGTAACTAGAATTAAGAGTGTTGCAGTTTGAGGGGAAGAGCTCTCTTAGGCAATATCAAAAATGGTGCACATTTTGAACTTCTAGATGCAGCTTTATTTAATGTTTTTGCAGGTTTTCTTTCTACTTTAAATCAAGGGACAAAGAGATTAATGCCTTTCAGAGAAAGGATGGACTTTTTCTCCTGAAAAAAGATTTATTAGTCTTAAGGAAAAAGTTTAGAACGGTTGTTGTTATACCCAGTCTAATAAAAAACCAAAACAGAACCCCCCCTTTTTACTATTTTTTAGCATTTACAAGCAGAAATTATGTACTTACAGCTGATACACAAATGTAGGGCTAATCACTGCAATAATATTGTGGAAATTCCTACTAATAAATGACTAAATGAAATCAAGGGCATGGCACAAACTATTTATTTTACCATATTTTTCACCACATTGTGAAATAGTCTGGTTATGAGAGACAGACTTTACTTGGACATTGCAGTTATCATACCCTGTGTCCTTCTTTCAAATAAAGAGCAATAAAATAGTCCTTCCTATCATCTATATGAACACTTATACCTCCCCTCTTACCGAAATTTGATTTCTCTTTTATGTTCTGGATCCTGACTTTAACTATTTAAGCCTTGCAAAGCACTGAACTGGAAATGGACAGTACAGTTTTGCTGTTCTGGCAGTATCACATTACCTGAAACCAAGGATCCCTATGGTCAGAAAATGGTGTCCTGAAAAAGATGTCATAGGATTACTAAAAAGCCAAAAGCCAAAAATGTCTGGAAAGCATTCCCCTCACATAGATCAGCAGTTTGTTGTTTTCACACCGGAAATTACAAGATTCTATGTATCTAAAATGATGCTGTCATTTAACTGTAGCAGGGTGCTCAAGGTATTTTGTACTCATGGAAGAAAGAATAAATGAAAACTTAAAATATACATATTCTCAAACATTTTCATGTCAAATGAGATTTTTGTTGTTCCTATCTTCAATTTTTCTAGTGTTTAGCAACAAAAAGAAAACTGCCTCTCTTTTATCTCAGTATAAAGGATCCACAATGCTATCATCTCTGATTTCAGCACTCAAATTTTTGACACTCTCTTTTAGTAAATAGGGTTTATTCTTAACACAGCCACGCCTGCAAAGCCCTGGAATAACTAATTCCCAGAGATATAACCCATATCATCAGAGTTGCTATATTGGATAACATCTGTATATTTGGAAAGAATCACTTGCATGCTTCAAAGTGTAAAAATTTTCCAGTTTATTACATTAAAATTCTGTGCAAAAGCATGAATGACTTCTTTAAATAGTCTGTTCAAAACACAGCATTCATTTTTTAAGAGAAATAAATTTGAAATTATACTCACTTTAAAAGCATGCTTTTTCCTCTTGTTGAAGATGAATAAGCAATGTATTTCTGATTATTCTTTCTCTTAAAATTTCATGCATTTACATGGGCATTTTTCTCCATCAAAGGATAAAGAAATATAAAGATGATTAGTAGCTGCATGAATATAAGCTTTCAAAGCAGGAAATAATTCTGGGTTTCTAAAGTTAGTTGTTAAGAATAACACATATTCTGTACTTTGGGAGCACTAGCTTTGGTAGCTAATATTTATGCAATTCACTTCCAAGCAAAAATTTAAGCTGCTTCTAATTACTCTTTGATTTCACTTCAGTTTTCTTAGTAGGTGTCTCTTAGAACACTATTAACAGTGAGAGATGTGTGGATACTTACAAGAAAGACTTTCCATGTTTAGTGTACAGCATCTAAAATCATGTGAAGGGGCTGAGAAGTGAATAAATGAGATAGAGCACGAAGAAAATCAGGAGAGATGAAATACAGAATTGAACTTAAAGTTGGTATTAGGGTGCTTACATTTTGGTATCTGTGCTGTTGGAGGGGTTCAGGAGTTAAAATACGGTGAAAATTGTTAATGAGGAAAACAGCTTATGACCAAAACTTGTTTAGGTGTGGGCAAGACAGTGAGGAGGAGAGAAAATCAAGACCAGTGCTGAGACCTGCAAGACCCAGACAAACATGCTGGTAATTGGGATTTGGTTTGGAAAGCCAAGTCCATTCTCTCTGCTGCAAGTGTCTACACCCTTCTACCTGTAAAATCCCTTGCCATTTTCTTTAGCCCTGTTCTTCTTCCAGTTCTGCTGGTTATTGTACAAAATAGTGTAGGAACAGTAAATTCCCTAGTAGAGTCACTTAATCTTAGTGATCATTTCCACATCGTAGTTTAAGGCATCATCCTGCACATTTTACCAAACAAAGAATTGTCACAGTTCTCTGCTATAGAAAAACATTTGCTGAAGACTTGAGAAGCATCTTATAGCTCAGCTGTTTAATCACAAACAGTTGTAAGTAGATTATGGGTTGGCATTTATACAGCATGTACTGGAGATCTTCCTTCTCAGAGAATCTGATTTAAACTGTTCTCAGCTTCTTAAATATCCTATTAGGTGTAAATCTCTTTGTCCTCATATGGTTCTTATTTTGTACAGTTTTCTGGTTTATACCCTACCTCTAATAATGGGTATAAAAATCTCGTCTTTGAAGTAATATCAGTGTTTTGTACAATTCTGAACCTTTGGTTTCAGGATACTTTTGCTGATTTGAAATTTAAGTAATTCAAAATAGTCACATGAACAACCTGGAAAATACTTAGGCCTGTTTCATATTATAATGATATGATATATGATAACAGTAGTTTAACTGTATTCCAGATTGAGATGGCTTCAGTCCTACATAAGACTACATAGATGATAATTTTGAGATGATTATTTACAGCTCTGGGATAAAATGTTTTTTCCTTTTTTTCCTATATGGGAAAGACTGACACAGAACTCAGCCACACTACCAAACTTAAATTCTATTTCTATTTTTTAATTTTTTAAATTTTTTTAGAAATTCTACTTTTCATGTCAATATTTAGCTCTTAAAAGAGAGCTTCCATTTGAAACCAAAGGGTAGTAGAACAGACTAGATTTTTATTTTTTGTCACTTTGGAGTAGGGACAAAACTGTAGCTGACAAATATTCCACCAAGGAGTGGATAAATAGATCTAGAGGTATGTGAAGCTGCTCGTCTGACTGTTTTGGCTACATTGCCAAATTGCTTCCAGGTCTGTTCAGATCTGAATCTCTGCATGTTCACTTTCGTGCCAAAGCAGGTTAAGAGTGGTGTTACAGATGTCCAAGGTCCAGCAGGTCTCATTTAGTTATTCTTCATAGTTGATCTTAAACAGACTTGCATGGTTAGAGCTTTCCCAAAATACACCATTTTTGAGCAAAATTTCTTAAGGAGTGTGATCATTAGGGAAGGAGTTGATCCGCTCAACACCACCAGTCATGTTTGGAGTACTTACTCTGCCCAGGCTAACATGTTTTTAACAGCTCCTGTAACCCCTGGGAGAGCCCTGCTTGATGATCAGGAATCTGGTTTGAGCAGGGAGAAAGTCCTTCACCTTTCAGAGTGTGTAGAGTTGGCTTTATAGGATGTAGGATGTCCACAGGTGTGCTAACTTCCTCCTTGAGTGTTCTATTCTAAAGATCCCTGTGCTCTCCTTTATCCACAATTCTACTGTTCTCTGCCTCCTTAGAGAGGTGTACATTCTTTTTTCTCATGTTCTCTTTGATATCCTGGTACAAACTGTTTTAGAATCAGGGAATGGAATTTGCCTCCAAGCAGAACATGTTCAGTGAAGCAAAGCAGCTCTTTCAAATACATGTGCCATAAGTTATCTTCACCTTACTTGTAATAAACTAAAAGCCTGTCAGACACAATACTGCTTTTAGCTTCATAAAATACTTGCCACAGAGGGTCTGGCATAAATTCTGATTTAGGCACTAAAATGGATTTTGGAGCATTAAGCCTTTTGTGACTCATTGACCTGTTAGACAAACTCCAGATGCAATACAGTAACTTTTAAAAAGCTAAGCCATTCCTTCCTCAGGTACAATGAAGATCAAAAATTTGTAATTTTTTTACTTTGTAAATTTTGGGGAAAGATAACTGTCTTTATTACTGTTTCAAGTATTCCGTGAAGTGTATAAAATTGTAGAGTGATATTAATGCATATGATTTGTCTGCATGGCCTACATGCATAGCTGTTTGCCTGCAAAGTAGGCAGATGCTGGAGTAACACTTGAATCTCCTTGGAATGGGCTAAAACCTAGTAATCAAAACAGAAGATGAAAAATAAGCATATGGAGAGGCAACACATTATCCACTACTCTATGCTGTAATTAGAGCTCACTCTTCAAAATGGGATGTTTCAGCTGTGGTATCATAACTCTACATCGCAATAATTAGTGTGGACACATTAAATTAAACAGCAAGATGACTTATTTAACTCTGTCCTTTAAGTATAGGAAGGAGAGACTCCAAATCTTTATATAACTTTCTGTGAAATTTGGATAAGATTTTTAAAATTTTAGTCAAAATTGCTCAATCTCTGAAGAATGGTCTTGCAGACAGCTTGTTTTCCAAGTTGTGTTACCAAATAAATTCTGGCTAAAAGAAGTTGCATATAAGCTCAATTTATGTTGGCTGATGCAACAGTAAGTACTTGCAGCTTGTCTAGTATGGCTGGGTTTTGGGTTGGTTTTTTTTTTTTCCAAACCAGAAATTTAGACATTTTCCAAACTGAGCATTTGGGGATGAAGAGTTTTCTTATAAATAAATTGTCAATGGGCATGTAATATATATATTTCAGGTTTTCTGCCCTCCTGCTGATGAATAAGAAAATGTAGTTGAGCAGTTGCATTTCTTTTAGCTTTAAAACATATGTGTCCTTCAAAAGTATTTAAATATCTTTCATTCTTTCTGTTAAGCTTGCCTGCAACCTTTGCATTTGGGTGGAGGTTTTTTTCTCCCCTTGTTTCCTTTCTGTCTTCCAACAAACAGCAGTAAGTTTGTCAATGGTGGTTAATAGAGCAAGGTTACTGCTGCTTTTGGAGAGACCAGGTGGGACCAACAATCTTGCAACATGCTCCAGTAGTTAAATTTTCCTTCTTCTGACATCTTAGTAGCAGAAGGAAGCAGGAGTTGATTCTTTCACATCAGAAATGGATTTTAAAGAAATGGAAATGTTTGTCTCAATTTTGACATTTGAAATGGTAGAAGCAGGTGTTAAGGGGAAAGGTCTTCTCTCCTACCTTTCTCTCTTCTCTCACCTCAATACCGAGGGGTCTTCAGCCCCCAACCCAAAGCACGTGGTGTTCTACATGAGTTGTTGGATCAGGGTTAGTGCATGAGCATGGCCTGCTGAGAGATCCCCAGGAGTGGAGAGGATGTGAGTTATCACATAAACAGCAATCCCAGAGGGGTGGGAGGGAGGTCAGAGCATCAGTGGATTCATCTACAGGTATATACATCTACTTGATGTAGATAGGGTTTAAACTGAGGCATCTGGTTCACTAGCTATTATGATAATCAGTGCCAATTTAATATTACATGGCTACGTATTGTTTTGAAATCACCAAAGAACTGTTAAATTGCTATCTGTCATCTCTAAGGTTGTTATATATACTACAAAAAAAATATTATTTTCGAGGTGAGGGTTGTTGGAAGTTAGGAATACTAACTGCTAGCACTGAGGCAGAGATAGCAACTGAGTCAAAGTGCACTTTCCTAACTGAGCTGCATGTTGTTACTGGGAGAAGTTTTCAGCCTGGGAGTGCTCCTTCCCCACCCTGAGTGAGAGCTGCCTCATCCTGTTGGAGCAGTCCAGATGAGGGCCACAAAGATTTTTGAAAGGATGGAGCACCTCTCCTGTGAGGAAAAGCTGAGGGAATTTGGGCTGTTCAGCCTGGAAAAAAGAGGGCACAGAGGAGACTTTATTGTGGCCTTCCAGTATTTTTAGGGGGTCTTTAAGAAAGATGGGAACAAAAGTTTCATCAGGGCCTGTTGAACTGGGACAAGGGGAAATGTTTTTTATTAAAAGAGAGTTAATTTGGACCATTATAAGGAAGAAATTTTCTACAATGAGGGTGGTGATACACTGGCGCATGTTGCCTAGTGAGGTGGTAAGTGCCGTATCCCTGGAAACTCTCAAGATCAGGTCAAACAAGGCTCTGAACAACCTGATCTACTTAAGTATGTTCCTGCTAATTGGAGGGGCCTTGGACTAGAAGGCTCTTGAAGGCCTCTTCCCACTCAAATTATTCTATGGTTCTGTGATCCGCCAGCTAAGAGCACTGGAGTAGCAGAGCTTCGCCTTGGTGGAGGCAACTGGGCTGAGTAGAAAAGTCGTAAAAGACAACTTCACTTTTTCAGATGGACTTGACTTTATCATTTTCTCCCTGGACACCTACAAGCAAAGGAAGCTGGGTTCTGCCTTGCTGCAATTTCATGCACTCAGAATTGGAAATGAGAAGGCAAAAGGTTGTGGGGGCTCCGCTTGCTGTCCTTTCCCCTCCCTTCTTTTCTCTTTAGAGCCCAGTCTTTGTACAAGAAGACGAAGTAGGGAATAGCAAGCAGTTGATGAAATAGTTGTCAGCTACCTTTATGTAAACTCTGGGTATTCTCAGAAATAATAATAGAATCCTAATAAAAAAAATATGTATGAAATGAGTTCATTATAATCACCAGATCATGTAGGCCAAGTTCTAGGAAGTGTCCAGTAGCTAATGACCCTTCTGTCAAATATATCGTGTTGTTTACTTCTGTCATACTTGGGTCGTGCAGGCTCCCAGCTCCTGGACTTGTTATGATGATATATCATTAACTAGTGACTCCTTTTATGCTTCTATTTCTTTCTTCTGAATACTGACTACTTGCCACTGATTGGAAGTAATGGGGAGATGGAGATATATTTACATTTCCACTGATACATATTTCCTGTATCATTAATCTATTTGCTAGCAAAAGTTCTTTTTGTTTTTAATGATCTGACTTGTTTATTTTCCACACACCTTTCCTTAGGAAAAAAACTTATTAGGTCTTCCTTACTTAGGAATAAACATTGTGATTCTAGGAAAAAAACATATGCTTTAACATTTCTTAGATCCAATATTTCTTGTTACTTCCCACACAGAGTTTAACCTGCTCATCAAAATAGTGATTTACCAGAGTTCCTTCTAGTGTTTCCAGAAGAGGTGAGGAAAGAGAAAGAAAGAGTCCTCTGCCATGAAAAAAGGGAACAATTCATGTCTGTGAAAGCAGATGTCAGGTTGATAGAGGTTTCCATTTACTCTCATATTTTAGGAATCACAGATATAAAGAAAATCAGTGCCATAACATAAACTTATGTTTATTGTTTACTTATGTAAACTGTGGTTTTATCTGAGCCCACAAATGTTGGTGTGGCCCTCTAGAATAACCTGTCCTGCTGACACTGTAACACAGCATTGAAGCTCAAAATATCTGTCTGCATACTCCATACATTATGGCCCTCCAGTGCTGTAAATCAGGGAGCTGATTTTTTCATTTGTGCTTCCATACCTGCTGTCAGGCACCTGAGACATCTGAATTGCCAGCCAGTCTGTGCTTACAGGCAGTAGGACATGTCCTTTCTGGGCTTAGCCCACATTAACAGGGTAAAGCTGAATCAAATGGCTGTACATTTACCATGTCCTGTAGCTGAAAATACAGGCACTCACATCAAGCCAGCCTCATGAATTGTGGCTAAGAGACCACATGCTGAAATTCAGCCTAAAAACATGTTCCAAGGATGCAAACTGGGACCTGCTTGCTTGGTTTCCTTTCACAGCGAATTCTGGTTTCTGTGGCTGTAGTCACTTTATAAATATGGAATCACTAAAATCTTGTTTTAAAAAAAGCAGTGGACTTCTTCCATGTAAAGATATTTGCATACTGAATCCTTCTACTCTCCTGCTTGAATGGCCATGCAAGTAATGTTTTTGCTGTTCACTGAAGTAGCTAGTATACTAAAACAATTTTTTTGCCTTTTTGCCCAAAGTCACTAGCCATGGCTCCCCTTCTTCATGTACTGTATCACTGCCAATGGCCAGTATCCTTCTTCTCAGTGTTCTGAGTGAGAGGAAATCACACCTCTGCAGTGGGTATATGTATATATAAGGTACCAGACTGTTATTTCCACAGCCATTTAATTCTCATGCCTTTCTAAAGCTCTTTTAAGCTAGCTGTTGCATATGATTCACTTACAACTGCAATTTTTACCATGTTACAATAAAACCTTTTAAACTGTTTGCTACACTCTTTTGGTCCTATACTAGTTGTTAAATTAGTCACATTTAACTTGCACTTTAGGTTAAGTCACCAGCTGCAACATTTTCTTTTTAATCTTTCATGAGTTTTAAGATAGGCCTAATTTAGTGTGTGCCTGAGATTAATTTGTGCTGGAGGTCAAGAAAATATGGTTGTATGTAGTTGCTATGATAAGGATCTTAGTAATGCAAAGGAACTGGGGCAGGCGGAGGAGGAGAGGTCATACCAACTCAGAGCTCATCTGTTTGGATGAATGGATTCCTCGGGTTTGGATTTGCTCAGATACTTCAATTATCTTGGTTCTTTGTATTCTAATCCATTTTAATATCATGAGACAAATGAACCTGTATTTTGCAATATCCTTTTTATTTTTTTTTTAATGTGTATGAGGGAGAATTATCTTAGTAAACTCAGTCCAGCTGCTGCTCAGTTTTCCCAGACACATCTTTTACATTTTTTTTTTTTTTCTTGAAACATACTTGCTGGTGAGTCTTATGCACAAGCATGAGAAAAACAACTTACCAGAAGGTCATTAAATGCTCAATTTCCAGCTCTTGAATGCAGTCAAAGGAACACTTTCTGTTTCTGCACTAAAAAAGTAAAATGCATTATTTCCTACAAGTAACATTAAATATATATATTAAGATATAATACATTAGCAGAAAATTAAATACATAAACATACACAGCCTCCTATTCAACTTCATGTTATATGAATTTTCTATTCACAATAAAGTGCCCAAAAACAGGTCATAAGGAGAAGAGACAAGGAGGAGTGCCTCACAGCCTTTTGAAGGATTGTACTTTCCTACACAAACCTTAAAATATATATTTTTTAAGTTAACTTTAATATGAAAAGATAAACTTCAATAGCAACTAGTTTGGAAAGGAACTAGCCTAAAAGAGATCCATTCATATGAATGCTGATCCAGGTGAAAATGTCCCCTACAGGATGTGACTCAAAAATGCAGGCAATGGTCTGCAACTTCTGTGAGTAGTGTTTCTCTCACCAGGAGGTATCAAAGCAGACAGAGTGGATATTTTTCCCTTAGAAGTGGACTGGGCAACTGGCATTCTCAAAATGTATTTTCCTGAGAATGCTAAGGGAGTTTCTTTGATAAATTTAGAGATACTGAGGTTCTTAGTCACTGTAAGTCATACTTAGTCATATTTAGTTGTGCTAAGAAGGTATTTTGCCTTTGTGTTGCTTGGTGGGTAAAAGCTCTTAGTTCCTTTCAAGAAGGGCTGCTGTCCTCCGCCTCCTAAACCTGGGTGAGAGGTATGGAGGACACTGACATCTCACTTTTCTCTTTAAATCAAGAATACATGAGATTTATTAAATTCACTTTTTTTGTTTAAGTCCTTGAAAGTATGGGCAGAGATCTTATGAGAGCACAGCATTAAGTATACAAAAGAGTGGGGGATATAAAGATGAAATTGAGATTTTGTGCTCTGCATGTGTAAAAATATTTGAGAAAAGAACTAAACAAACGAACAAAAAATACTGGAGCTGTGCTAAAAATTCCAAATGAGAAGTGTGTTAAATTAGAGTACCCCAGTCAGTGCAAAACAGCTCTCCATTTGAGGCCCATTCTCACCATCCTAGTGATTGCCCCTTGCTGATGTCAGCCAGACTCTGCTGCCACTCGAGGCTTTGACTTCACTCACGCCCTGATGTAGAAATGAACGTCCAGCAGCAGAGAAACTTCCTGTAGCTGTAGCAAGATGAGAAAAGAGAAGAGCTGAGGCATAAAAATCCCATTAATTGTTCTTTTGGACAGTGTGTTCTATGAAATTTCACAATAAGCCCCAGAGCTTTTAAGCAATAAAATACATCTATGTAACGACCTACTTTCCAGAGATACAAATTGGGGGGGGGGGACAACAGCCAGGACATGTCCTCTTTGCTTCAGCAGGAGATTGCAGGAATCATCCCTTTCATTAAACTTACTGAACTTACTGAAAACAGAATCTGTAAGTTACTCTGATGAAAAGTCACAACATGGTGACCTCTACTGAGGCCTTTGACCTCTAAAGGGTTTTTGGGAAAACTGTGGGAAATTTTCACATTTACCAGGGCTAGCTGTTAATTGTAGTAGCTACGCTGCTTCATTTTGCACCAGCAAACAGGCTTAACAGAAGAAACACAGCACAGGTCATCACAGCTGGATTATTTTTACTGCTTGATTTTCAGCTGTGAGCCTAAAAATGCCAATATGTACACAATCCTTACTTCGTTTAGTTCTTTTAGTCATCCATTCCTTTCTCTTTCTACAGATGCAGGAAGGATAATCTCAGAAACATTAAAAATAAGCAGGCAGGACTCTTAACAGGAATTGATCTGTGTAAACACAAAGGAAAAACACAATGTATTAGTTGTCTGAGTCTCTGCATGGGTGATTATTCTATACAGAACTCTCACAGCTCCTATTTTCCTTTTGCATGTCTATCTTACTTTTTTTTTTTTTCCCCCTTTTTTGGACTAAAGTCAGTGAACTGTCTTCCTCATGCTTTATTGCTGAAGTTAATTTTCTTCTAATTTAACAAATAAAAAGAGTATATTTGTTGTAGAAGAAGGAAGAATGCAACAGTCTTGAAATTATTAAAAAATATCTTAAATCCAATCTTTAAACTCCTGTGAGTGGCTGGGGCTCCCACATACCTTCTGCACACTGAACATCTGTGTAAGACATCTGGGCATTTGTCAGTTTTGAAATATCTTTCCCTGCACATCAAACATGGGCTCAGATGCATTCTGGTATGTATCAAGTTCTATCAGTAACAGAGAAACCTCCCATAGTATCTAATTATAGAAGGCTTAAATTAAATTTTTGCATGATTTTCAATTCAAAACAAATTTACACTATTTTTGAAAATATTCTGTACAAAGTCACCCTCAACTAGTACCAAAAAAAACATGTTGAGTACAGTTTTTTGCGTTATTCTTTCAGCTTTATAAAGTATGGCAGAAGTTTTACAGTCTGCATGAATAGAGTATCTTCATGTTCAACCTTCAGTGTTGCTTCTTGTGACATGGCAGACTTGATTCTTGTTTCTCCTCTCCTCTCCTCTCCTCTCCTCTCCTCTCCTCTCCTCTCCTCTCCTCTCCTCTCCTCTCCTCTCCTCTCCTCGAGTCTCATGTCAAAAGTTGCTGATTTATTACTATGTCTAAATTAGATTTTAAAATTACTCTTTCTGGAAGTTACATATGAAACCTCTTTTATGCAGCTTAACATCTCTGGATACTGAGTCTGCTGCAACAACACAACCAGTATGCAGAAAAACAATGTATTTGGGTGGCTTTATTTTGCTTAAGTCTACAGAAAGAATGTGTTCACAATAAGTAGCTTTTAGGTTTTTGTGTGTTTGGTGTTTTTTTTACCTTTTAAGGGCGTCAGCAGCTTCTCAGTTTAACATACTAATTTTTTATTATTTATTTATTATTGGACTGATGGGGATCAGAAAAAAGTCAGACTAAATTATTTGGTTTGCACACTACCATTACTTCCCAAAACTGTTCAACTACAGGCTGATAGAGAGATGCTATTCATAACAAGAGCAGGTGGCTAATTAAAAAATACTGTAGAAGGTGTTAAGGAGCTATGCAAATAAGTGTTAATTTTTTCCCCGATGTGAAATAAAAGTATAATTGTATTTGTAAATTTTTATTTGTATTTAGCATACTCATTCAGTAAAATTAAAAGCAGCTTTATCACCTCTGATTAATGGAGTTTCAAAAATAACTCCTGCTATATGGATTCCAATGTCAGTGCAAGCTGGCATGGCTTAATCATGGCTTAACCACAAGCTCTCCTCTGTATTTTGGCAGAAGAGTGCAGGAATGAATCCCTATATTTACCCCCAATCTCTATAATTGCCTTGGAGTGGTCTTGATGTGTAGGGCAATTACACTACCAGCAATGTTAACCATCATTTCCTCTGATTTTCACTTGAATCTGTTGAAGAGTATGTACACAATCATTTTGGTCTTGAATAATTTCAGAAACACCAAATATTCCTTAAAGAAAAAATAGCCATTTCACTTCCCTTTTTTTACAGGATGGGAATTCTGGGGCGTGCAAGACCCCTTAAAGTCTGAAAAACATCACTTTCCTCATTCCTCTGCACCATGTATTTATGACAGCTCCTCCCTGGCATACCATTCTTCTCCTTGCCTCATGTAAAATTCTTTTGGCTTGTCTTTGTTTTTATGGTTTTTTATACCTTTCTTTCATCTCCCCATCTTTTTCCCTCATGGCCCCATGCTCACTATTTTCTTAATAAACTAAGCTAAAATAGTACCATCTCCCTGAATTTTGTCACACACCCCCCCACCACCTCCATTCCTTCTTATTTCAGTAGATACAATACAAGATTAGACCTTGAAGTCAGTCTCAGTGCAATCCCTTTAAATGATCAGTACCTGTTTATAACATCTGAATGTTTAAAATAACTTCCAGGATGCTACTGGTGTTGGGATTTTTTTAAAAAAAGAATGACTTTACTAATGAATTTTGTATTCCACTTTTTGTATTCCAGCAATCTCTGAAAGAAAACTTTCACACTGTACATTTATAGCTCCGCGCCTGTAAAATAATGAATTGCTCCTTTTGTTTCACCTTCTACCAGCAGCTCTTGTTCCAGCTTAATTTTTTGTACATTGAACCAGATCCTTACACTCATATGGACTGCTCATTCTAAACACTAAAATTCCTTGGCCGAGAGAGGTAGGTTTTAGCAAAAGTAAAGATGACCATATTTGTAGACCATAAAGTGGAGGACTGTAGCACGGATTCTGTTTCCTTTTTCTTTTCTCTACCAGCCCAGGACACCAAATGGCTACAGGGAATTTTGGACTCCCAGCTCTACCTTCTCACTTTCAATCAATCTCCAGTATCTGTGCATACATGTTGCAGGAAAAGTAGTACAAGATAACACAACATGAAATATTTTGGACAGAAAATGTGACACTTGTTTATGAAATCTTTAGGCAAGCTGGTTTTATGTATTCACACTCAGGTATTTCCATTCATACCTACTGAATTCATTCATCAGCTTTAGTATTCCTGTTAAAAATCTACAGTGTCAAATGGTGAAGTATTTGGGGGGAAAAAAAAGTCTAGAAAACTTTGCTTTTCTTCTTTCTATTGGACATTCTACGTGATAAGGAGAGGTAAAAAAGTGATTCACCTGTGTTTTAATGTAACACATATCTCTGCTCTAAGATCACAGTGACTGTCACTTCAGTAGAAAAGAAGACTAGGTGATAGCAAACATTCTCCTCTAAATATAACTCATCGGTCTTTTTGAGTACATGATCATATTAAAAGACACAGAAGTCCCAAATATGGGAGGGAATTAAGCTGCTAAAAGAACATGAGCACCATGGTAACTATTATTTCCAGAATTCACAAGTTAAAATTGGAGATAAAAAGATATCTATCACAAATTATGGAAGATACCTTGTATAGGCTAATGAAATAAAGTCCAAAAAAATCATCTTAAAAAAAAAAAATTAGCCAGTCATGAAAAGAATTTAATCTTTACGCTTAAGACTAAAAAACATCTTTTTACTTTTAACTGCATTCAAAGGCCAATAACATTTTCTTGCAGTGTAATATTTACTAGTTCAAGGCTCATAGATAGATCATCAACTAGAACAGTCCCAATAACTTCTGTCTTGGCTTTGAAAGGTGCATAAAATACTGCTTACTTTTACTCATTATTTAAGTTCCCCCAAAGTGCTATAATCAAAGGAATGAATACAATGGAGTAATGTTAGTGGGTTTATTTTGCAAAAGTTTGCAAAGGTTCAAGTGCTAATCCACTTAAACATGTAGAGAGCTTCAGAGGTAATCTTACTCATGCACAGCAAGTAATTCTTGCCGTCAGGGTTTGTATCAAATAACACTTTTACTGAATACAATGCATAGGACCAACTTTCTCATCTAAAACACTGGTGACATGAAAATCAAACCCTTTATAGCTGGCACATTAGTACTCCATGTAGCAGTACTTGCATATTCAGCAGTACTTCATGAAGCTTCAATGAAAATCACAAGCAGTTCTACTGACTTTGAAGTTTAGTATAGGTGCCAGTGCTTTTTTGGGCTAAGATCTTCATTTTATTTGAAAGAAAAAGTTATGATAATCAGCTCAATAAAAGTCAAAATCTTTCTGTATGTGAATAATGACTGAAGTATTAAACCCCTTTCTGCCAGATGTCAGAAGTAAGAACGATATTAAAATATTGTGAAATTCCTCTTGTATAGATTTAATAGCTAATGGTGGCTGGATCATTTTAATATTGATCCTCTTTAGGGCTTCTCTTCCACAAAAACTGATGCTTGGTAGCCAGATGAATCAGTCATGGAGACACTGCCATTCCAGCTTGGCAGTAAGTCTGGCAGAATATCTAGAAGAATGAAGGCAAACCTTCAGTGATGGATAAAGATTATGATGTAGTTATCTACAAAGGGGAATTAACAACTTTCCTGGGTGAGATAAACCAGTTCTATCTATCAGAAAATATATACCTCATTCAGGAGCTTGGGAACTCGCAGTATTGGAAGGTTTTCTGTGGAAAAGGGCATTAAGGTGGCCCTCACTAGGAATTCTCTTTTAGATATAAAGAAAAGTGAGGAAAGAGATTTGTTTAGGTTTACCTTCAAGATTTCCAGAGCTTTTGAACTGAATGTCTCTACTTCTTCCTTAAAAATATTGGAAGAGTGTTTCTGGGGCTACAGAATTTCTGTACACTGTTTTCAGAAAAATCTGAAAAATTATTCAAAATATACTGTCCTTCTCTCTTTTCCTGGAAACTTTACTTCCTTGCAGATTTTTTTTTGAATTGTGTAGAGCTCTGCTATTCCAGTATTTGTTTGACAGATTTCTACAGAGGGAACAGAACAGTGAACCAGTTCTAATTTGGGGCATTAACAGTCTAAAAGGGAAATGGAAATGCAAAATCAAGGTAAGGACCCAGTGCTGAATAGACTAACCTGGCACCCTTTCTTTTCCCCTTGGTTATTTAGTGTTTTATCTCTGACAGCCAACTATATAGTCACCAAAGATCTCTTACTCACAGTTTGAGACACAATTAATTCAACAATCCAAAATTATCACAGAGTGGAGTCCAGCATTACCACCCATTTAAGGCTAGTGTATCCCAAAGCTCTGCTCTCAGTAAATATATTTACAAAAATATAATTACAAGAGTGGGGTGCAATAGAGATAAATTTGCACAGGTACATCTTAGTTTGCTATATATTTTTTTTTTTTTTTAAATTGACAGGAATTAATGAAAATACAAAGAGTAGGAGAAGCATAAAAATACACCTCAAACTTGCAGATTTTTTTTCCATGTTGGTCATATGGCAAAATATTATACCTGGGGTTTTTAGGAAACAATATGGGGTGACTAATTTAATGCTGAAAAAACCCACTCAGTTTTCAAATACTGACCTGGGTTTTTAAACACAAGTAATTGTTCTGAGATTAATCTCACTACACCATTGGGCCTTACTTGGTGACTGAAGGATTAAATACCATGGGCTTGTATTCACACAAAATTGTTGCTTAAGGTTAGGATCATCATTCAGCTGGCTGGTGAAAGCATAATGTATTATAATGACTGTAAAAGGATAAACTGTAGTTCTTAAGGAAAATGTCATTTAAAAAACTATTCTCTTGAAGTTTTATATTGGTGAAGAAAAACTACCAACATTTGTGTCTAATAATAGGGCCCAAAATGTGAAGCAGACTGGGTGGATCTTTAAGGTGCCTTCCAACTCAAATAATTCTGTGATTTGATGACTTCTATATTGACTTATTTGCTTGTCTCCACTAATTGACAGTTGCATATTTTAAACAAAACAAAATATTGTGAAATTGCCAGGGTGTATCTTGATATTTTGTCTTAGGCATGAGGCCTAAGAATAACACTGCTTCCATATATATCTGAACTCTAAAGGCACCTCTGCTGAAGGCAGAATGAGCATCTGTAATGGCACAAAACATTGTTCACTTCTTGGGTTACAAGCGAGTTTCATGTTCTAAGCATAAATATGTTGTGTCATCAAATGTGGTACTACCAAGTGCCAAATGTGTCTCAAAATGAATATTCAATTTAATGTTTATTGTAAAAAATAAGCTAAAATCCAAGCTGAGCAATTCTCTGTTTTGTTCTGAATTTGTTGCCTGTTTTTTTGCATAATGAACAACAGCTCTAGAAAAAATACTGTGGAATATTTGTTCATGATGTCTGCTCACTTTCTAAGGTATTGCAAATGCTTCTGACAATGTTGTAGTGGAGACTGTGAACTTTTGATGTGAACAGATGGGAGAAAGAAAAACTGAGTGTAATTAAAACTTAAATGTTGAAAGTTTGATCTTGCAGTCTGTGCTCAAAATGACTTTCCTGTGTAGAGAGAGTTCAGCTTGAATAAACACCACACTAAAGGCTTCCAAGAAACCATAAAAATTTTCCCATTGTTTGTCCTTTCATGCTTCAATGAGGGGACCAGGCATGGTTTATAAAAAGAAGTTATTAATCACCAATGTTCTATACTGCTTCTTCCAGTGGTGACCCAGAAAACAATCTATTTGTTCCCAATGTCAAGGGTGCCTAAACACTGCAAAGCAAGAATGATCAAGTGGCTAAGGCATTAGGCACAATTAAAAAAATAGACATTAATAATACCTGATTCAGTTTTAAAGTCACTGTGACATAGCAGAGGTCACTTTACCTTTATTTTCCAGACATAAATTGGCAAGAGTGCTTTTCTATTTAGTCCATTATCCTGCAGTGATGACTCAGATAAACATAAAAATATGAAGTACATTTTCTAGTTAGCTGGTAAAATAAAACTTTCTCTACCTCCATGTCTTTCACATTGAATGGAATGAAATAAACTCAAAAACCAAACTTTTTTCACCCAATGATCAGTCTGTTTTGTAACAAGGAGCCTATTCCTATTTAGTTTATAACACTTTTTCCCTGTCAATTATAAAAACAATATTTAATTTAAAAGGTTTCACTTATAACCTTCAAAACCCAGAGACTGCTCTTGATTTGTACTTTAGAAAATAAATTCTACTGTGGTAATTTCCAATAATTTCAATAGAAATCGCTTTATGATCTAAAATCTGAAACTTTAAATGTTTTCATGTCACATTCAGACCATGAATTTTAAGTGAGTTTCAAGGCTGATTTTATTGTCTTATGTGAAGAATAGCATATGATCACCTTCATTCATTATGCTAGCAAGTTATGACTAGTTACTCCTTTCAAAATCAAAGTTGTATTTTATTGGAGTCTTGCCTCTCTCAGAAAATGTTTTGGTTGAACTAAACAGGAGTTTTACTAGTATGCACCAAAAACTATTAGTATAAGACTGATCTGTCTCTCTACAAAACCACAAGGTATAAAAAAAGAAGAAAAACACCTGTGTTAGAACATAACAACAGTATGCAGCAACTCTAATACAGAACTTCTGAATACAACTCCAGACAGATTTTGATTTCAGTGTATTTAACTTCCTTAATTAAAATTCTGTAAACTGAAGAATAGAAAAAATCTTCCACAGAGTAAGGTTATAAAAAGCAGAGGTGTATGACCAACTCCTAGAAGTAGTTACATGAAAGAAACTACAACATTTTTCCCATTTTAAGGGAAGTGAACCACTTACATCAGCTCTTGGGTTTTCTTCCTGTACTAGTAGCAGATTTTGAGAGGAATTTGTTTACTAAAAAGAAAAAAAAGTTTGGCAGAGTACTTGGTCTTTGAAAAACTTGTATTTTTATATTATGGCCCACGCTCTGAAAAGGAATCTCATTAATTTGAGGCAAAAGCAGAAGTACTTTCAAGCCCAAAAAGCCAAAAGTCAGTTGTCTGTGCCCTACAACGTCACAGCAATGGCAAACTTTCGAAGATGACAGTCCCACAGAAGACTCTTAATAGCAACTCTGGCAGCACCATGCTACTGTGACAGCAATCTGAGTACACCTAAAGCAGATATACATACAAATAAATGATTCACTAACAGGAGGAAAGCATCAAAAAATGCTCTCAGAAACATGGCAAAGAATAGCACATGTTTACATGGTGCTTATGATTGCTTTTCTGTTTCTTATACCACAATTATGAAATATCCCCAGGGCCTTCACTCACAGGCCTTTCCTCAGGGCATCCTTGCCAGACTCAATAGCAGTTGGCATCAGCTTTCCTGATGTCACCCCTTTGTGCCAGGAGATACTAGGGTCTCTGTGTCCCTCCCAGGCTCCCTGTCACTGCCTTCACCCTCTGTACACTCTTCTTTACATTTGTTTAGCCCTGATCTACTTGCCCCAGTCTCCATGCAGGCCTCTTGATGTTTTTGCCTTGCTCATCAGGATGGACTTCTCTGGAGCCTGGGGGAGGTGATCCTTTCCTTGAGTAACAACCAACACTCTTGGACCCCTTTTAACCCTTAGGTGCTTGTCCTATGGGACTCTTTCAAGCAGATTCAAGAAGAGGCCAGTGTCTGCTTGTGCCTGGATATGGTGTGCCTCCAGCAGATGTTGGGGTGGCTGAACCTCCCCCATGAGCACCAGGACTGAAAAATGTGAGGTGACTTCCAGCTCTTTGCAGAGAGTCTCATGTGTATGACTGACGAGACTGGGAGCAGAAAGTTGTTCAACCTCAAGGACAGAGCCTACAGGGAGTCTGAATGGTTGCCTCTGACTGCTGAATGGGAAGCTGTAGAGGAGATGGAGCCAGGCTGTCCGTGAAACTTTATGGTGGAGAAACAAGTGGAAACACAGAGGTGGGAACATGAGAAATTCTAATTAGGTGTAATGGAAAGTTTTTTGACCGAGACCATGCTTAAGCACTGAAACATTGTCGAGAGAAGCAATGAAATCTTCAAGTCTGAGTTTTTTCCAAGACCTGACTGGACAAAGCCCTGAGCAAATTGATCTACACAAACCTACTTTAAGGAGAGTCTTGGACCAGGTGACCTTCACTGGCCCCTTCCAGTGTAAATCATCCTAAAACTTTTGTCTTGTTAATGGAAAGTGAAAAGAAAGCTTTTCATCAGCCTTGAATGACTGCTCCCAAGCCTCTCAGAAGTTCAAACTGTTCCAAACACTTCAGTGGGTCTTGGACTGAGCTCAGCTAGAAGATCTAAATCAGGCAAATGTCACCACCCTTTTACCACCTATTGATATGCCTTCATGTAGGCCTTGATAAATATTTGAACATACTAATGAATGACAGAAGAATAAGTTTGTAGGTGGAATGAGAAGGGCCAAAATGAAGATATCAGACAACTGTACTCATAACATGCAGTGATGTCCTTCTCTGCTAGGGATAAAAATACTTGCCAGGTATATAGTATACTGGTAAAGACCATAAGAGCAGCATTTAGAAGCATGTGGAACAGCCTTGTGGTGTGCATAATACATACATGTGTATAAATATGTGTACAGGTGATGGAAAACAATCCTGTGAAGTGGTCATTAAGCAAAGACATTGCACTAAAAGTTGTTAGGTCATGCAACAAGTTGAAACTTTCGACAGTTTATAAAAAGCTGCCTGGAACTTAGATTGTCAGGTTCAGACTAATCATGGTCAAAAGTAAGAAGGAAGCTGTTACCTCTGCTGAAAGGTTAATCCTAACATCAGAGAAAAACAATATTTTCTTGTCTTTTGATGTGTGAATTGCTTTTCACAAAATTTGACTTTATGATGTTATTCAAATGACCTGTGTTGTAAATTAGACTTAGTGAAGCTTATTTGCTTTTTGGCTATGATTTTGCTCTATTTTAGTTTGAATTTTGTATCTTATTTAAAATAAGCCTTCTATTTTTTACTGGGCTTGCTATATTTGTTTTAAATAGGAACATTTTTTGCTTTTCTTATATCTTACATGGTACTGTGAGCTGCATAAGTAGTATAGTGCTGTCTGTGTAGCTAAAGAAATGAAGGCAACATACTTCATATTTCAACTGGCGAAGCATTAAACAAGACTAGTGACAAATCACTAACACAAATATGCTTTTATCCTGTCCTTTAACTATTTTGATTTCTTGAGATTCTTGTTCCCCATTCTCTCAATAGGAATCCATAAGAGCATGTCTTCTGAGTGTTATGTAATTTGGCTTTTTAACTTGCTTACAGATTTTTGTGGGATCGAAAAACCACTAGATTCCTGTAAGAAATGTTTAAAGGAAAACATGGGACTTGGGAAATTTGATAGTTACTACTAGGAGATAGAGGAGACATCAGAGAAATTAATCTAGAGATTAATCTATTAATCTTTTTATACCATTAAAATGATATAGCTAGTTAACACAATCAGCAAAGCCGACTAAATGCTGATGTGCCTCAGAGAGGAATAAATGAAGATAAAAACACTCATGAGAATAATTCACCCAAATGAAGTAACTTGCTATTATTGTCGCAAGTATTGGAAGAGCAGACCCTCCCAATAATGCCCATCTACACTGAATGGAAGTCTGGATTGTGATCAGGGGTTTGCAGAGCATTAGACTACCAAAAATCACAACAAAATCCATAATAATTTGCTTCCAACATATATTTAATACGGAGTATAATATGTTCTTTGGAGACTCTGACCCAGCTTTCTTGTTTAGTATTATGACGTTAGATACACTGTGAGGAAAATACACGCTTTCATAAATCACTTAAGCTATAAATTGAATAATATTATTCATTATAATGTCATAGCATCTTTTTTAGAATAGAAAGTTAAGCTGCTTGAGAAAGGAGCAGGGATATGTCTCACTTTGTCAGTAAAACGGTCTTTTAAGAAATCTTTGTAAGAAGGGTTAAATCATAAATGCAAATCAATGGTTAAATACCTGCAAAAGACTCACTGTGTTTTTAATCATGCCTGGAAAACAGAGATTAGATGCCTTGTTATTTCAGCTGTGGGGACTTGAGCATCCTCTCCCTTTGGGAAGAAAAACCGGCAGTGAGCTCGGAGGGCAGAGATGAGGCAGATTTTCTCCGTGGCGCTGCGGCAGTGTCCTGTGCTCAGCACGCACCGATGATGAACCCCCGAGTTTGTTCTTAAGTGCCCGGTAGAGCACAGTGAGCCAGGACCCTGACCAACACTGCAGGAAGCCCTTTCGGTATTAGTAAAGAGACTTAATTTCAGAGGTGCTCCTTCTTGGTCTTAAGAAAGAAAAGCAGGCCCCCCAAAGGTGTGTCACAGTACAACAGGTACTTTGCCATCTTTTCTTGACTTGGTGTTTTCATCCTCTGAAATGTAAACAGGAGGGGAAAACGCTTGCCTTAGAGCGGAGGCTGTGCAAGTGTGACTGTTGCTAGACATGAAGAATGAACGTGTCTTTTATAGGGAAACGACTAATTAACTTCCCTAGAGCTATTAACGCAGTGTACTTAGAAGAAGCCTCCCGGCAGGATATGGGCACGATCTAGGCGGGAGGCGAACAGGTGTCGCACCTGACTTGTCATGTCTGAGCACAGTACATCTACCTGTCCCTTTCTCTTTCTGCGCCTGTTTCCTAACTCGCGCTGCAGAGTAGAACTCGCTTTTGCTGCGGGATTTGGGTCCCTCCCGGAGCCCCCGGGGCAGTCCGGCGGTGCCGCCCCGCCCCGCCCCGCCCCGCCCGCCGCTCCGCCGCTCCGGCAGCGCCCATAAAGCGCCCGAGGCGGGCCCGGGGCGGCTGCGGGGCTCGGCCGCGCCGCGGGCATGGAGCAGCGGCGGCTGAGCCCCGGCAGAGCCGAGCGGGGCAGCGCCGCCGAGGGCACGGCGAGCGGCGGCCGAGGGCGACTGGCCGAGTCCTGGCGGCGGCTGAGCTCCCGGCGCGGCTCCAAGCGCACCGGACCCTCCTCGCCCGCCCTGGCGGTGAGTGACCGCGGCCGCGCCGCTCCCTCCGGGCACCTGCTCGCTCCGGGGGCTGGGGCGGGGGTGGTGAGGAGCAGCCGCCTGTCGCGCTTTGGGAGGAGGAATCGCCTCTCCCGTGCGCTGAGCCGGACTTTGCGGCTGTTGGGAGGCGCGGCTGTCCGGCTCGGTGCGCTCCCCGCGGGGCAGCCGCTCCGCCCGCAGCGCAGCTGGCGCCGTGGGAAGCAGCTGCCTGCCACTCGTGCTCGCCTTGTGCAGCTGAGGGCAACGGTGGCAGCAGTCGTGAGCCAAACACCCGAAGGCATGTGGCAAAAAGCGGGTACCTGGGAGCCGGAGGTTTTTCCTCTCGGGTGGGTGTCCCCTTGTTGGCGTAGCTGCCTTCAGCCAGATCGATGGTGTGTGTGCCGGGAATCTCTGGGGTGGGTAGGCAAACATTCCAATGGAGGTGCATGCTACAGCATGGATTACAAGTTAGGAAAACGAACGCCTTGACCAGATATAGAGAGAGATTGAGAGACCAAATTGAGAACAAGCAGAAGGAGTGACATTTACTAGAGTGCTTTACGGTCTGTCTCCTTGGAATCAGAATCCTAGAGGTAAGTGCTGAACAAACACACACAACCACAGATTTTGGGAGAACTGCTCACTAAGGACAATCTCAGTCCTCATGTGCTTATAGACAGCATTGTATACTTCTACCTGAAGCAGACTGTCTGAGGTCTGGAGTGGTACACCTTATTTAATAGATCAAATGTATAATTTTGAGAATAAACACATATATATATATATATAAGCTTTTGTCCTGGGGGTAGAATGACCACGGGTTGAATGTCAATAGGGAAAATAATGTAAGGGTAAAGAAACCTAGGGTATAAAGGATGTCATGGCAACAAGAAAGCATCATACAAAGTAACAATATTATCTTGTGTAGGGGGAACAGGAGTATCATTGCATTAATCTGTACCGCGCTGTAGATTGAAGTACTATAATCTACGATGGGAGTTTTGGGGGGGTATTCTTAATAATGCACTTCTCTTTGCAGTAGATGGCTTAAACCCAGGTAAGGATTATATAGCCAGAACTCATCAGAAAATTGCACAATGCAGTTGAGGGGGTGGGTTGGTTGGTTTGGGGTTTTTGTTTTGGTTTTTTTTTTGGGGGGGGGGGGAAGACTTGTTGAGTTTCTGTTGTTCTAAACAAAGTTGTTCTTGTGGCTTACAGCTGAGATGAATTCTTACTCCATCCAGAACTCTGAATGAGATTCAGGTTGCAAGTGTTTCGCCAGAATTGAAAGGTTGTATTAATCTTTGTTTAATCTTTGCTTTTCCAGAATCTTTCTGAGAGGATGAGCAACTTTCCCCTATTTTCTTCTCTAAAATAGTACTATATTGGTGTTTTTATGTTACTGAATTTGCATTACATTAAACCCACTAAACTTTATAAAGTGCAGGACAGATGGGAATGACAGATTCTGAATTTTTTAGTTTGGTAATTTGTTAGGGGTTTTTTATATTTTTTGTCAGGTTTTTTGAAAACATTGTTTTTTGTTGCAAATGGGTAAGTATTAGTTTGTTTTCTTCATTTCCGTGGGGTTTTTTTGTTTTTTTTTTTCTTTTGAGAGAATAGGATTTCTGAAATCACATTTCAACACTAAGAATAATTCACTTGGAACCACTTTCCAAAGCAATTCCAGAACATATTATTTCCCACCAGCTCCTTCATTTTCCCCTTCCCACTTGCACCCACACTTTCCCTGGTTTAGAGAGGGGGGGGGGGGGGGGGGAGGTGTGTGTGTAATAAATAAATAAAGTGTAAGATTTCAGTCCTTTTAACATCAGTGTTTTCCCCTCATGCCCTCAGCATTGTGCCCTGGATTGTATTATTCTTGTGTGGAAGTGGTAACTTCTGTTTGTCTGCCATAGTTTACTTTTTAAAGGTTGTCACTTTTCTGAAGGAAGATTTTTGGGGGTCAGTGCTGAAGGAGGAGTTTGGTACAAGTGATGCCATGCATGTGTACTTCTTGAGGTTTTGTTCGGTTTTTTTGCCCTGAAATCTGTATTTCCTGGCCTTCCTTTTCTTTACACACTTGTACAAATTGCTGATACTGATGTTTCACACTTACTCATTACTTGTTACATTTTTACTGAACAATCAGTAAGAGTTTGCTGCTGTTCTATTACTTTGTTGATTCCTGAACAATAATGGGTAATATTATTTCTTTATTAAAATGGTCAGGAAGGGGGTCTGGAAGGATGGGAGTGGAATGGAGGGGTGTTAAATTTTATTTACCTTGTTTTGATATTAGTGTTTGAGTGATAGAGAGGAAATTGCTACATTGGCAGGAGCTGAAGAAGGGAAGGATATTTGAGATAGAAAAGGTTTGCAAGAGCCAGCACTGCCTAAAGCACACACGTGGCCAGCTCCAAGTGATCTGTGATCTTTGTTTAGAATAACCCTGGTTTCATTTTGAGTAATTGAGTTGCACATTGAAGGAGTGAAGTATGGTTATAGCTTTAGAAATTAAGCCTTTTCTGCTTTTTTCCTCTCTCCATCATCTACTTGTGTAACTCTGGAAAGGGAAAAGGGCGTGGAACCCCCTTCCTTAAACTGATAAAAATTTTGCCATGCAAACCAGCAGAAAACATTTTGGATCACACTGAATTTCTGCCCATAAAGGGAAACGTTTGGATATTTTCTGCCAAGATCTTGAGAGTCATTTGTACTTACAGCCTCTGAATTATGTGAGTTTTCCAACCCATTTTAAGCAGATGCTGCACAGTGTTCTAGTTCAATAAAAATTGAGATAACTGGCTGCTCTGCTCCACAGTTTCTGATCACAGCAAATTTTTTTCCTCTTTTGTTCAAAAATGAAATTGCTTTTGAGGTGAAATTTCCCCCAGGATATTTACAATAGCTCAGATACAAAATGACAAGTGAGAAACATACAAGCACATGAAATAAAACTTTGCTTTGGCACCAGTGAATTTATAGCTGTGAACCAGTTCATTGGTCCTGTCTTGGATGCTAAAAACCGGATGGGCTGAGTACAAATGACTGAGAAGTAATCAGCTCACTTTATGGCAGAACAGAACTATGTGTATGAGGGTGAGGAACATTGTGTACATGTGTAATCCAGTGAGTGAAGAGATGAATTTCAGATTTGTCATGGAGCAAATTGAACAAAATCTAGCTCGACCTCTGAGTTTCATATTTGTGAATTTAAGAAATCAGATGTCACTTTCCCTTTCTCTTTTATTGTAGCAAAAGGATCTTTGTCTGGCCAGTCCGGTGAGGAGCCTGTTAAACTAGCAGTGACATGGGAGGCACATTACAACCCTGAATTCAGTGATAAAATCGTGGAGCAAGGACAGAAAACAAAAGTACAGGGTGTGGGGGGAACAAGGGCGTGTTAAAATAAGGTGCAGGGTGTGTACCTGTCTGCACACTGCTTGGGATTTGAGAAGAAGGGGCAGGAACTCAGCCTGTGGCTGGAACTGTAGCATTGCTGGGACACTTGTGGTGTGGTGGTGCTGTGGCTGATGGAGACAAGCCCTTTAGGAGAGGCAGGCAGGGAAGAGGAGGAGCAGGGCTGCCCTTCATGTGAAGGAGCAGCTCAGACGTGTGGGGCTCAGGACTGCGTAGAGTTTGTGGGCCAGGGTCAGAGGAGGGTTTGTGGAGTGTGCTGGGACATGTTACAGATCACTGACCAGGGTAAGGAAGCAGATGGAGCTTTCTCTGAACAGCCTGAGGGAGCCTCTGTGCCACACACCTCCATCCTCTTTGGGAAATGTAATACATCAGAACACCAGCCATCCAGGAGATTGCTGGTGGTTAAGGAAAACATTTTGTTACTGAATGGTGCTTGAGCAGCACACCATGACCCTGCCCATACAAGGCTGACTTGTTTACTCATTTTAGCTATTGTATGATTTTTATTTTTTTTTCCTATACAATAGCTCAAATATTCTGGCAAGCAGAAACAATATTCTGATAAAAACTTTATGCTGCAGTTTTAGATGAAGGCAAGGTGCTGTAATTCCTGGCGATGAGAGGGAGCTGTTTTCAGTCCCCTGTCCTAAAATGAGCTAGTCCTGCAACCAAGGAATTTGTGTGGTGCAGTGCAGCTTGAAGGCCAAGTCCTAAGTGCAGTCCAGCACAGGCCAGGGTGTACTCAGATTACCTGGTGTGTGACTTCTTAGTGTGCAATGGCCTTCCTATCAGGATTCCTGCAGGTGAAGGTGATGCAGTGACAGCAGACATGGATAAGGCAGGTCCTCACCACCCATGTCTGCCAGGCTTCTGCACTCAGTGGCTTGGCTGAGGGAGGAGAGAAGCTGGCCATCAGCCTGAGGTAAAACCAGGGAAGGAGACCTCCTGGAACCCACATCTGGGTATACGAAGGAGCTGACAATGACAGGAAACAGTCAGCAAGGATTTACCAAGGGTCAGTGATGCCAGATCCAGCCCTTATGCCTTCTGTGATGTAATTGGAATGAGAAGAGAGCAGTGGATGCCAATTACCTTTGGTCTAGCCAGGATTTTGTAACTGGGCTGTGACATTTTAATCTGGGAGGGATGATGTGCTGGTGGGAGAGGAGCCAGGGCCTGGGGTAAGAGGGCTTTTTCCAGCCTGGGGGTTTCACATCCCAACTGGTTGAAGCCGTGAGCAGCCTGATCTGTCCCTCTCAGCAGCAGCTGGGACTAGAAAGCTCCTCAAGCCTCTGGCAGCCTCAGTTACCTTGGGATTGTGTAAATCCACATCAGAAAGTCCTTTGAGAGTTAATTTACGAGATGCACACTAGCACAGCTAGTAACTGTTGCCTACACTTTTTCTGCTTGAAAATCAGAAGTGTGCCTACATTGGTTACTAGATATGAAAACACACCTCTTAGGAAAAACAACACTGGTGGTTCTAGCCCAGGGCAGGGACTGGTGAAATAATTTGTTAATACTGTAAGATGGAAAACAACACCTTGCCTGGCTGATCTCCCTCCTGCACGGGTGGAGGATCGCCCCTCTCTGCAGCAGCCTGCCTGTCCAGCCCCACCTCCTCCTGCCAGAGAATTCAGCTCGCAGGAGGTAGTTAAAAACAGGCGTCCATTATATTTGAGCACAGTACTCTCCTGTGGTGGTTTAGTTGTCCAGAAAGCTTAGAAATAAAGGGTTTAATAAGAATAGAAACCAGTAATCTCTGTGAGGGGTATGAGTGGGAGGTGAGGGCTTGGGCAAAGGAAGCCTGCAAGTGGTGCTTGTGCAGGTTGCAGGTCAGATGTGCTGCTGTAGGACTTGCATCATCAGACAAGATGTAACAAAGTTTATTACTGATTCAGTTTTACTGTCTTTGAAGGAAATATTTTTTTGTTGTTGTTAATTTTTTTAAGTTCTTGGTAGCAGAAGGGAGCCTCACTAATCTTGTGCATGAACAATTTGTCATGTATGACAAATTGTACATTTTGTCTAGCTTTTATTTTAGACAGATGCTTCTTCTTAATTTTTGCAACTATAAAGTGGTTTAAAAAAAATTGATATAGTATATAGCAGAGTGTTTTCATGTGTTTTTTACATTTGTTTCTGTATACCATAGATGAGCAACACTTTTCCTGACTGCTTATTTGCATGCCTTAGTAATAAAGGTAGAAATTATGACTATTTTACTTTCACTTTAAATGGGGTTTCCTGAACCTAAATATGAGGTTGCCTTTGTTTTAGAATCTCTTCTGAATATATTGCCTAGTGCCTTCCTGCAGCTGGCTTCCAGTGAGGAAACTTGTTAAGAAACTTCCTATAATAGACCAGTCTTAAATACTTGTCTGAATAGTTGATCTAGTGGTGGCAAAAAAGTTCTGTTCTGTGCATTACTTCTTTGGTGCATGTGTGGACTAGTATGTTGAGTAGTGTGATTCTTAAAAGTTAGTAATTCATTGATTTTAGGGATCAGGTTTTTATCAGAAATTAAAATGTTCTTTGCTTTCCTGTTAACATTTTTGTGAAAGTGTTCTCTAAGGCATGGACCTAATACTGTCTGATGCTGGATAAACATTCATAAACCTCTATTATTAGTATGGAGCTGTCTGAAACAGCTAAATTTTGCTCTGAAGGAAAAAAAACCCCAGATTTTGGATTTAAATAATTCTGGAAAATGCTTATATAAGATAGCCCTCAAAAGTCCCTTTCACGCTTATTTACTCTATAACTTCAGCTTTCAAGAGCACCTGGTAGAATAGAGTGTAATATTACTGACTGCAGTCATATGCAAGTCACTGATATTGATGCTAGTCACTGCAGAGCTATAATGTGATTTTTAGCATGAAAGATAAGACAAATAGGAAAAAAAAAAATCCAAAACCAAATGAAGAGGGGAAATGAATTCTCATTAAAATAACAAAACCAAACAGTAGTTCAATTTCCACAATTCTCATCTGCTTGTCTCCCCTATGTTGAAGGCCTAGCATATAAGAAAATACCAAAGACTGAAGTTATTTTGCTCTTTTTCTTCCTTTCTTATGGAGATAATAATCATTAATTATTAACATATAGCATATTCTGTATCTGAAATGAAAGTACATGTATTTCAAAAGAAGGTGGTGGTTTAATAATTAGAATGGAGTCAAACTGCATGAGCAAAATTTAAAAATTTTTCATAATTGGGGATTTCTGGCTTAATCTCATTTACTTCTTTGAGGCCTGATGATTTTTAAGTGGTGGCTGACCTCCCTTTTTATTAAGAGATTAATTTCCAGAATATCCAGAATCAATATACATCTTTTAAATTGCAAGCACTGGCAGTTGTATGCTGGATATGGATAAACTTGTGAGTCAGAGAGCTGCTGATGTAGAGGTGCTGTTGTTTGTGACCAATCCACAAAAGGCAAAACACACCTCTGAAGGCTTGTTTTCCTGTAGGATGCTTTATCTTTTATTTTTCCGTACACTGGCCCAGGTGCTTGAAAATACTGGAATTAATTAAAAAGAAATATTTTTAAATTATTGCAGACAGCACTTAGTAGAAAGGAAAAAAGAAAAAAAAAACAGTGTCAGGAGATGAGAAAGCTCTAGACCTGTGACAAGGAGCATGAGAACTTCTGTTTAAATCAGGAGACAATTTTACTTTTTACATATTTTTTTTTCCCCCCTTCTCTGTTGTTTTGTTTTTGCCATAGGACATAGCTATTGTGAGGCTTTTGGAATTTATCTGAGGCTTATGAGATGTTTTATTCATCACAACATAATACAGGGAAGTACTTCTTAATCTGTTGAAGATGGTAATGTTGGTTATGAAGGCAGGAGCACATTTTGACTTGTACAACTTAGTCTAACATTGGCTGGGCAGTGATAGATGTGTCCTGTTATAACCTGTTTTCTGTGTTCGTAGCTGAAAGCAACTCTTTCCAGACATAATTTATTTCTTCTGATGAAGCAGCATTTCAACGATCCTGTGACATTTCAAAATGAATGTGGAAAGAAGAAGAGTCTTATTATTTCCTGGTACATGTATTTTTTTCCTGGTATTCTTATGTTCTTTTTGCTTTTAGATAACATAATTGCTTTAATGACATAATGGAAGTGTTTTGTGGAGAGTATTCAAAATAGGTAATCTCCTGTTGCAATTTTTTGAAGTTTGCTATGAATTGCAGAGAAACTGACATGTTATGAAACCCTGTGAATCACAGTGACTGCAGAGGTTAAAGGAGAAAAAAAATTATATTTTGTCTAAATAAACAAGCAAATGAAAACTTTTTGCTTATTATTGCCAGATTGTAAGTGCTTATTCTCTAGAAATACTGTAATAAGAAAAAGCATCTGATGATATATTAATTCATTACAGCTATTTATTCTATCTTAATTTCTCAATATTTCCCCTGAGTTATTCATAGAATATGCTAAATTGGAAGGGACCCATCAGGATCATCGAGTCCAATTCCTGGCCCTGTGCAGGACATCCCAAGATTCGCACCATGTGCCTGAGAGTACTGGCCAAAAACCCTTGAGCTCAGGCTTGGTGCTGTGACCACTTCCCTGGGCAGCCTGTTCCAGTGCTCAGCAGCACTCTGGGTAAAAAAACCTTTTCCTGGTATCCAACCTAAACTTCCCCCAACACAGAGTCATGCTGTCTCCTTGAATCCTCTCGCTGGTCACAAGAGTGAGGAGATCAGGAGATCAGCCTGCCCCTTCACTACTTCTTGTGAGGATGTTGGAGGCCAGTATGAGGTGTCCCCTCAGTCTCCTCCTCTCCAGACTGAGGAGACCAAGGCACTTCAGTCACTCCTCACATGGCTTCCCCTCCAGACCCTTCACCATCCTTGTTTCCCTCCTTTGGATGTTCTTTAACAGCTGTTAAATAACAGCTGTCTGTTCTGTATTGCAGCACCCAAAACTGCCCCCAGCACTTGAGCTGAGGCTGTCCCAGAGCAGAGCAGAGCAGAGCAGGACAATCCCCTCCCTTGCCCGGCTGGAGATGCTGGCCCTGATGCCCCCCAGGACACGCTTGTCCCTCCTGGCTGCCAGGGCACTGCTGGCTCCTGCTCAACTTGCCACTGACCAGGACCCCCAGGTCCCTTTCTGCAGCACTGCTCTCCTGTCTCTCATTCCCCAGTCTGTGGGTACAGCCAGGGCTGCCCTTCCCAGGTGCAGAATCCAGAACTTGTTAAACTTCATGTAGCTGATGATTGCTCAGCTCACTAATTTATTGAGGTCTCTCTGAAGAACCTCTCTACCTTCAAGGGAATCAACACCTCCTTCCTGTTTAGTGTCATTGGCAAACTTAGTATTCCTTTGAATGCTGTGTCCAAGATGTTGAAGAGAAGTGGCCTCAGGATGGAGCCCTGTGGAACCCCATTAATGAGCAGACTCAAGTCTGATGTCAACTCATTCACCCTTTGTGCTCAACCCATGAGCCAGCTGCTCATTCATCAGGTAACAACATTCAGCTGTCTGCTGGACATTTTTTCTAGGAGAGACAGTTTCCAAGGCTTTGCTGAAGTCCAGAAAAACCAACTCTACTGGTTTTCCTAGATCAACTCAGTGGGGTTACCTTGTTGTAGGAGGAAATCGGGTTTTATGAGCAGGAGCTACCCTTCATGAAGATTTGCTATCTATCAGTCTTGACTGTATTGTCCTCCCAGTATTTTTTCAATACCTCCCAGAATAATCTTTTCCATGGTTTTACCAGGCACTGAAGTGAGACTGACAGCCTGTAGTTTCCAGAGGCCTCCTTCTTGATCTTTCTGGAAATCAGAACAAAGTTTCCAGCTTACAGGCAGCTAAGGCCTCTCCGGGTTCCCAAGACCACTCCACAATCGTCATGGAAGGCTTTGTGATGGCATCAGCCAGCTCTTTGAGTCTTGTCAGATGAATCTCATCAGGCCACATGTATTTGTAGGCATCCAGCTAAGTGATTTAAAAGTAGAACTAAGGTGACTCTAACCTGGAATGTTGAAATTGCTTTCTCATTGGAAGAGCTGATTGGTTAGAATAGGTTTCACTATTTGCTCTTTTTCTTTTTAATTTGAAGATAGTTATCATGGAGAGTCTAAATTTGTAGTAACTTTATTCAGATTTCTCTGGTTCTGCAATGTAAGCCAACTTTTGCTGCTAAAGGTGTCCCAGACACAGTTTTTAAGAGTCAGATGTACTCCTAGGTAATTTCATTAGTGGTCTCTCAAGAGAATAGGATACAAGAAAAGGAAATGAGTGTGTCTGGATGACTTAGAATTTCAAAGGGCCTTGTAGGAAGCTCTGTGCCTCAAAAAGTTGTCATAGGAAATGAGTAAAGCTGTAGTAGTAGAATGTTGTGAATGAAGCTTGGAGACAAGTGGAAAGTTATTGAGACAACAAGGCAGGCAAAGTGAGACTTTAATGAGCTTAGCAGTGAAGAAGGATGCAGTGAGATTCACATCACAGCATGAGTTTATTTGTTCTCTCATTCAGTTATCAAAACTGTGCATTTGATTCAATATAACTGTTTTGAAGATGGCAACCTTTTGGTTTTAGATGTGCTTTTTGGTTTCAAGAAAGTACTTCTCTAATGTCTATGTGTTAGAGTTATTTTAAAAGCTAGAATTAAAATACATTTGTCAATCTCTTACACTCACAATGGAAGACCACAGATACTGTGTTGTATGAAAATACAATTTATTCAGAATTCAAGCTTTCAGCCCATGTGAACAAGAGCTAAAAATTCTCAAATTCATTTTTGACAAAATGTGTTTGAAGTTGGTGGGATATGCTCTCATGCTGAGCATATGAAACCTCAAATATAAGAATGTGAAAATCTAGGAATACTATAAAGCATTTATGGGTTCATAAAATGAATTCACATAAGCCATTAAGAAGGCAGGCTCCCTAGACATGATATGTTATGATATGATAGTAGATTTGATAGCCTTACTTAAGGTAGTTATTTCTCTGGAGTACTGAGAGGACTTTTGAGATCTCTTGATTCACTCTGTGGCATCAGGCATGTCTTGATGCAAATACAGCAGTAATGATTTATTCCTCAGTCAGTGGAGTGTGACAGTATAGGAGCCATTTCACATTTCAGCTAGGGTGACATTACTCAGACTACAAACAGTTACACTGCCTACGGTTACTGAAAACCTAAGCTGAGTAATTAGGAGAATGCAGAATACCAGAGGTGGGTTGCAATGCACAACAGTCTTAATGGTGCAGAAAAAAGTGGTTTCATTAGCTGAGACACAGTCCTGTTAATGAGTTTTCTGCAGTGCTTTAGAGAGGGTACAACTGGAAAAATTGGAAAAAAATCACAGGAGGATATTATTCAAAACCTAACCAATGAATATCCTTCCATTAGTAGATTCTCAAATAAGTATTGAATTTTAAGTCAGTAAAGAAATATATGTCATTTGTCAAGGGTTTTTCTCATTGCTACAAACAAGATGCTTCTAGGCTTCAGAGATGATGGTTTCTTTTTTTTTTTTTCCTTACAGATACAAGGTAATCACTGCATGCAAAATAAACAACAACTATGAGATATAAGCAAAAGTTACTACTTGCATCTCTGTAACCTACTGAGTACAGAATTGCCTTTTCCTTGTGGTACCTCAATGAGAGGTACAAAAATGTTTGTTAATGCAGAAGTTTGCCTTAGCTGTTTAATCTGTTTTTTGGAAAAGGGGTGAGGATGAAAATCAACATCCTCACTGCTGCATACTTTTGGAGGGTTTTCTAGTTCAAAGAGGAAATCTGATTCCTGTGCATAATGATTTCATTTGGCTTAAGAAAAAATGCAGCTCATACATCTTCTGTAGATCGCTTTTTTGCGCTCACCAAATATTCTTGTGCATCTGTTTTCTCACTATAATCACCTCTTTTTCCACATTTCATTGTTTATCACTTGCAGGACTGTCTGAACCTCCCACAGTTCAGCCTCCCTTTTAAGGAATAAATTGTCTTTACAAAATGTCAAGTTTTTCTTGGAAATCAGTGGTTTATCTGTGTGTGCCTTCCCTGGACTGTTCTCTTTGCATGAGTTAGCTGTCCTATTCTTTTCTTCAGACTTTCTGCAACACTCAGACTGCCATCTCTATGAATATTTTTCTCTTCCCACTCTAATTTTCATATATATGTGTGTATGAATGTGTGTATATAGATATCCATACAAAGTATTTTTGAAAGATGAGTCATAAGGATGTATTTATATTGTGCTATTTTTGAAGAATAAGCAGAAGTGTTATTAAACTGAGAAGCATTGATGGGCTCATCCCACTTTTTAATTGGGTTTCCTATCTACAGACAAGTACAGGATGCCTGAAGCAATGTCTCTTTACCAGAAGTGACTCAATGTCTCCTACCCACTTTTTTTTTTTTTTTTGTTCTCACAGACTTTCCTCCTTTGTTTCATTTTCTTAGGAACAGCAGTGTATTTAATATGATGCTCAAACTGGTACCTGGTTCTTTCTGAGTCAGGCAAGTTGAGGCGTGGGTTTGGAGCTTGGATTTAGTTGCCTGAGACTCCACCTGCCAGAACTGGAAGGGCTAGTGAAAATATCTGGTACTCCTGTGCCTAGCTGGGGGTCTTATGACATAAAACAGGCCATTTAATGTTGAAACTGGTGGCAAGGCTCAAAAAAGGTTCCTGTCCAAAGATATGTTCTGTCTGACTTTTTCCTCTTTTGTTTATTTATTTTTTAACTTCCAGCAAAAGTTCAAGGAAAAAGTAATGAGAAATGTGTATAAGGACATCTCCAGCTGCTCATTTGGCATTGTAACAGACACTAATTCTCATTTCTGGGCAGAAACTGACATAGTCTCTGATAGAACTAGTCTCATAGTTAATATTATTTAATGTCATGATTTTGAGGTTAATCTTCAGTTTTGTGCTGAAAATATAAGGGGCATTCCATTTGCATAAAGCTTAAAATATTTTAAATTTCCTATTGGCAGTGAATCTAAAAAAAAGTAATTTTTTAAATTTTGAAATCCTACCATCTTCTAGGAGTGTTTTGCTTCACTTAATAATGTAGCATTAGAAAGCTATAGCTTTTTAGCATTAGCCTCCTGTGCTAATGATCCTGCTGCATATGATGCTGTTACTACAGGCAGCAAGGGAGATCATGGTTTATTGCTAGGCTGTTTATTGGGATTGATGTTCTACTAACAGCTGCTTGTTTCTGTACAGAGTGGATGCTAAAGGAAGGAACACTTAAGCCAAATTAAGAACACTGAGGATCATTCATTGTCCCAGTAATCTGAGTAGATGAGATGCCCATACCCTCATAATCTTACTAAAATACTGAGTATGGTCTCAGGTTCATTCTGTTAAAATCCTGAACTGTTCTCTTAATTTGTTTTATTAATGGCTGAACTTCAGCTGCTTGCCAGGCCTCTGGATCTTGATGTTGTTCCCCTTAAACAGAAATCAATGCTCTGGTGGCAGATAGGGAGGAGATAATAAATCTCAAATTTTATGAGGTAACTCAGCTGTTAAAATGTTGATTCTGCTGCAATCAACTGTTGCACTGTTAGTGTGATAGTTGTGTATTCATTCACACAGCACTTAAAATTTGTGTTAAGGGCTGGTAATGGACAAACAGCTGCTTCAGTGCATAATGAAGTAGTTATGAGAAGTATAGCTAAGAGGTATTAGCAGGGAAGTACTCCCCTTGCCTCCACCTGTCCTTGTTCAGTGGAATTTTTTTTTATTTTTTGTGGTATTTTCTAGATATCCCACAGCTATTTTTCCATTCAGAGATCCAGTGTATCCTGGCTGCACATGCAGGTAAGGAATCTAGCACCATGTACATGGTAGATCTGCTAGAAAACAAGTGTTTTCAAAAGTGGCTTGAGTGGTACATTTGGCATCTGTTGCACTTAGACTGCTCTGGGCTTTCATGCATGTGAAACACCTGGCACAGCATGTCAACTGTTTTAGTCTTGAAAAAGTCACGGTCCAGGGCAGATATAGTTTTCACTGAAGCAAGAACCTGCTGTTCTTTCCCAAATTTGAAGTAGTGACATGGTATATTAGGAATGCATCCTATTGGTTACTCTAAAACTCCTGGAAGGCTGATGTAACATGGAAGAAATTGAACATTCGAGAAGGCTCTTAGAAATTTTTTGACACCAAGTTGCAGTAATGTAGGCAACCTGCTCTTTTGATTTCTTAAAGGCTTACTGAGATATAATGGCTATCATTTGAATTTCAATTAGCTTAAAGTTCAAGGCAAGCACTGTTGCTTTCACATTGCTCTTAGAAATGTTTTTGTGCAGATGACCATTTGTTTTTTCTTTGTCTACTTCAGCATGGTATCAGGAATGTGAGTGATCAGAAATTCTGGCCTAATCATTTGCCTTATTTCATTGCAAGAGAGGTCACAATTGAACTGCTGAATTGTTACCCCCGCAGAGGTATTTTAAAACATAGTAATTCAAAGATCGTTTTTGTGGATTTCAAAGTCAGTAAATTTAAAGTGCATTGTTATTACAGAAGTATATGCAAATTATAATTTACTTTTTTAAAGTGATTGAAAAAAAACATTACTCTTGATAATATATCAAGAATACTATTATTAGTTTTTCATTTGTAGCATTAGAAATATTTGACAGAATTCTCTACTGAGTTTGGAACCTGTAAGCAGATGTCAACGACAGAAGGAAAAAAATTCCAATTAATCTGTTCTCAACATGTAGCTAGGTTTGTCCTTTCAAAAAAGTACTATAGCTTTTGGGAGAGAAGGGAAACAAAAAAAAATATTTTTGAAGGGCATGTCTCATGGCTATTTTATTTTCTCTCCACAAAGAGAACTGAATTTTTTTGTTGAACACAGTCATCCATTTGCCAGACATTGTGGGATGTGTCTGGAGAACATTGGCAAAAAAATTGAGATCTTTCTTTACTGTTGTAACGTGTAAAAACACACAGTTAAGACATGCATAAATTGTGCAGGCTACAAACTACCTATTGGAGCAAGTGGACTTAGAAACAGAATTTTTATCATGAAAAAATAGCTCAATGTTTCAAGTCAAAAGCTATTCAGTTCCGAATCAGAGTTCTTTCTGTTGAAATGAATCTTACTTGAGTGTGTGCAGTGTAAAGTGTATATCTGATTTTTGTATATCACATAAAATTTTCCATTGAAATGTAATTCCACTTGGCAGCATCACATGAGAACTGATTCACACAGATATACAAGACTAGATTACAGCCCATAGTAATAAATAATTTTGTTTCAGCCTGGTTGGAAAACAGCTCCTGACTTGCAAATAAGTCTTGAACAGAGTCCTCAGAAAGAGCTGAAATAGTCAGTCTAAGCAGCGTGGGAGAGCAAATATGAGTTTTCTGGGTTTCAAGGGACCTATGTGCAGAATGTGATTTCAAAGTCTCTTGCCCATCATTTCTTCTGAATGTTTTGGTGTTAAAAGTGCTCTACAGCAGGACAGGTCCTGGACTCCTGCAGAGCCTCATTGTGCTTTCTTCTGGTTATTTTCTCAGATGGAAACGATCTGTTTCATGAAGTTCTGTGTGTGACCACAGCAACTCTCGATTTACCCTGAGTAACGTGGGCTAGTGTCAGTGTGCTGCCAAACTCTTCCTGCCATGGTTCTTGCCGAATTTTGGTTCCTCTTTAGCTGCATTCTCAGTGTGTTACTACAAGCCTGTTGGGCTGTTCTTGCTTAGCCATGATAGTACCTGGAAGTGAAGCATAAGACTAGTTTGTTGGTGGTCAGGCAAATAGTAGTAGGATCTAAACACTCAGAAAAAAGAAATCCAAAAATTATTTGCTGTTTCTGAATTTGGCTGTATCTTATGTGCTAATATAGTTACACTATGTGATTCTACAGTCTACATTGTGCAAAACTTGGCTTTGTCATAAATACTTATCCTGGCATCATGCTGAGCATGTGTATCCTGGAATACATGGAGCTGTGCTAGATTTCCCAAGAGAACAAGGGCTGATGCATGAGAGAAATACAGTCTTGACTCTTATTTGTTCTTAGGTGCATCCAATAACAATCTAGAGAGGACTTAGAAAATTTCTTATCTGTTTCCAGATGACAGATAACAGTGCAATTATGCTTTAGCAAATTTGTGGCTGTTAGTCATTTTAACATCTATGCTGTGATTCATCTTGGGCTCAAGAGCTCACTTGCACAAGCGTATTTTCACTTCTTTGGAGGATCACTTTAAGGAAATGCCTATTATGATTAGAGATGTCCTTTAGAGACCTGCTAGAGGAGATCACCTGCTGAGAGCTTGTTTAATGTGGACAAAACCTCAGCTACTTCCAGTTGTCTGCCCTGAAACCAAAAGAAGCCATAATTCATTGAAATTGTGGAAGGTGTTTCTGCATTGCTCTGTGTACTTCAGACATCTTTTTCATTCAACAGCCCTTCTCTGTGCTTACTCTAAAAGAAGCAAATCCCCTCTCCATTCCCCCACTCCATTTTCTTCTCATAAATGGTTAGATAGTAGTTTACTGATACAGAATTTCAAAATTACTCTCTCCCCTGAATTTCTTGGCGCCTCCTAGGATTTGATGGCATATACTCTTACCACCTAATTCCCCTTTGCCACTTAACAGATGTTGAGCATATAACAGATGTTGCCCTTTGTACTACCAAATGATCTTTCTTCTGCTACATGGCTAACATGGATAGTTACCCAGGTACTTCTGTATGACTGGTACTTTCCAAATTTCTGCCTTTGAAAAATGTGACTGGTGCTGCTGAAACATTTTTCTTACATGAACAGTTTTTATTTTTTAATGAAGCTGAGGAATAAGACTGGGCCTCAGAATGATAAATGAGGAAACCTGCTTGTAATCTTCCTCTTGTCTAATGCATTTTTATTCATAACTATCCTTTCATGTAGTTTTGACTTTCTTTAACAATTTAATCTTCTGCAGTTCATCTAATATCTTGCTACATGTCATATCAAATGTTTTATTACAGCCAGAAGAGTAAAAAAATATTGTTACACTTCATCTTTATTCAGAAATCTGGCCTTTTTTATTCAAGGAGGCTGTTTGGTCCATCCAACAACCTTAATTTGTAGCGGACTTCCTCAAATTATTAGTCCTAAACATAATGGAAACAACGAGCTGGTTTTTTTTCTGCACAACTGTATAAAAAAGTTAGGGGGGCTTTTAATTTTTCTTTTTTTTTAGTTTTGGGGAGGATGGTTTGGGAGTCTTGGGACTACTAGCTAAAAGTGCTACTAATGAAGTTTACTCCTGCACTTAACTGTAAAAGAAGTTTAATTTTATTAAAGAACCAGGGAGACCACAGCAAGGATGAGGTGTGGCATTTATGTTTCTCAAGCAGTCTTTTGATTGTCATTTGCATTAAAATGTCTAAAAACTCCCACATATGTTTATCTTTTCTCTTAAATCTTCTGCTTACAGTGGAATAACTTATAATTAAAAAATAGTCCTTAAACCTGACATGTATTTGGCTTGACATTGCTGTTACATAAATTTCTAGACTTTGTTAATGCAGGCACTGTCATTTATGATCCAAGTTTGACAACTTAGTTGAATCTTCCTACTGAAACAAAGGTTTTAAGTACTGAATGCATTTGACAAAAATTCTGCTAGCAGAGGATGGCTCCCATCCTCTCTTGTGAGAAGATCTTGCCTTCTATTCTCCTTGTTGTGTAAGTGAGGGTTCCTGGGATAAGAGTCATTGTAGTTAGGGAGGCAGGAGAAGAATTTTGTGAAGGGAGCATATGAAGGAGCTGAAATTGGAAGTTCAACTGAACAGTTTAAGTAGCAAAGGAGGTTTATGTGCACAAGAAAAACAGAGGAGTGTTATGACACACATGGTAACACCAAATATAGGTATGTGGGCAAAACCTTGACATGTCCATCTTGAGCAACATGAATCCACCTTGAAATGAACTGTATGCTGTAATTTAGAAGCTGCACAGAATATGCTGCAATCCCTGGGAGGAACCACTGCAAATCCCTAAAGCCATTTTCACAGACCAGTCACTTGCACCTAACAGTAATTTTTTTTTTAACAATTTTTGTGTGCTAACAAACACTTCAGTGATAAGTAGGAACCACTTACCAGAGGTGTGCAACTTGTTTTTAGTTCTGTGTCCTAATAAAAAGCTTAGACACATCAATACTGTGCAGCCAGATATAATCTGTTCTAGCTATAGTGCCTCTTCCTTGTTGAGAAGTGGTAATGATTGGAAGGTGTCTTATATTCTATTTTTATGCAGTGTTTCAAAGTCTCCATGAAGGGGCAAGGCAAGTACAAATGACAAGTGCAAAACTCAGTCTTTTTAAACTTCAAATACACATGTCAATCCATATAATTTACAGGTTTTGCCTTCACAGAAGCTACCTTATTTGTACAACCAGAGGGAACAAAGTATACCAAATATAGATAGAAGAAAATATACCACCTGTGTGGTCCTTGTCCTAGCATCTCAGGAAGTTGCCTCCAGAGCTTGATGAAGTTAAACTATGTTGCAGGTCCTACTCCCTCTTGTATTCTAAATGAAATACAATTTAGATCTTTGCTTCCCTATAGTCACCTCAGTCATAAATTAACAGAGCAATAATGTTCCTAGATACAAACTACATTTTGTAAGATTGCATTATTTCCCCTGCTCCTGGCAAGTGTTTGCTGTCATGTGACTCACTGCCATAGATTTTCTCATCAGGTTTCAGGTTAACCAAAGGTACAGCAATAATTTTAAACACTGTGTAGAAGCATTTCTACAAAAGGATTTTTAATCTAAGAAGGCTTTAATAGAAAAACTGGCTGTTGTCAGAGGTAAAGACACTCCCTGGGTGTCTTTATTGCTGCTTGGCTATCTCTGTATGTTTTGTGCAAATTAGTGATGAGAATCCTCCCAGAAATCCTGGGGGACTGTGCTTGAGCATGGAGGTTGGACTATGTGATGTCCCAGTGGTCTCTTCCAATACTGAACATTCTATGAAAATATTGAACCAAAACTATTTCTCTTATGACATTTCTCCCTCAAATCTTTTTCTTAGTCTTGTGCTCTGAAAGGAATTTTCAATGTTTAAGGAAATGTCAGATAGAATTGCATAAATTGAAAGAATGGAATGGGCAAAGGGAAAAAACTAGAAATTAGTGCATGAAGGTATAATCTGATTGAGCTGAGAAAAGTCTAAGATTTTTGTTTCCAATGCTGTACAGAAGCCTTTAGAATTTCTATTACTATTTTAATTTTGATGCGTAAGTTCTGTGTTTACATGTTACATGCATCAAGCATGTTCTGTGTTACATGCATCAAGCTACGGTATAATTTGGACAAAGGATTTCACATGCTAGAGCATTCCTAATTTTCCTTACTTTCCTCTCTGGATCTACTTGCAGTGATAAAATTCCTACATTAACAAGTGTTGTTACATAATTAGCTTTAAAATATTTTTGCTGAAAACACATTGCATAGTGCTTTATGCAAGAGTCTTTAGAAGCGCTGTTGCTGAACTGCTCACAAATATAAATCAGGTAGCACTCTTCTCCAGCACAGAGGGCTTCTGTTGAGGCCTAATTGCAAAGAAAAAGCTCATAAGTGCATTATGCAGTTAAACTTAACCCTCTGAATTACCTTGGGATTATGAGAAACATCCATCTGATTTTAAAGTCAGCTTAAGGAAGTTCAAATGCCAAGATGAAATTTTTAAAGAAACCAGATAGTAAAAAAAAACTCCTCTAGATAAGGAAGGTTCACAGCCAGGTTGGATGGGGTTCTGAGCAACCTGGGCTAGTGAAGGTGCCTCTGCCCACTGCAGGGGGGGTTGGAAGGAGATGATCTTTATAAGGTCCCTACCAACACAGACCATTCTTTGATTCTGTGAATGGAGAGCGAAAGTTGATGTTCCAATACCAGGAAAAAAAAAAACAACAAACCCCAAATGCAGCTCTAGTTGGTTTGTTTTTAAACCATCAAGTTATGCCAACTGCACAATCCTTCGAAAATAAATTCTGAATTAGTTACACATGTGTATTTATAGAAAAAAGAACAAGCCAAAACAATTAAAAAAAAAATAAATAGCTGAACGTTAAAGCTATAGTATAGAAAGAAAATAGGCCAGGTCAGATTGCATGGGCAGTTTAGCCATGCAAAGAAGTGGTGTAGTTAAAACAGTATTACAGTAATATTGCAGTTATTGTCAAGAATATGAGGGATGAGGTGGGGCTTTGTGATTTTTATTTTTTTTTTCTCAGTCCAAATTATTAAATACTAATTTTTGCTTTCTGGAATATAAGAAGATGCGTCATGTTTACAGAGGGGGCAAAAATTTAGAAGACTTCAAATGCTGGCACTATTCCATGAAAAGACTAAAATCTAAACATGGAGCAGGTGCCTTGTGTAATTTGTGGGTTTGTTCTTTTCCAGGGCTTAATTTTCATATCTATAAAGGGATATCAATAATGCAAACATATATCTATTTATAAAAAAATATGCAATAAATCTGTAGTCTGCATATATTACTGAACCTTATCAAAACCAAGGTGAAGAGGCTTAGTTATATGCATATTCTGAATTCTTCCCTTTGACTTCCTCATCTGGAATGGGGTCTGCCAGAGTCCTTGGGATCATTAGACCTCCACTCAGCACATGGCAAGAGGGGTTTGACAGCATGATTTTCAGCACAATCTCTCACAATCACAGATGTGTTTAGACAGTCCTGTCTGTCATTCACACTATATCTGAACAGATTGGGCCCCTGAAAAAGTTTCTGCATTTCATTCTACAAGCTGGCATGCCAGAAACCGAGCTCCCTGTTGTAAATTTATGTGCTGTTTCCTCCATGAAGGACTCATGGAAAGGTTACCACGAGCTGTGCTGCAGTGACATGTGCTCAAGCATGGGCTTCCTCTGCTGATGACCCAAAGGCCTCTGGACCTTTGTTAAAGGAGATAACAGGCCCCTTTGCACTTTTTGAATTAACTCATTCTACTTAGAGCATAGTGAGATTCTGTTCCTAATCTTTTCTGCTTTCATGACTCAAACCACAGGACTTGCAGTGAAGGCAGAGGAGACAGGTGTTTTAGGCTAACACAAGCAGATTAGAGCTGTTTCCTTTCCTGAAAAAAAAATACTATCTCTGTTTCATGACTTTTTTTATAGCTTCTACATAATGTAAATGGAAGTTTGAACATGTTTTCTAAACATTGTGTGGAAAATTATGTCACTTTTAAGACAGTTTTTGATTTTTTGGGGTCTAATTAAACTCCTTGAAGAAACCAGGCTGTTTTTGAGGTCACAGTCAACTTTACCTTGGCCAAACATGTCACAATATTGAACTACTTCTTTCAATATATTTCCTATTTAAGAGTTTGCAAAAGAACCCTCAAAAGATTTATCTGGAAACAATTTCTTTTCCTATTCAGCAATAAATAATCATGGAATGACACCAAATTCATCACGAGATGAATCCCACAGTGGTGTTGGGCAAGTTCTGTCCAACCCTCAGGTCAGAATAGGGTCAGCTGTAGCAGGTTGTTTAGAAATGTGTCCACTTGATTCCGAGTATTTCCATGGACTGCAGGAATTCTTTGGACAAGTTGTGCCTTCCCATAATCATCACCACCACTGAAAAGGCTTCTCCTTCTTTTTAAGTGGAATTTCCTGTATCTTAATGTGTGCCCATTGCCTCTTGTCCTGCCAATGTGAAGCACAGAGAAAAGCCTTGACCCACGTTCTTTTCTCTCCTCACCAGGTATTTATATGTGTGGATAAAATCACTCTGAGTTTTCTCTTTTCCAGTCCAGCACCTCCTCATATGACAACAGTTGCTTCAAGCCCTTCACCATCTTCATGGCCCATCGTCTGTCTCCAGGGTTCCATGTCTCTCTTGCAGCAGGGAGTCCAGAGCTGAACACAACACTCCATATGCAGCCTCACCAAGGCTGAGTAGAGCCTTGAGACCGTGTCCCTTCACTTGCTGGCAGTGGTCTTCCTAATGCACTCAGGATGACCTTGGTCTTTGCTTTGTTGTCCACCAGAACCCTCATGGCATTTTCTGAAAAGACACATTGCCTGTGCTAGACCCTGAAGTTATTCCTCTCCTGGGACAGGACTTGTTGAACTAATTGAGGCCACCATCAGCCTGTTTCTCCAGCTTGTTGGGGTCCCTCTTTCTTGCAGCACACCCTTTTGATCTGTCAGCCCCTCATCCCACATTTGTGTCATCTGCAGGTCTAATGACAGATAGGTCTGAGCAGAAAAACCTAGCTGCCTTGATCTAAACTGCTGCATGAAAAGTACTTCATTTCCTTTCTCAAAATGCTTCAAAGTGTTCATTCTATGATGTTGCTTATTTCTGTGAATTAATTTTGTCAATATCTTCATCTCTGTCTGTTGGATGCTACCATACATACATTCCATACTGAGAAGGACAAGTCCTCTATCTGCTGTCAGCTCAGAAGTCTTTGAATATATAACTGACACAGTTGGTCAGCCTCTGAAATTCTTAATGGTGTTCAGAGGTTCAGGAGATTGATCATCTGATCAGATGTCCCTGTTTTGAGATTTGCCAAATTTCTGAGCTCTTACAGCCTATAGGTATAGCCTAAGAGCTAGGAAGGAGTTTCTCCTCTCTGGTCAGTAGCATGTCAGTGCAGTGCCTTCTTACTGAAATTTGATTGCTTTTTGAGCTACATCAGGCTATGTGAAATAGCTAGGCTTTTTCTTCTTTATTTTCCTTGAAACAGGCCATCATTCATAATTATATGGTCTGAAATATTTCTTGTCAATGTGATTTGAAATGTGATTTAAATTTTTTTTTTTTTAGTAAACAATGGAACAACTCTTTTTTGTGGTATATCCTTAAATATAATCAAATATGTGGGTTTTGATGAGGGCTATTCAGGGTTTTTTTTTTTTTATGTTGCTTATGCAAGGGGAAATGAAGAAAACATGTCTAGCAGTAACTTACGCTGAAGAATATGTTGTAATTCAGTTTGAGAGGTATTTAATAGAAACTTTTCTTGGAAGCTTTTATTTTTCTTAGAAATCAGTCTGTTCCTCTTAATTTCAAATAAGCAGTTCTAAACCAATTCAACTAAATTGCAGTGAAAGATTCATTGCAAATTCTTGGGATATGTTCCAGGGAAGTCTTTAGGTTACATCCTTCCTTTCTTTTCAAGGCAAAAGATATTGTATTGTGGGTTATCATTATTTGAAAATAGAAGTGAGATTCTAACACTCAGTAATTCTTACTCCTGGTGGAAGGAAAGAAAATATTCTACTGCGTTGAATAGCGTTAATTTGGACAAGTGTATGTGAAACTAGGTAGTTTTAAATACATCCTGTCATTTAAACTACCTTCTTCTTGTATTGATCTTTGATTGTGGTATTATTTCAAAGCTAAACGAAATTGCCTGGAAACATCGGGATGCTTTTATACTCAGTATTTGCCCGTGTGCACTGCATGGCATTTTGCTTACACAAAAGACGCATTGCAAAAATACCATGAAGGAAGATTTTAGGTGTAACCAGCCTTTTAGAATGGGTGTTGGCTTTCCAGAAAAGCAGACCAGTCTGTGTCCATTGGCCACCGCAGCCAGCCTGTGGTGAGTGCTGCTACTGAAGTCCCACTCCCAGTCCAGCTCAAGGCTCATGCAGGTCTCATGGATTGCACCATGGGCCACCACTCCCCCAGGGGAGCCCTGCAACCCCCACCCCTCCCTCTGTGCTCCTTCTCTTCAGGCATCTTTGAGGAAACATCTAGACTCCGTAGGGAGCTACCCTGTGCTTTTCCTGAGAATTCTGGAGTCTACCTACATTTGCTGGCTGAGGGCTGTGCCCTGGGCATGATATTTACATTGAGAGACCAACACAGCTTTCAGCTTCTTCAAGGGCCTTTGCACAAACAAAGAAAATTGTAACTGGACAGGGTTTATTCAGGTAAAGTACTGGAACTGGCAGTGACTGGCAGGAATCATGGGGAAAAAAACCCTAAACTATTCAGTCAGGGGCTTCTATTGGCTGTGATGAGAGTGGTATGTTGACAGCTAATGCTAAAACAGAAAAAATAAGATGACCCAAAAAATCAGTCTGAAATCTAAAAAATGGAGAGAAAATATGTATATGCCATGTTCATCTATACATTAGTGAGCAATGAAAGGAAAAAATGTCTTAATGAACCCAAACAATATATTAAACTGCAAGTATTTCTTGAAGCTTTCTGTGTATCAGCGGTTACTGGTAACTTCATTCAGCATGTTTTTAAGTATTGTTGTTTGACTTTGACAGGTCTTTTACATGCTGGTAAAAAGTGTTGAAAGCTTACTCCTTTAAGTACTGGAACAAAGGAGAAGGTAGAATATGGCAGTGCAAGCAGGGTAAAGATTTGATACTGTAGCAGGCTTGTAGCCCTGCTGTATCTGTCCTAAAAGAAGAGAAAAGAAATTAGAAGAAATTAGGGGAAAATAAAGTTGTGGCTGTATTGAATTCAGATAGCAATTAGTCAATGAAGGAATGTTTCCCAAGTTTAAAAATTACATTGTTAGATTTTTTTAAATTTTCCTATATATGTGTGGTTACTTTTGCAATTTTTTTTTTTAAGTGGGCTACACATGGACTCAAAGGTAATGTATGATCCTGGCTTGAGAAAAGTTAGAATTGCAAATGTGACCCCAAAGTAATGATTGCAGTGCCCTTTCTATCCAGCAAAAAGATCAAGATATTTCAGTAATAATCCCACAAAGGGATATTATTGTCATTACTTTAGAAATGAAATTCCATCTCTGGGTTAGTAGCAATACTCAGAATTATGAGAAATTTACTGCAATCTGTGGGGAAAATAATAGCTTTTTAATCCATCGATATTTTGAACAGCATATTTTCCATAAAGACAAAGCAAATATCTTTCTAATAGTGTTATGGTTGCATTATGATGTTTAAGATAACTATTTTTTATCCTCTCTAACAAAATACGCATACTTTTAGGAGATATCTGGTTTATTCTGTTTCTATGAAGACATTATATCAAGAAAAAACTTATGATGTCACTTGAGATGTTATACATTTTAATAATATAAATCCAATGCTACAAAACAAGTAAATCATTACAAAGCAGATGTAAATTGGGAAAACCATTTGCAATCTACTTAGTTTCTTCAAAAGCAAGTGAGTCAGTGAAGATGACAGGTTTTGTGTGCACTAATGAAGTGAAGACAGTAGTAAGTGAAAAGATATTCTTCTGAAACATAATAAAGGTGGCTGGTGCCATCTTCTGGAGGTGGCAGTGATGATTCAGACCACCTAGGATTCTAGACTGAAATACATGGAGTTTTTTCAAAACACAGTTCAAGATGTTTCAAACAAACAAACAAAAAAATTAGCCACAAAGTATGCTGAAAAGATGTTGCACAGCTTGGTGTAGCACTTGCTCAGTCTGGGACATAAAAGACGCTTTTCCAATTCTGATTTTCCCATTTCTGTAAGCCCTGAATTGAGATAGCTAAAAGCATTCGTCTCTAACTCACAGAAAATGATCTTTTGTAAGTTATCTAACATTTAACACTAAATGACTGGGGTTGTTTTGTTTTCTAGTTTGTTTGTTTGTTCTTTGGTTTGGTTTTGGTTTTGTTTTTGGGGGTTTATTCTGAGGGTTTGCTGTATCAGTGCTTTGGTGTCAGAGCAGAGTTCTAGGGTGGCTTTCCCAGGAAGCAGCCGAAGCCTGGAGCTGTGGGTGTGTACACATGGCTATATGTCAAGCCTTGTAGGACCAAAATATGTTATGTTCTCCAAGGTCACTGGCAAGTTTTCTCTCTCCTTATGCACCTCTACTTAGGGATACATTTTATGTTAATAAAATTATGTCCTATCTGTGTTTAAATGCTACAGTTTATTCCTCTTTCTTCCATTCTCTCCTTTCTTTGGAAGCAGAGGTGGAGCTTGTCTTCATCGCACAGCTGTGAACCTCCTGTAACAGGGTCGTGAAGCTTCTGTAATGCAGGCCTGCTACTCAATATAAAACAGCTTATAAAAGAAAACAAACAATACAAAACACCAGAGGAAGACTTTGAAGGATGTAGCTCTGTGTCTTGGGTGTTTTTACAATCAGAGTGGAAGATGAGTCATTTCCTAATCTTGATTCAGGCTTCACTTCAATTGAGCCTCATGTTTTTTAAGTTACCACTTTCATAGAAAATATTGATTCTATCTTCTCACTGTGTTTTTGAGAGCCAGGCAGTAGCATCTTGATGGGGCAGCTGCTGTGTTTGGCTTTTACAGGAGGTACAGGGTGACTGAAGCCAATCAAAGTTCAGAACTGGCAGAAAATACTTGCTTTGGTTTATGTGCAAATGCTACCAAAAGATGCACCCAACAGTTACTACTGAAATAAAATACTGGATGCTTCTCTATTTTTCTAAAGAATGTAGTTTCCTAGATGCTTGTGTGCGTTTTGGGTTTTTTAAATTTCTATTTCAAATGAGTAGGTAGCAAAGAAAATTAGTTGTCTGCTTGCTGTCTTCCCTTCAGTGTTGCTGTGATAGGCTACTGCTGTGCTTCGTTGGTTACTGGAAAGCTACTGAAGTAGGAGAAAGAATATCTTACGTAAGTCACAGCTGGGAGCCCACAATTGCTCTTTATTTTTGTTATATGCAAGTATGGGGCTGGTAATGAGAAGATAGTTGTTACTAATCACCTTTCTAAGCAAAGAAATTAATTTCAAATAAGCACTTCTAAACAAATTCTAATTTGAAACATGGAGAAGTAGAAAATAAAAATTATTGTTGGTATGTTGAATGCGGAGAAAAAAGTTCAGATGCCATCTATGATTGAGCAAAATTCAATGAAATTAGTAAGTAAAATAATTCTAACCAACCTTCAGTTATAATGTCCTCAAGTGAACAGCAGGATGGTTAAAATAACTTTTAAATTGTAATTCTTTCACTTTGCTGAGGAAACATATCATTAGCACTGAAAAATGACTCAGTCTTGTAAAGAATAGGACTAGTATTTATTGATGTTTGCTTTGCATCAGCTTCAGCAGGAGATGATGCTGTGTACATGTATACATTTATACAAATATTTCAGTGTAAAGTGTATACACTTTTGCAGTTTTAAGCCCTTACAGAAAGTCATAAGTGACTTTAACATAAGTGACTTTAGGCAGACTGAAAAATGTAGAAGGAATATCCTCATGAGAAGAGCTGGATATGTTCAACCTCTCTTCTGGGTGGAGTTTGTAAAACTGGATTGCACTGTAATGTTTAATGCTACAGGTGGATATTGAGATGATTGAGAACAGCATGTCCTTTTGGAAATTTGAGCAGGGAGTGAAAAGAAAATTTCTTTCCTTTGTATTTTGAGGGAGGAATGAATGCCAAAGTGTTTATCAACTATAATGTCGGTGTGTGCTCATATTGTGATGACTTTGTTAATTAATTTGTGTGAGGTTATAGTATAATCAGAAATATAATCACATATTATTCCATTAATATTGTCTAAATGAAAGCTACTGATAACAGTGTATGTGGAAAATATGAAAAATTGCTCTGATAATGATTATTTTGACAGCTGCTACAAATGGTACTTTCAGGTCAGATGACAAGTCAAATTACTTCATTCCACTTTAATGAGTATGTATGCATAGAGGAGTGTCACCTCTGTATAGCCACAACACGAATTTATTCTAATTTTCTATTTAAACACATTGTTAATTTTTTAGTTAGAATATATTGTAGTATTTGTCTGGTAAAAATTGCTTGTGTTTACAATTATATTAAAATATGGAAACACTCTACATATTTATTAAAAACACACATTCCTGCATATTTAAATTTATTTTTTTTTAATTTTAATTTTCACTTTTGCTAGGTTTTTGTAATTTGCATCTTCAGGGAAAGATGTCACATTATTCTGAAAATTATATATTCAGTTCAACTGTAAATGTAGTAGTTATGGTGTTTCTTTTTCAGTTATGTTTGGCATTTTATTTAAGAATAACTGGGGATATTTAAGTAACTGGGAATTTAATTAAATTAAATTATTCATACTGCTTATCAGTGAAAACTGTTCATTCTATATATTTGCTTCCGTGCAGTCTACTTAGGCTAAAATAACAGGTTAATTCTTTATTTTGACAATGATGTCACCATGCTCTTTCTCAGGACTGTGATACAAAAGCTTTACCTTATTGCACAAGCTAACCCCACTCTTCTCAGAAATATTGCCAAAGCTTTGGCATATTTGTTGATTTCAGCACTTCTTATTTCATTATCCTGGCACCTTCTGAATCACTTGGATTTCACATCATCCCTGCTTTCTCAGTTCAAATGTAGTTCAACTAATTAAAGGGGGGAGGATTGATAATATTTTTACTTAAATATTTTGCTTCTTTATGTTTAAATGAACCACCTTCAAGTTCATGCACAATTTTTTTTAACTTCCTATTCCACCTGCTTACTTTTTTTATCAGTCTTGCCTCTTCACATCATGAATGAGGATTTGGCAAGCAGATTCTCCTACAAACGTTTCCCTGCGTCTATGAGTGCAGGATCTTATACATTGATCCTAGCAGAACAGTCCTCAGGCATTCAGACTTACCTGTAGTTAACTGTATCTGTGGTTCTCTGTCTGGATCTTTGCAGATAGATAGACAGATCAATGCCTGCTTTTATTTATTAAATAATGTAACTCCTTGTCTCCTGCCATTTCTTGGATTTCCCTCTGAGCATATGTTCTGTGGGGAAGAACAAATTAGCCCTCTAGTATTTGTACAATATTTGGTATTCTAGAGTTTCAGAAATAAATATGTGCTTGGCAATGCCTGCACCTAAGAGAGAAGTCTGGTGCCAAGCACCTACAGTTTAACTAAATCCATTTTCTATTTTGTTCCAAAGTATGCAGGGACATGAGACACTTAAACATTGAAGCAATATGGTCAGAATATAATTCTGACATCACTAAGTTTGTGATGCTGCCCTCAAAGAAGTGTTGCACTAGACACATTATATGTTCAAATTCATATATTTACAGGCCAAGACAGTTTCTTATCATACAGTTCTGTATGTATGTTCAGGCTGAAAATCTTGATTAAATCCATTAAAACCATGGGAGTGGTCTGTGGGCTTATTGTATCTGTCTAACCTTTTGAATTAAAAAGCTGAAATGGATTAATTTTGGTTTTAGTTTTCCTGAGTTCACTTTCAAATTTTGGGCATGCAGGAACAGGTATTTTAATAGAAATGCTAGATTCCTTCCTACTTTGGAGAATACTTTAGGCATGGGAAAAATAGATAGTGCAGAGGATGGCATTTTAAATTCATTTCCAGCACCCATGGAAACTAAAAGAAGTCAGGAACTCATCTGTAGAGAGGACATCCCTGGTATTTCAGAGGATACCATTCACATTCTTGTATCAATCAAAGCAGCACACTGGTCATGGTTGAAAGGATTCAAGGCCAAGAGGAATGGCAGATGATGCCTTGGGTTGGCCAAGATTCAGGAACTTATGTTTTTAACTCCTGCAGATGTTGAGCCAAGGTCAAAAAAGCTAAGATCAAGTGGGCTTTATTTGCAGAGAAGGAAATTCCATATTTCAGAGACCACACTCTGAGCTGTTCAAAAACCAATCATTTCTCAAAGAATACAAAATATAAATTCAAATTTATCTTTCTTTCAATATTCTTTTATTCTTAGCAGAAATAGTATGTTTGAATTCCATAGGAAGTCTTCATTCTGGTGGATTATGTAATTACAATTGAAAATACTGACACAGCAAATATTCACAGCTGGAAAACTGAGAGCAGAAACACCTATTAAGTATTCTGAACGTCAATAATGATTTAATTCCTTTTTATTATGAGTTGCCACATCTCAATGAAACTGACAGAAAGAGTTATTTTATTAGATTTCACTCAATTATGCTTCAATAGCCCATAATAACTGCAATAATACTTAGAGAAATTATATAAAAATTCAATAGAAGAAATGTGGGAGAAAGAAGCTGATGTACTGAAAAAAAACTATAATACAGACATCTCTGCGTGTCTAGCTGATTAAGCCAATGAAAAGAAAGCACCTATTTTCAGTGATGTTTTTTCAAAAGTGTGATATAGTTGGGAATAGACCATCTAATTACTGGAATGGAACTGAATCCTGTTCAACAGTTCAGATAAATACGAGCAGCTTCTAACCTAAGAATAACAGTTTTGAGTTTGATCTTTTACCCCTAAAATTTGAATAGATAAGCTGCAATCCAGAAATGTGGTGACTTTTTGTGATGCTTATTAACACCTTTGTTAAAATCAGTGGTGACTTTAATGACTATATTCAGGAGATGTGAATATTTATAATGAAAATTAATTGTGAGATCAGATTGAGAGATCATTTTGATGAGCTTTTCTGTCCTGCTTAACAGGAAATGTGCTAGGACATGCTCCCTCAGGCATTGATGGGTATTTAAACTACTGTTTAAATGTCAGGGTCTTGCTGATGTTCTTGCTTCCCTTCTTTAAAACTGGGAGCAGAGAATGTTCTTAGCTTTTTAGGAGCAATAATCAACACTATCTGGTGAGTGAGTCATTCTGCTGGAAGAAATAAAAGATAAACTTCATTTTTCTGCCATTTGAATTGCTTGTTCTCTAAGCACTTCTGAAGCTAGTCTTTCTAATAGATCAATGCAAGCATCCCTGTCCTCTTAGTGTACAGTTTATCTAATTTTTTTAAATCTCCAAGAGGTCTCTGCTACTGTCAAAATCACCCTTCCAGTTCCCACCCATCTGCCACGCCTCTGGTGCAGCAGAGTGGGGCATCACTGAGCAGCTGAGGTCAGTCATGACAATTCTGAGAGTCCATGCTGGTTTAGCAATATGTGAATATCATCCCAAAGTTGTTGGAAGGTTTAACCTTTTATACAGGTTTTTAGGACTTCTTGTCCTCTGGTTGAAGTGTTGTGAAGGTGTAGTGGATTACAGAAATGTATTGAAAGTCCTGATTAATTAAGGTGATTAAGAAGTAAAAATCGTGAATGTTGGCTATGTCGCTATTTTACAGATACTGTGTCTTTTGCATACCCAAGTTTTAATCAATCTATATGTAACATCTGAGTTCTCTTTATTTGTTTACTTCTCAGGTGATACCATAGTTTTTAGTGCAATTACAAGCACCTACTTAAAATCTGCTACCTCTACTTCTAAAAAATTGCTTGTTTTCCTAACATATTTTGCCATGCTTCAGTCTCTTATAGCATAAAAAATTTCTTTTTGAATATTGAAGGTAATTGTCCTTTTGACTCCCATTACTTCTCAAATACATTACTTTTGATGAACTAGTGCATTTGATTTAATGAATTCTTAAAACAGTCTTGTATCACAGTCAGAAATGAAAAAAATCTGAGGAATTATGTAAAAAAAGGATATGTCCAGGCTGCAGATTAGACTAGCATGCCTTTAATTAGCTCTATTAAAAAACTGTTGTGAAAGCTTTCTGAAATAAAATGCTGACCTCTGTAGACTGGGATAACCAATGTAGAGGATATGCTTTATCTCTTTTCTGTATGACACATGCATGCAGGACAGTATGAGTCCCTAGCGACAGTGCTCTTCTCAGCACTGACTTTCCAGCATCCAAAACTGGTTGGTTGTTTACTGCTTCAGATAGGTATGACATGGATCACATACATCATTCCTTGCTTAATCTGAGCTGGATGACTCTGGACCTTCCAGTTTCCTTCAGACCTGTCTGTGGCTCCTCGAGAAATCTGTCATTGGTATCCAGCTCCACTTAGTGGTCGTGAACAGCCAATGCCTCTCTCTTATTTTGCAAAACGTCACAAAAATAGATGACACAGGGCTGGAGTTAGATTTTTTTTTTTTTTTTTTTAATGGCAGAGGTTTTATGAACTAGTCTAAATGTTGATGCTGAAAGAATTTAATTTTTGTTGTTGCCAAGAAAAAAAAAAATATGGAGGAACATTTCAAGGGACTGTATCCAGATGAGTCTTGAATATCTCCAGTAAGGGAGGTTTCACAACCTCTCTGGGCAATCTGTTCCAGTGAATGGTCACCTGCACAGTAAAGAAGTTCTTCCTCATGTTCATTTTACTCCTCAACTTCCTGTGCAACCATTTCTGCCTGCTGTCTTTTGTCCTGTTGCTTTGTACCATCGAGAAGAGCCTGGTTCCATTAATCTTCCCCTCAGATACTCATGGATATTCGTAAGATACCCTCTCAGTAATCTCTTTTCCAGGCTAAACAGACCCAACTCTCACCCTTCCATAGAATTCTAGAATCTTTCAGGCTGAAAAAAAAGTTTTAAGGTCATCAAGTCCAGCTGGTAAACTTTTCCTTGTGAGATGCTCCAAGCCCTTAAACATCTTTTTTACTGGACCTCCCTCCCCTCCGGGAGCTCCATGTCTCTCTTGTCCTGAGGAGCCCAGAACAGCACACAGCATTCATGTGACCTCACTGGCCACAAGGTCACACTTCTGGCTCATGGACAGCTTGTTGTCCACCTTCTCCACAGAGCTGCTCTCCAGCAGGTCCCTTTCTGTCCAGTAGGAAAGGCTGGCCAGAGAGAAACTACAAGCATAGGCACACTCTCCAGTGTCACCAAGGGCATGTTTTGTCCCCATCCACAGATGTTAGGATTTTCTAAGTTCTATATGTGGTCTCCTCAGCTTTCTCCATTATAAACAGAACAGCTCTACCCTCCTTGGTCTCTCCTAGTAGGGCAGCAGTTCAGTTCACTTTATCAGTCTCATAATTATGGAATTACATTAGGTTTGTGTGAAATACAGTCTGCATTTTAATAAAATTTAAACTTTGAAGTCATAGTCCTTTTCCAAGAGTTAATAGTTTTCTATGCTGTTGGGATTCTTTTCCTCAAAAGATTTCTCAAACGATTTATCACACCACTCACTGATTCTGTGATCCATCTGCAAGTCAGCCGTGAGGCATTTTTGAATACTAAGCTTAAAATTATTCATATCTGTCAAAAATCTTTAAATTGAGTAGTCCACTCATCTTTATACTATGCAGAACAAGCTGGGAATTTACCACAGTTGGTGTAGCGATTTGATTTCAGAGAGAACAAGCATATTAAAAAGGAAAATGACTAAAAATTCAGGATACAAGTCAGGACAAAAAACCCATTGGTCATAGACCACCAATGTGAAGAAAGAATGTAGCTTTACATTTTGTGCCCTGAAAATACCGTTCTACTATATAGCATTTTTTCTGCTTAAGAATTTGGATGAAAACAAATTCAGAAGGAATGTTAGGAATATTTTAACCACTGTATTATATTTCTTATCAGAAATTTAAGAGCATTAAATTTACTGGAAAAAAATTGATTCAGACTAGTTTTGATAAAATCAATTTGATTGAGACCTGTGAGGTGGTTCGTGGTTAGTGATACTAAAAGCAAGTTCTTAGAAGGAAGTTGTCACTGTTTGAGGTTTAGTGACTTGAGCTGCTTCTCAGTTTTCTTACTGTAGCTGATACAGTGGAAAGGATCATGCAGGATGTCCTGCCCTGGAACATCATGCCTGGTTTTTGGCATGTGTTGTGAACAGAAAACCATTGTGGTAAGTCAGGGGAATTAGAGGCTTGTGCAGGAAAATGGGGAGGTGCAGATTCTCAAAGAAAATATAAGCATGAAAATGGTGGCCATAGTTATGGCAGTGTTGTCTTCTGGTAATCTCTCAGATCTGGAAGGAGCCACATTTCCTGGAGGTGCTTGGCAAGAGCATCCCAGCCTCTCCCAAGACATCTCTGCTTCTGTAAGGAGTGCTTCTCAAGGTTTTAAGGTGCAGGTTGCTCCTTTGCAGCTCTCACATACCTTCTCCATCTTTTGTCATAAGGTGATGTAAGGATTTAAAAATATGGGGTTTAATGATCCCTCATTAGTTTTGGACCTAAGTATAAGAAACCTGACAATGCAAGTATCCAGGCTACCTGATACAGCCTTAAAGCTAGTCTTGCTTTAAGCGGGCTGTCACTGTGAGACAAAAGTCTTCAAACCTTGTCTAACTAAAAGAATTGATTATATCATTACATAAGCTGTTTAACAAGTAATTTGATGAAGGTCAGGCTGTCTAAAATTATGTCCTGTATGCAGGAAAAAAGGGAGATCTTGGATCTTAACAGCACTTTAGAATATGTATTTGAATTTACCAGAAGAAGAAATTGAAATCCAGTCATCTAACATAGAGATGCAATGGAATTTTGTAAAAGCAAACAGCTGGAGAAGCTCTGATGCAAAGCAAGCTGGCAAGGGTGTGTGTGCCTGTGTGTGTTCATTTTCTGTCTCTAGGTCTACTTTCAGTGTGCTCTTGTATTATATAAGACAAGAGACAATCATTGATATTTTATCATGCTAATTGTGCTTATATTGTTTTATGGTTGTCCAGAGTGAAGAAACTCCTCCTGCTATTATTTGGCTATGTTACAGTGACATGGAGTACTCATTGTTTGTATGAGAATGCATTAATACCTTGATAGCTCTCTCTAATAGAATTTGACTTCTAAGAATAGTATTTCCTTGCAGTAAATGAGAATTGGGCTATTAACACCTCATAAATTTATGATTAAGAGATTTTCTTGGACAAAAATACAATATTTTCCCTGTGAGATTAGTGTTCTGAATTCTTTCTCCAGAATCTGTGTTTGAGTGTATTTGTCTATGTGTTAAATATATGCCTTCTTTTAGTGTAGAATACCCACATAGTAACTATTCTTGTCAGTTCTCTTTCTAGAGTCTGCTTTTAAATTTATCTGTAAGTACTTATGTCTACAAGATTCAGTGGAGTGGGAAACAGAGTGGCTGAAACTAAGGGGATACGTCCACAGGAAAAGAGAATTTTGAAGGTTTGTCCGTGCATCAGTCTTTATTCAAGTAAGACCAAGAATGGACCTCCTTGACTTAAGGAATTTACTGAGCTTGGGTGCTTGACATTAAATGAAAAAGAGGCTGTACTGATGAATTGTTTTAAATTCAGCTGATTCATATGTAGTTCAGTGTGTGTGTGTAGGTATGTGGATGTGCATATGAGTTTGTGTGCACACTGTATAATCTCCGGTGTTACAAATCATAATGTAGTTTTTATGTAATTATTAAGGTAACCATAATGTACCAGTTGACGTAAACTCATTCAGGTCAGAACAAGAAGATGAAGTTCAATTGCTTTCAATGGTGCAAACCAGTGAATACCAAGCCTCCAAAGCTTTTGTAAACGGTTTTATATATACTCCACAAAATCAAGCTTCTATTCCACTGTATCTGGGCATGAATTCTTCTGTGATAAAGGCCTCTTGGGCATCGTACAGGACTAGAGTAGTTACCTGGAAGTGCTGAATTATGTTGGAAAATCCCCAGCACTAACACTAGATGGACTTCTATTTTTGATGTCACAAATACTGCTATCAGGAAGTCTCCACAAGCAGTTTCTTCATCCTTTCTTTCAAGATGCTTTTAGTGCTTTGTGGTGAACAAAAAAGATGATATACAGTTGGAAAGGTGGAGTGTACTGCAAGGAAGGGAAATGTATAGAAGGGTTCCCTATGTGAACCTTTGTTTTAATTATATCCCCTCATGATAAAATAAGTCAAAGCAATATGGAGCTCATCCCAAATTCTTGCAGAATTTGACAGAGGGAATTTATGTATGGGGTTCAGAGGAACTGACACTTGTTCTGTACGAAAAAACATCTTCTCTGTCTCAGGTCACATTTTCATTTTGTTATCTTTTTCTTTAATTCTGGTCCTGTACCTCCTCCTGATCTCCTTAACACTCACTTCAATGCACAAGCAGCTGCTTCTGTAGTCATAATCTTGCAGAGTAATTAACATCTAAAGCCTTGCTCCTTACTACTGCTTGTTCTCTATGTCAGTCTTCATGGTGACTCTGTCCTGTCCATTCTGCCAGTCCTTCAGGCTTTTCAGATCTGGGGTAGACACACAAGTAGCTCACCACATGCTCCTGCTTGGGGCTCACCCACAGATCTCTTGCCCTATCCTGCTTTAACAAGCCTTATTCAATACTCACCTTTTGTTTCTCTGCCTTTTCTTGTTAAAATTCAAAGGTTTTCTAATACTCCTGCTCTCTTTTGATTGTTTTATACTTTATCCTGGGCCTTGACTGACATTTGTATCCACCCACTTCCCTCCTGTTGTCTGAGAAGCTACCTCCACAAGTGTTTAAGTGCAAATATTTAGCCATCTTGCCTTTTTGTTCCTTATGTTATTTTTCCTCCTCTTCCCTCCCTCCTTCATAGACAGCTAGGTATGTGTCTCAAGATGTGATGTATATACTTAATATTATGTTTAGATGTGCTTGTTATTCCCTTTAAGCATGTCTAAACAGAAAAATAACTATGGCTCTTACTCATCAGTTTCACAGACTGTCTGGGTAGATAAATAACTGAATTCCCAAAACGCTTCAAAAACAAATCTTCCATAGATGCCTACTGAAATATCTTGGGATTTGGGGAATTCCATATCAATTGAGGCTGTTTTGAAAACAAGTGATTGCATTTGAAATGTGGAATATACATTTATACTGTATCCCACCCCTTCAGTATTTGAATATATTGTCTATCTTCTACTCCATTTTCTTCACTGAATTAGAAAACAGTTTTTAATGTGTTTATACAAAATCTCTTGAAAATTCAAAGCTAAGTGAATAGCATGACAATTCCATAAGAATTGTTTGAAAATTAAGACATACACCTGGGACACGTTTTCCATTCTGACTAGAGTTTCTGGAATTTCTCTGTGGTTCACTGCAGATGGTGAGGAAGATAACAAAGGCACCCTGCTTTACTACAGCAGAAGGGGCAGTGAGGTCTTCTGAAGGATGAGACCTATCTGTTGACCTCAAAACCTTACTGGCCTACTCTAGGGAAGTCTGGGAGACTTTAAGAGTAATTTCACAATTAAGTATTCTCTTAATAGCTAAGATTTTGAGTAGCTTGCTGATAACCAGACCAAAAGTTTCTTTTGTACAGTGAGAGAAGCTGACTGTGCTGAAAGAAAAAAAATGTCTGGCACACATAATTTATTAGGGTTTTTCTCCTTGGTCTTTTTTGGTTGTGTAGTGTAATGGTTTCTTTGAAGTACACTTTTGGTTGTGTAGTATACTGATTTCTTTGAAGTCCAAAATGTTTTGTTTCTGACAGCTATTTCTATAGCAGCTGGTAGTCATACTGTAAATGTTTTGGGCTAGATTTTCTGATGAAGGTACTGACACATATGTATAAATAACTTTCTTTACCCCAGTGATCCCTCATCAGAAATTTTCTATTTATGTATGTGAGCCTACCCTGAATTCTTTTTGTTCTGGTAAACATCCCTATAGAAAATAAGGAAAAACAAAAATCTACAGGAGTACAACTTGTTTCCAATATAGCACAAAAAGAAAAGAAAAAATTCTATTTTCACAGAGATCTCTTGGTTTTTTGTTTGTGTGTCTTTTTTTTAATAACAGTCAGAATTTTATGTAAATCAACGTGCTTTGAATGTATGAATTCTGAGGTGATGTTTTAGTTATAGATGTGTATTTTCTCTGAACTTCGGTTGTGTCATTCACATCTGGCCATGTCTCTTGACACTTCTATCTCCCCCAAAATTCTGTACAAATTAAATCCATCATTTCATAACCTTAAATTATAGAAACAGTTATGACTACAGCCTCGTAACCTTTTTTTGTTTTCACATAGCTTTAAATAACACATAGTCCCCCAAATTCTGTGTTAAATAACAAATTTTTAGAAGTACTTCACTGCTCAGCTCTCAGGCAACTTGAGGCTCTATGACTGACTTGTTAAATTTATTAGCTTCACTGTGTTTTGTCTCATACTTTGTTCTAAGGAGTCCCAAATGTGATGTAGCTATCCATTACTTTATTCCTGCTTACTTCCTGCTGAATTCCCTTCCTTCTTTTCATTATTTTAAGAAAATATGTCTCATGATATGCAAGTTAAGCCTGAGGAAAATACTGAATCAGTCTTTATTTGAAGTCAATAATGGATAACAGTATTATTGTATGGCAGAAAATGAGTTGATGAAGAGATAGATACATATTTAGCTAGGTTAGTGTTCTGAATTTTTTCTCCAGAATCTGTATCTTGAGACAAAGGGTTAACTAAACTATAGTTCAATTAGCAGTAAGGCACTGCCAAATCAATTAGTATTTCAGTAACAGGTTATAAGACAGAAAATGGTAAAAATGTCTGCTTTGGATACCTCTGAAGTGCCACAGAGTACAGAATACTGAAGACTAGTCGTTCAAAAGTGGGCTGAAGCAGTGTAAAAGTTAACCTACTCACATAATATAAATTCAGCACAGGGGTGAGCCTTGAGGATATTCAGAGTTGTGACAGTAAACATTCTAAAACAACCTCCTCTTCCCCCCACATATTTCAGGTCTGGTTTGGGTTTTGTTTTTTTTTTTTTTTAATGCAAAGTACCTAATCAACTATTTGAGCTGAAATCATTAATCAGCCATATTTTACAGTGAATTTACATTGTTTACATTACAGAATATAAACAATTATGAAGGAACATTAATTCCAGGATAATAATTTCCTATAATCTGAATCTCCAATCTTTGTAAATAGGCAAATTAATCTTTCTCAAGAAACCTAATTTCTTTATCATCTACATAAATTTTATATGCAAATAAGTGAAAGGGAAGAACAGCTGGAAAATTACCTTTTTAATCTCATGTTTAAATGCTTGGTGTTGTATTACAGATGGCATGTTGCCTGGCGAACAGATGCCGGCATGATTAGGGTCTTACCAACTTCAGAGAAGTTCTGTTTTGTGGTGAGTGTGCAATAAAACTGTTAGGTGTTCTTTCTAGCTTTAATTTAAGTCAAGCCTGAGGCAGATGCCACCACCTTGCTATGTTCTGCAAGGTCGGTAGAGTGAGGTAAGAGCCATGAGGCCAGGGTGCCATGACACATGAGCTACGTGCTCATCTTGCAGCTATGAAAACTGTGACCCTTGGTGCACTTGTTGAAATGCTAACAATAGACCAGGGTCTGAAAACTAAATTATCCTGATCCAATGTATTGTTGGATAGGGTCACAGACTGGAAAGATGACTGACCAAACTGTTGTGGATTAACTGGAGCAACTCAGTACCATGCAGCCACTCACTCACTCACTTTCCCTTAACCCCAGAGGGATGGGGAGATGAATTAAAAAAAACAACAATGTAGAACTCGTGTATTGACGTAAGAACAGTTTAACAATTGAAACAAAGTAAAATATGGTAGTAATGCTACTTCTGAAAATGATAATAAAAATAGGGACAGAGAGAGAAAAAGAGAGAGAGACTCTCTGATGCAAATAATAATGCAAAGAAGTGATACACAACACAGCTTCTACTCTCTGAGTGATGCCAGGCCTGTCCCATCTTTAATCTACACCCTTACTGCATAATTCCTCCAGTTTATATACTGGGCACACATTCTGTTGTGTGGAATGTCTCTTTGGCCAGTTCAGATAACCTACCCTGGCAATCCTCCCTCCCAACTTTTTGTGAAGCTTCTCACTAGCAGAATATGAGACTTGAAAAACTTGACTTAGAATAAACACAGCTTAGCAACAGCATCAATGTGTTTTCAATACTATTCTCATACTGAATCCAAAGTGCAGCATAGTACCAGCTATTAAGAAAAAGCTATCTCTATCCCAGGCCAACCCTGTTTTACCTTAATTTTATTGTAACTGGTGAGATAGTCCTAAACTGAGAATATTTATTGATGGGGTAGGTTCTAAAGTTTAAAATAAATATTTACACATTTTCCCTATATTTCATATAGTTTTAAATATAATTGTTCTGTTCTACCTGGAATAATAGTCCACATTTCTTTCTTTTCAGCTTTTGGTTTTGAGTTTTCCTTACACTTCAGCAAAGATATGATATTATGATCAGATTGAAGTGCTCAAGTCAGGCAAAAGAGCAACAGCTTCAGTATTAATTCTATACATTGGTAAAATAAAAGCAAAATCTTGGTGTATACGTTTCAAATTATTTTTCTAGAACACAGAAAATTTTAATTGTAGGACTCCATTAATTTGATTAAATTTCTTATTTAACGTAACATTGATTCATATACCAAGTCTTTTTACTCTGTTTTGAATTGGCTTCTAGTTTTTCCTTCCTTAGTGTTTTCTCTGATGGTTGTTCTGGGGAATTCAGTATTTTCTTCAGAGGGAGAAAGTGATTCTCTTAGTGTTTTATATTTTTAAAATTTCCCTTGACTCTAAATTGCACATAATTTAAAAAAAAATACTGAAATCCTTGCTTTGAAGGGGTAAAACCTAAAATGTGAATTTCTTGTACTTGAGTAATTCAATGATACAGATTCCAAACTTACATTGTGAAAAGTGCAAATGTGTGTGTCTCTTTGGTAAATGGCTATAAAATTTTGATTTGTATAATTTTAATTTCTAAAAACATAACTGAGGTGTGCCTTCATTACATTCATTGCCATTCTTGTGGAGGGACATAACGTACTGAGTACTTAGGCTTTGAATCCTAAAGTGCTAATATGAGGAACAGTGCTTTCTACAGTAATATTTTTTAATTTTCGGTTCCATCTGAAAACTTTCCACAGTAGTTCCTGTAGATGCAATTATTTCCCTACAAAACATCTTTTAACTAAACCATTTCCCCTCTTAATCATTTGGGTAATTTATTCCTTACTTAGCCTCTTGTAGAATACTTTGACTTTATACATATATTTCGTGTTTGTCTGCCCCTAGAATTGTAGACTCCTACAGTCCATAAACAAGTGACACATGGGCATGGCTGAATATGTTGGTTTTGCATGGCCTGGTTTTCAGTAGCAGGGGGGCACAGAGGTGCCTTCTGTGAGAAGCTGCTGGAAGCTTCTGTTGTGTCCAGCAGACAGTCCCGGATGGCTCTGAGGATGAGCATGCTGCTGGCCAAGGGTGGGCCAATGAGAGAGGTTGTAACGCCTCTGTGATAGCATTTTTAAGAAGAAAATCAAAACACATTATGCACAGCTTCTTTCTTCTAGCCAGAGAAGAGGAAGGGGTGAGAACATGTGATGGAAAACAACATGGAGACACCAAGGTCAGTGGAGAAGGAGGGGAGGAGGTGCTCCAGAGCCAAGATTCCTCCGCAGGCCGTGGTGAGGACCACGGTGCAGCAGCTGTGCTCTGCAGCCCGTGGGGATCCACAGGGGATGCAGAGATCCACCTGCAGCCCTTGGAGAAGTGCCCATGGCAGAGAGGATGCCTGGAGGAGGCTGGGATCCAGTGGGAGTCCCGATGGAGACAGAGGGCCTTGCTTCCAGGCTGGCGCAGCCTGTCCTTGGAGGGCTGCACCCCGTGGAGAGAGACACATGTCGCAGCAGTTTTGGGAGGACTGCTGCTCATGAGAGTGGGCTGAGATCAGGGAAGTGCACAGAGAGCTGTCTCCCATGGGAGGGACCCCACGGCCTCACAGGGGAAGGACTTCTCTCCCAGAGCAGCAGAAGGAAACCTCAGGTGACAAACTGAAGGTTTGAACTGACCAAACCCCACTCCTCTGTTGCCGTACACATTTACTTCCTATGGTTGGTAGGAAGGAGAGAGGGCTGGGGGAATAAAAGGTGTTTTTAAGGGATTGTTTTACTTCTCATTATCCTCCTCTGACAATGTTAGTAATAAATTCACTTTGTACTTCTAAGCTGAGCCAGTTTTGCCCTTGGAGTGTTTGCTCCCAGTCCTTATCTCAACTCCTGAGCCCTTTGCTGATTTTTTTTTTTTTTTTCTCTCCTCTGCCCATCTGTGGTAGGAGAGGGTGAGTGAGCAGCTGTCTCAGGTGCCTGCCATTGGGCCAGTGAGCCACGACAGTGACAAGAGAAACAGCCCTTCTACCATCAGAACAGCCTTTCCTGGCAGGCAGGCCTCCCCTTCATGAGTGGGCTCAGGTCATAACCAGCACCAGGCTGGTGTTGAGGGTGGATTTTTTTGCATGTTGCTTCGTGACCACCAAAAAAAAAAAAAAAGTGCCCTTCAATATCAGTTTTCATTATTGTTTTTCTTTATGATGTTGACACACGGAGTAGGTTTGCACTTAGGCCCCCAGCAGGATTTTAGCTGCCCGCAGAGTGTTATAACTGAGGGAGCTGGATTTGTATGGCACATGGTTGTTCAATTTTGCAGTGAGTTGAAATCCTGCCTCTTGCTTTGGGTACCTCATCCCTGCTGAGTCAATCAGAACTAACCACACAATACTTCCCCTGCTGCCAGTTGCACAGAGAGTGCAATAACCCATGAAACAACTATGTTGTGTTGAAGTTAAACATTTAAGAGAGAGACCATATCCTGATGATGTAGATTTGGTCTCTCTTTACCTTGTGTCATAAACATTTAATAGCTCACGTTTGGTATGAAAATGAGAGATTTAAGTAAATACTGTCTAGAATTGCTCAGCATCTTTGAGAACTTAAAAAGATTTTCTAACTAGAGCAGGGAATTACGTTTCTGCAATACAAATGTTGTTTTTGTAATGTTAAATATATGTCTTCCTAAATAGATTTTACTAATGAAATATAGGTGTTTGGTTATGGTTTTGTTGCTTTCTTTTTTTTCCAGGAAAAATAACCAAAAGAAAACACTCCTCTTATTTTGTAGTTCTAGTCTAAGAGAAGCTATTACTTTGCTAATATGGTGCAATTACTTCTCATTCATTTCATGCTTCTGTGGCTTCTCCTAGGACATGTATCTATGCCTCAGCCAATAATTGCTGCTGTTGCTCTGGAAACATCCAGCTGTGGCTTTAGGGAGTGAAATGCTATTCCCTCTTGTCTCTTTTTTAGCTAGAAAATTTAAAACTTTTAGGTGAATACATAATGGAGTGGTTTGGTTTTTGAGTTGTCAGATGAAGTTCCATTTTAATGACAGCTAGGTATAATTGACTGAAGAGGAATTAGTGAAGGCAAGTTCTAAAAATGGAGGAGAGACAATGAAGGAGCAGAAAAATATCTTGTTTTGAAAAGTTTGTTCAGCTTCCTGGATGGGTTCTTCTGTTTTATGTATCATCCATAAAACCTGATGCTGGTAGAGCAGACAAGTTATGGGTATATTGAAAGTGCATGAGTACCAAACGAAGAGAAAATCCAAACACCCTTATCAATATGGAATAAAATTTAATATCCTGAAGTATGTGCTGGAGCATCATTTTTCTTTCTCCATACATTATGGAGTCTGTACAAACCCTTCATGAAAAATGAAAAAAGAGTTTGTGCTGATTTCATATTGAATAGCTGAAGGAAACAAAGCCTGGAAATAATTTGTAAAATCAGAATAGTTTTTTTTTTTTTATTTAATGTAGATTTCTGTAAATATAAGGTAGATATTTGTGAATATATTAGTATAGCAAGAGTTATTATCATGGATGCAAGGATGGATCATATACAGTGAGTAAGTTTTCATTTGGGACCATCAAAGTATATAAATAATGAAGCCCTATTTGAGGCAGAGAATTCATTAACTTGATATGGGCTAATAATTGATAAGGAGGAAAGGTCTATCTAGAAACAAACACCAAAAACTTTACGGTATTTATAGTAATAAAAACTATGTTTTAAATATAAACAGTCAAAATATATTTGTGAGCTTACAGACTGCCTGACAGAATAGCTCTGAGAGAAATGACCTCATTTATTTAGCTCTTTAGACACAGATACCTCTATTTAAGGAATGTTTTATTTTACAGCTAGAGAGAACATTTTAGTACACAAATTAAGCTTGTTAAATATTAAAAAGCAAGCCTTTGAGTAATTATTATAATCACCATTACAGCAGATACAGTTTTCCACCATTACATAGAAGAGTTAAGATTTTTTGGGGCAAAATAGTCGAGTTCATGCAAATATATTTTGGTAGACTTACCTGAACCCTACTGCCCTATCAGAGGTTTACAGAACTGTGCTCATGCTTGCTGTCTTCAAATAAACCAATTCTTTGTATATAAGCAAGAGTCTGTGGATCAAAACAACTTACTTGTTTGTATTTCTGGAACTTATTTTCTCTGGATTTTTTTTTCCTTATGATGAATTGTGAAGTGAGGACAGTGTAATGCACTTAGAATATTTTTGGCAGGTTTAGACAAATTTAGGTAATAATTTAGAAAATTAATTGGTTTAAGCTAATACATTTGAACTAACCACAATACAGCAGCTTTCATAATACGGTTGCATCTAATGTATTTAATTAAAATTGGATTTTGAGAGCTACAGCTGCTGTGTTCCATAAATTAATTGAAATTGTGAGAACTAATTAACAGGAGACCATGCACAGGTGGAAAATGATACATAAACAGAGCTTCTCCAAGAGTAACATTCCACAAACATTTTTAATTTTTAAAATAATTTTCAACTTTCCAGTCTAGATCATTAGGTTACTTGTAGTTTCGTGTTGGTTTTTGGTGTACTTTTGTGGGGTTTTAGTGGTTTTCTTTTTGGTTTGGTGGGGGGAATTTTTTGGGGTTTTTGTTTTGGTTGTTTTTGAAGTAGCATGAAAAGAGATAACAAAAAAGAGCAATTTTACGACAAAATAATGTTATTTTTATTATTTGAAGAGAAAATAGATGCTGCTGTGGTATTTATCTTAAGGACCAATTTATTTTTAGCTAAGATTACCAAACATCAAACAAGTAAGTTGAAGGTGCTGCTTTACTATGTTTTTGTCTTGGTGATGTGCTAGCCTCTAGTGTGACTCACAGCTATTTGCATTAACCTGAGTCATTTACACAGTCACATGCACCATCTCTGACTTGGTGAAGCATCTGGCACTCCCTGGGCTGCTGGAAATTTTACTGGAAGGTAAGATATTTCATGTTTCAGTGCAATCACCGTCTCCAGCAACCAGAAGATACATCAGTCTAAATATGCCTAATACCTTTCTCAGGCTCTCTGAGACCTGGACACTTGTATAGCACACAAGTATTCATTCCCTCTTATTTTTGTCTTGCAAACGGTCTTAATTGGTATTCCTGTGACCCCAATGTATTTCCTTCCTTTCTGGATTTAAAACATAATGCTAGCCTGGTGTTAACACCATCTGCCACAGTTCCAACCAGGTATGAACACAAGAGAGTTTAATGACATGAACAATTTTCCACTGTAAATATCATAAATAAATTGAAACTATGCAAAGGTGAGTTTAAATATCTGCAGAGCAAGATGTGGGATTGAGTGGCCTGTCTGAATTTGCACAGAGGAGAAAAAGGATTGACAAAAGTAGTCAACTCAGAACCTATTGGTTGTTTAACAACCAAACCAATGGCATTTCCTGCCCCCAGTGTCAGATGAACACCCCACTTTAACATGAATTTCACTGAGGTGGGTTTGAGTTCAGAGCCCTGGACATCTGCAGTAGTCTGGCTCTTTCAAAACTGGACCACCACAGTCAAACTCAGAGAAGGAGTATGGAGAACTGATAGGTCTTAGGTAAGACTGAAACCTGCCTCAGTAAATGTGAGCAGCTCTTGGAAGAGCAACTGACACTTTCTTAACCCAAGGGTGTAGAGAAAGGGAAGCCTTATGATGAGTGGCTGAGGTCACTTGTTCAGTCTGGAGAAGAGGAGGCTGGGGAGAGGCCCCATCACAGTCTAAAAGCTGCATCAAGAGAGGAAGAGGAGGGACAGACACTGATCTCTTACCTATGGTGATCAGTAACAGGACCAGTGGGAATGGCCTGAAGCTGAGTCTGTGACATTAGGGTCGATATTAGGAAAAGGTTCTTCACCCAGGGGCTGTTGGGCACTGGAACAGGCTCCCCAGGGAACTCGTTACAGCATCAGGCTTGACAGAGCTCAAGAAGTGCTTGTTTGGACAACACTCTCAGGCACATGGTGTGATTTTGGGGTAGTCCTGTGCAGGGCCAGCAGTGAGACTTTGGTGGAAGGGACTGTGGGTCCCTTCCAGCTTAGGGTATCTTATGACTCAATGATTATATGACTCACTGGAGATGTTAGGTTGCTGTCTTGGTTAGGAATTGATCCAAGTCTTGTAATAACAGTTCTGTCTTCAACTGATAAGTTAATGAATATGATTCTTACTTTGTCTATATTGCACTTTTCCCTTCCATTCTAGATTGTTCTAAGAGCAGGAGATAAACTAAATTAGGAAAATGAAAACTCTTGGCTTAGACTGAGGATAAGATGGCATTTTTAAACTGAATTTTATCTCAAAAAGAAGTGTGTGTAGCAAATTGCATCCAAAATACATGTTATCAAAAGCTAGGAACATCTTGCTGCTTTATTTAAATGTTATGCAACAGATAAAACTTGCTTTTCTGACAGATGCTGATTTGCTTTAAATCTTAATAGACTGTAGATGCTCTTAGTAAGTACAATAGTAGAAAACAGCAAAAGAACATTTCACATTTCACTGAAAAACTTTATTTCTGGAATAGCTGGACAATGCATGCCCACCAAAGCTGCTCTGTCACTCCTGCTTCTCAGATGGCAGGGGAATGAAAATATAATGAAAGGCTCAAGGGGCAAGACAAAGACCAGGAGAGATCTGTTACCCATTACCATCTTGAACAAAACAGATTAGAATTGGAGAAATTAATTTACTGTCTGATTAATCAAATCAGAGTAGAATAAAGAGAAATAAAACCAAATCTTAAAAATACCTTTTCCCCACCCCTCCCTTCTTCTTGGGCTAAACTTAATTCCTGATCTCCTCTATCTCCTCCCCACTGAGGGACAAGGAATGGGGGTTGTGGCCAGTTCATCACATGTTTTCTGTTTCCCCTTCCTCCTCAGGGGGTGGACTCCTCACACTTCCTCCTACTCCAGAGAAGGAACCCTTGTAGTCAGTCCATCATGAATTTCTTCAGTGTTTGTCCTTCCTTACAGGCTGCACACTCCTCCAGTGTGTGTGCTCAGGAGGGTCACATGTCCTGCCATGATTTGGGGAGGCGTCCTCTTCCCATGAGGCCACAGGTTCTGCCAGAAACCTGCTCCAGCATGAGCTTCCCATGGGGTCACAGCCTCCTTTGGACTCAATCCCTCAGTCCAGTCCACATCTGCTTTTCTGTGGTCCTCAATGGGCTGCAGGAGCACAGGTGTCTCACCATGGTCTTCACCATGGACTGTGGGTGAATCTCAGCTCTGGCACCTCCTTCCTCTCCTTCTGCTCCAACCAGTAGAGATGTTCTTCTCACATTTTCTCATTGCTTGTTTACAGCAACTTTCCCCACTTCTTAAACCTGCTAAAACAGAGATGCTGCATTCATTGCTGGTCATCTTGGCCATGCCCAGTGGCAAGTCTGCCTTGGAGCTTATTAATTCTTCTGCTACCAAAACTTTGCCACAGAAACTTAGTACAGCTAATACAGCTCATCTTGAAGGCTAAGAACAGTGGCTGAGCATGGTGGTTCTATTTCATATTCAAGCATAAGGAACCTGACTGTGTAATTTAGGACCCAAAATTTGATGGTATGTGAGAATCTTTCACTTTGTTCTGACAAGTCTCATGCCTGCTCAGACTTCTGGCTCTGGTCCTTTTTACAGTAAAATGCAATAGAAGAGCAGGAACTGTACTTTCATAACTATGTGAGTCACATAGGTACTAGGTGGCCTAGAGAGTGTGAATGCACAATGATTTAAATATTATTCTACCTGTTGGTATTTGGGGTGTTAACAATTTTTCTTGTTGCCTGGATTTGGAAATTTGGCAGTCCATGTAATTTAAATTTTACATCTTTGAGTATTAAAACAGGCCAAGTCCAAAATCTGTTGTTTATTGGCTCACATGCAGATGTGATTTAGACATGCATGCCTTGGTTAAATTAAATTCATAATGTTGTAGATACACTGATTTTGACATAAAGGATGTTAATTGTTTGGGAAGGTGTCGTGAAGTGACAACCATTAAGGTAGTTGTGAGAGCTAAGGAAGTTAAAGTTGCTGGGGACTGAAAGGAGTCTCTTCTCCTGACCAATTATTGGTCATTACTGGGGATTGACAGCAATTTTAACCATTGAAAAGGGAGATCAACTTGTGAACCCTACCTTAAGATGTAAAGTCAGGGTACTTGGATGCTCTTTGTTTCCTGGCTGTGAAGGGTGGTGGAGCTCCAGGCCTCCAGGCCATGCGGCCGGGCGGGGGCTGGGCTGGGCCCAGCAGCTCCTGGCCGGGAGATGGAGCCTGTGGAAGGTTGTCCCCGGGCTCTGGCCGGGCTGGGCCAGGCCAATCTCTGACTCAGCTGCAGGTTTTGCTGTAACTAAATTCACTAGAAACTGCCGAGTAAAGAAAGAAAGGGGCTCTGAACCTGCATCAAGCAGAGACAGTGACCACACTCTCCAGAGCAGCTATGAAGAACCTTCCATCGCAGACGGCTCCAGCTCCTGTTCGGCAGAGATCACAGAACCATCTACAGAAGCCTGGGCAAGATTTTAACTCTTTCATTACCCAGATGAGACTTGCAGATTAATCTTTTTATCTAGAGAGAGAAAAAGAGAGTGATCAGCATGAAAAGAGACTCTATAAACTACCAGTGACAGGAAAGAAAAGAAGCTTCAGAAAAGGTAGAGAATTAAGAAGATGCTTTAATTAAGCTGAAATATCTTTCTGTTAAAACTATGGAGATGGACAATGAAGTCCTGAAAAGAACTCCTTTAATTCATGATAAAGTATGTAGGGAGGAATAAAGTGTTCAAAGTGTAAATATGAGTAAAAAGTAGAGTAATTATGGTATAGTGAAGTGTTGGGAGATTTGAAGCCTTGAGAGGCAATGAGAAAACTGTTGGGAGATTTGAAGCCTTGAGAGGCAATGAGAAAACTGTTTTCTAGTGAATCTCACAGAGACAGATGAAGAAGACTTTTTGCCTTTGAAAAACTCATCCTTAAAATGCCATCCCTAGACTCATGGCCCATACACACCTCAGAGTGATGTGAAATGGGAGGAGTGAGCTCTGATAACAGCAGTTCTGGGCAGCTGACATCAGAGCAATGGAAAACTATAACAAAAATAGTTTTCTTGTGAGAAACTCTATAAATTAACAGGAAGAAACTTCTGTTTCTCTACAGAGACTGGTAAAAAGACTGTAGCAGGAATTGGGACTGTTTTAAACACCAAAGTTCCAAAGTTTTTTTCTCTGTTGTCATGTGAACAAGGGAATAGTGGGTAGATAAGAGATGAAAAGGTTTTTCTGGAAGTTTATTTTGGTGTTCTTATTATTGTAGTTTGTCAATAAACTTTCTTTATTCCTTTTAAGATTTATGCCTGTTTTGCTCTTGTTCTAATCCATATCTCACAGCAAGAATAAGTAATTTTTTTGTTAGTTACTGGTTTAAAACCACGACAGAAGGTCTCAGTGAAGTTGCACTATTTTTAATGGGATTGTGTCCTCTAAGTGTGAAAAACTGTAGTGATGCGTATTACAATTTAGTGAGGGAGAGAGCATGCTATGTAACGTGTGGACTAGGCCAGAAGTACATGGATGCATTTTCATTTGGTTCCTTTGCATTTATTACCTGTATAAGTATTTACTGTCACTGTGACTGAAAGACATTTATTTTCCTACTTTTTTTCATTTTATTTCTTCATGCAATTCACCGAACAGCATAGCATAACACAGTCACATTTCTTACTTTCCACTTGTGCAAGAGTTTCTACTCTAAAAGGCAAAAGTAAGGCCTAGACACTGCAGGAATTAATGTGCGCTGCAAGGAAGGTAGGGGCAAAAAGTACGATGCATTTGGTTTAAGCTGCGTTCCTCCCCTAAAGCTCTTGTAGCTAGTCAGGGTTAACCAAAGCATTATGAATGTGTCCAATGTTAGCCTTATCCTGTGCTCTTATCCATGAGCAATTCATTGGAAATACAGTCTAAGACAGCAGTTTTCAAAGTGACACTTTTAAAATGACCAAGGTCTGTGTGCTTTAATATGTTAGAGCAGACAGGGGCAGTACATTGACAGTACTTGACTTTACAGTCAGTACAGACAGTACTGACTATAAGTGTGGGCTGAGTGGTCTGTGTTCACAGCACATTCAAAGTAGGCTTACTAAATCTAATTGTGGATTTTAGTGCGAAGAATTTATCTTCAGCCATTCCATGAAGACTTGGTGTAATGGAAATAAGGAAAAACTTTGTCCTGGGGATATCTCAAGATAAACAGAAACAGTTGGCTTGACTTCAAATCCCAAGGAATTAATTATCTCACCACAGTGTGGAACCCTGTTGCCCCTTCTTGCTTAATCTCACTGGATTTTTAAAATTTAAACTTTCCTTACATTGTTTTTAGCTCTTCTTATTCCTCACTTGTCATTTGTTAGTTCACTTTGCAGAGCACAGCAATACTATTATTGTCAAAGAACTCTTGTTCCTTTGGTTGCTGAAGTAAATTAGTTTGAGTTAAAGCTAGAGCATGACACAAATCTCACTTAAAATCTTAGCTGAAATAAAGATAAATTTTACTTAAATTTTCAGATTAAAATATACATGTGGTGCAAAGTCTATTTAAGCCATGGCATAGGAGATTTTGTTTTTAATGACACAATAGAGTTTTAATGTGCTGTGAGATTTGTATGTGATGTGTAAGAGTTACTCATTGACTAGAAGCTTGTTGGTCATTTATTAATATTTATATAATCAATTCAATTTAAGTTATATGTTATTACAGTTAACATGCAGGCACTTGCTGTGCTTCTGTTTCTTTCCTGATGAAAAGATAATTATGTGTTTTGAAGCAAATATCTAGAGTGTAAGGAAAGATACCTTATTGAAATTTCAGGTTAAACCTAGTCAGTGATCTGAGCACTTAAATTGTTAGAAGAGAAATAACATAGGGTGCTTGACTTTAATCAAGCTCTTCAGGCTCATTTGCATTTTGAATGTGGAATTGCAATGTACTTTTCTCAACAGTATACTCCAAATATTAGATATCTGTCAGCAAATATTGTATCACTGTAATAGCTGCTTCTACTTAACTAGAACTTTGTTAGGGTAGGGATAGAAGAGTTTTCTGTATTTCAGACCTAAAGTTAGTAGTGATATCTAGGACAGTAGAATATTGCATAGTCACTGACATCTATTTGTCTGCTAAGTGTGGAGTTAAAGGGCTGCTGATGATTCATGTAAGAAGCTCTCTGGGGCAATTAGAACTGTGAAATGCTTTGGATTGGAAGGGACCTTTAAAGACCATGGAGCATAACCCCCACAATAGGCAGGGGCACTTTCCAGCAGACCAGGATGCACAGAGCCCCATCCAGTCTGTCCTTGAACTCTTCCAGGGATGAGACACACACAGATATTCTGGGCAACCTGTGCCAGTGCCTCACCACTCTGGTAGAAAAAGGTCTTCCTCATATCTAATCCAAACCTGTCCTTTTTCAATTTTAAGCCATTTCCCATTAACCTATCACTGCAGAGCTTGGTAAATGTCCTTCTCTGTCCTTTTATGCTTTTTCTTACATTCTTAAAGGCCACATTAAGGTCTCCCTGGAACCTTCTCTTCCCAGGCTGAATAATCCCAACTCTTTCTTGGTGGGAGAGTGCCTGCAGCTTTTTATTCCAAGAATCAGGTCCTAACTGATGTCTTTTTTGTATTGAGAAGTCCAGGGGTGGATTCAGTACTCTACATGGGGTCTCATGACTGCACAGTATAAGAGCAAATTCACCTCTCTCAACCTGCTGGCCACATTTTCCTTTTTGTGCAGCCCAGGATAAGGTTTGCTTTCCAGGCTGCAAGGGCACATTGCTGGCTCAGGTCTAACTTTTCATCTGCTATTATCCCTGAGTCCATCTCTGCAAGGCTGCTGTCAATCAGTTCATTCCCTGGTTTGTATTAAAACTGGTGATTACTCTGACCCAGGCACCAGACATTGCACTTGGCCTTGATCAACTTCTCTAGGGTCACATGGTTTCTCTTTTCAGGCCCACCAAGATCCAAATAATGTCGTCCCTCTGCTTGAACTTATCAGCTGTGCGAACTCAAGCTTTGTGTCATCTGCATGTTTGCTTGAGGCTGCAGCTCAGTCCCACTGTCCATGTCACTAATGAAGATTTTAAAAAGCATTGGTGTCAGTATGGACCCTTGAAGAGCACCACTCATTACCAGTTTCCATTTGGACATTGAACCACTTACTGAAACTCATGGGATGTGGCCATTCAGCCAGCTCCTTATGCATCTAACAATTCACCCACAAAATCCATAGCTCTCTAGTTTAGCAGCAAGAAAGTTGTGTGGGACTGAGGCCTTTCAGAGGTGCAGGTAGATGATAAATTCTCTTTCATTGTCCAGTGATGCAGTAACTCCATCGTTGAGTGCAGTCACTTAGTCAGATGTCATTTGCCAGTGGTGAGGCCATGCAGGCTTTCTCTAGTCACCTCCCTGTCTTCCATATGTTTTAAATATCTTCCAGGAATATCTGCCCCATGATGTAATTGGTCTCTGAGGTTGTCAGTAGTTCCCAGAGTCCTCTTTTTACCATTTTAAAAATGGATGCAATGTTCCCTTTTCTCCAAATATTGGGGTCTTTGCCTGCCTGCAGTGACTTTCCATAGGTGTCTTTGAAGATATGCATCAAGCAGAGGGTGCTTTGTGTGCTGCCACTCTTAAAAATTGCAAGAATTTTTCTGACCCTTTCACAGTGGTAGCTGTGTTTCAAAACACAGCAAGGGAAATATTCAAGATCTTCATGCTCTATGTTTAAAGAAATCTCAGACATGCCTTCAGAACAGACTTTCCTTCCATTAGCAGATGGAAATTAAATTAAATTTAATAATTAAATTGTTAAATTCTTTCTTTTTTTTTTTCTGGTTCTGCTTCTTCTTCTCCAAGAAGCAATGAACATGTAAATATACATTAGCTCTGTGAAACATGCTTCTGCAATAATTTGCCCCACTGTGATCTGTGAGCAGGCCCTACTTTTGTATTTTAATGCTGCTTTTAAATGACCATGGTATGTAACACATGGAGGGAATTTACTGCCTTTGAGGACAAAATCTTTTTTCTGCAGTGTCATACCTGCTAGAAATGAGTCATCTTCAAGCTGAGTGTTCAGCAACTAATTTTATTTAAGAAAATATTTGCATAAGTTTTGTGGGATGGGGTGTTATTTTGTTAACAACACTGATATGCTTTAAAATGTTCTTATTTGCTATGCACTACATTTTATTGTACATTACTCCCTGACATGATCGTTCACTAGTGCTGTAATTAAATAGAAGGTCTAAGATTGGAAAGATTGCCCCTATTGTGAAGGCTTTTGGGTAGTTTGGGGGTTTATGCAATCTTACAAAAAGATAAATCATGAACTGAATTTGATTTCTTTGGCTTCTTCTAGTATTAGTTAAAATTTTTGTTGGTTTATTTGTCCAGATTAAAATTTAATATTCTGCTACTAAAAGTAAGTAAACACTAGTAATGGACAAATTAAAAGCACAGAGAAGTACTGGTCAATTTTTATCAAGCTTATAGTCTGAATTATTCACTAGTGCACTAGAATAATTTCCTTGATTTAACTAATCAGACGTAAGCATTACCTGATGACCCCACTTAATTTAAGAAATATTCCTCTATTTATTATTAGAGCAATGCTTTCAAATCCAAAAGAAATTATCCATTTTATTCTGCTTAATATTGCCTACTAGGAATGTATGAGCTCACTTTATTCTCTGCTTTTCAAAAATAAAATCTGAGTATGTTGTTCAGTTCATTGGTAGAATGCCAGTTTGTTTCCAGAAAGTGCAAACCTGGGTTAACTAGAAAGCATGAAGATGTTTTGCAGAGTCTTTGTAAATTTCGTGTTGTTTTTCTGTTTATAGTATAACTTCAGTACTGCATATAATTTGTTATTGCTTCTTCAATAATGATGAAATATATGTACAGTGCCTCTTTGTCCATTTAAAAAAAAAATATTCATTGTATTTATTATCTTTGTACATACTGACAAATCTAAAAGTTACTTCAGAAGGGAAATAATTTGTTTTGGGGACTGAAAAAGTTCCAAACCAAAACACACTTACTGATGTGACAAATCTGCAGCTATTGTATCCAGGATTGAAAAGGTGCTTTTCTCCATCCTCATGCTGTGTCATGAAGTAGCACCATTAAATTAAACACAAGTTCTGTTCAAAACCAAGGATAGAAAAAATTTTCAGGTGGTTACGGGGAATATTCAGAGTATCTAGTTTGTTCACTTCAGTGTTTTCTTAATGCTTTTAATGCCTTAAAGCATTAAATTTATAGACAGAGTTCTGTGCTAAGACACTGAAAATTCCTGTCTCAACTGCTGACTGAATAAAGGCAAGGACAAGGCAGTTTTGAAAGTCAAACTCGGTTTGGGATTTGTGTTTTTTTTTTTTGTTTGTTTTGTTTACTTGGGTTTTCAGTCTGATTTTAGGAGTTTTTTGGGGGGTTGGTTGATGGTTTGATTTTTTTAAAATTAAGATTTTGTAATACATTTCTTGTACTGTTACGTGATCCCTTTACTCAGCTTTTATTTTATTTTTGATTGTCTCATAGTAACAGTTAAATAAGTTTTTAATCTGTTGCCCTCAATTTTTTATTTTTTGACTTTTGAGAAAGTCCTCCTTTCTGGTTCATCAGAGTAAAGGCAAGGAGTTTTGTGTGTATGGTGATTTCATGCATTTAACAATTTAGTTGAATGTCCCGTTTGGCATAAATATTCCATATATGTCAATTGTCATGCTATTTGTAACTTAAATGTCATTCTGAGCTCATCCAATGCTCAATGCTTCAGATTTTAGATAGGAGGGTGACTGTGATAGCTGTTGAGAATCAAACTGGTAATGCTTATGCGCCATATATTTTGGAAGCACAAAATAATTTGGCTTGGAAATGGTATGATCTAGACTCCCATGCATATTAGGACCAGCTTTGAAAGCTGAATGGAATTCCTCATGGCCTCCGAGTTTTTGCTCAGTTTGCAGGACATACTTGTTCTAACTTTTTTAGTAGCAGCTAAAAATTATTCTGCAGCCAGAGTATTTTAAATTTCCTTTTCCATTTCAAAACAACAGGATAGCACCTTTCATACAGAACGTTGGCTTCCTATAGGAGTCAGAGCAAGAAACTTGCAGGATTCTTCTGCTTTTGCAGCTCGGGAGTTGATTTGCTATTATTATGAGTAGAGCTACAGACACCTAGTGGTCAAAATTAAAAAATCCCTCAGCGAACCGGTAATTAATTGTACAGAGCTGCAATTTAGCTGTTATCAAAGTAGCTCTGCAAGGAGCGGTTGCAAAATGTCCTAATAACAAAATTAACTCTTATATATGATTGGAACTTCCAATTTTGTTTTGAACGAATGGATTTAGTCCGTTTACTTATTTACTTTGAGAATGTTGAAAAGTTGCAAATTTTTTTGGCTTACTTTTCAAAGTAACTGGAATTGCAAACAGACATCACCTCAGATCTCGAATGCACATTATATTTTTTAACTTTTTGTTTTAGTGGCACAATACAAATTGCTTCACAGAATCAAAAAAAGTCATATACTTGTAATTTAGAAAATGTGCCAGCTGCACACACTTTCAGGTGTGCAGCTGCTCAGTTTGCTGTAGAAGTGTCCATGTTCATGGTCCCCTCATGTCCACTTCAAGACAGACTTCAAGACCAAGGATCCCACTGCACATATCTTCATTTTCTCCTTATCTCTGAGAGAATGTCAGTACAGATATGTTTCTTAATCTGTCTGCAAAAATAATGTTTACATCCTGAAGTACGTGAAAGTTTTGCTTTTTCAGTCATTACCAGTCATAACGGCTGCAAGAAAAACCTGTACTCCACTAATTTGGCAAAGATATCAGCTCCTCTTTGGATTTACCTTATATGTCAATTCTTCAGAGTAACAACTAATGTGACTCCTGTGGTATGTATAAACTGTAGTATGTATTTTTGTGGGTCCTAAGTACTCAGAAATTATTTCAATGAGTTTGTTTACCCAAAAGGGTAGGGATTTATGCATTAAAAGTCTTTGGGTATGTAAGATGCAAACAAATGTGTATGCTATCAGCTGAACTCTGCCTGCACAGAAGATTACAAACACAGGTTGTTTAAGGGGAAATTCTGTCTGGCTGTTTGCAATAGGTCTTTGCCATGAAAACAGTTAAGCACTGGAATAGGTTGTGGTCACTTCAAACAATTCACTATGTGGTGGGAACATAAATGCATGATTGGATGAAATCCATCTTTGTTCATAAATCAGTTCTGATTATTAAAAAGGCACAGGTAGTATCTTCCATTTTTTGTGTGTGTATACCTTTGGCTGTACTACTTCATTCCTAAGTATCTTACTGCATAAATGGCTGCTTTGTGAGGTTGATGATAGATCTTTATCCAGTTTTTGCAAGAAAATATGAATGACAGCCTTCAGGTGCTGGCATGTAATTTTGTGGTTATGATTAACTTTAACTGCCATCCAGAAGTTCTTGCAGTTTTACACCAGTGCAAAAAGCCCCAAGGAATACTGGACTTCCTGTGGAAGGTTGAGATAACTCTCTGCTGTTGATGCAGAGAAAAAATATAGTTCTTTGTTTTGCTAAGATGAAAAATGTTCAATTAAATTCTACCCTTCTTATTATTCTTTTCCCATTTTTTGTTACAACATAATAATAAACTTATCCTTCATAATAATAAAATTATACTTAACACTAAAATACCCTAAATTCCTTATTAGTCCCTTTTGGAAAAAAATCCCAGACAAAAAAATTATTAGGGCCCCCTTTGTGAATTCAGAGGTACTGTCAGCTTATTTACTTGAATCTTGGATATACTTGTACACTTGGTAAAGCTAAATTAAATACAGTTTCTCTTTTGCAACTTACACGCTCATTTTATCACTACTTTCCACTGTGAGACTTCCTTCCACTAAGAGGAAATATTTTAGACATGAATAGCAATTTTATGCTTACATTAGTTTCTTTATCCTAACCTTAATCAGTTCTGTTCAGTAACAGTCTGAATATTAGCAATATTACTGTATTGCAGAAGATTCTTGTAACTTCATCACTATCAACAGTATTTTGTCATTTTTTTAGGAACTGGTGGCTGATAGATCATTGCTTGCCAGCTCAAAAGCAGGTGTGATATGAAGACTGCTGACAAGACCTGAAAGTGCTGAAGCTAGATCTAATAATACATTTGCTTTTATAATAACACAGAGAAGCCACCAGGAATTAAAAATACTGCTCTGTAGCTCTTCATTGACAGACACATTTCTTCATGTGATTTGGTATGATTTTAGATGGGCAGCAATGGATAAAACTTTCTTGGTTTGGTTGGATATGTTTGGAGCTTTTCAGTTCAATTTAGGTTTTTCATAAGAGACCAAAAAAGACGTGGGTTTATCTGCAGTTTGGTGGTGGGTATGGCAACACAGTGGCCTGCACACTTTAAATGATCTTTTGTTGTCTCCTGTGTTTCCTAGCTGAACAGTTTAGTTTTAATCCAATTATAAACTGGACGTGGGAGCTGCCAGGAACTTATAAAGAGGATTTCTTCTGATGTTCACTTTGGTAACCAAAGCTTTATCTGTTTCCTTGCCCATCAGCTGCAGCAATGCCATACAAACTTAAAGATTTTTAATGATGAGTTTATCAATATTGCCTCTTTAGCAAATTACCTTAGGTTATTCTATTTTCTGTTCCTTAGAAAGCTTCCCTGTGTCTTGCAACTGTAATGAATAGTTGATCATAACTAGTAATAAATCAAAATATTTAGTAACTCTCTTAATCTCCTATAAGTCTTTCTTTGTATGCCTTTTGGCACAGTGTATCAATGTATTAGTTTGAGTGGACAGCTCTTTTCTTCATTGATGAGCTGGATGCATTTCCTTCACTTAGCTTTTCCATATCTGACGATGCAGCCTTTCATAAAACCGTTGATTGCATAGATTGATTTTGTTTTCAGTACTTTCTGGAAAATCTCTGATTTGTTTCAGCACAAACATCCATTTTAGTTCCAGCTTTTACCATTTTGATTTTACTCACCTTTCTGGTTGCTGTCTTCTCAGGACTTTAGTTTCTCCCTGTTACTTCAAGGATTTCTACAGGGAGGCTGCAGATGACAATACAGAAAGAAAATTCAGGCTTTAGGGAAAATGCTGCAAACCACTTTTTTATTTCTTCTTTTGCTTCTGTTTCTAGATATTATATTGTGGTTACCTTTAGTAGAATCTATAGTCAGAAAGTGTTCTCCCATCAGTGTTACTGTAGTCTACTCCAACTGCTTCTTCACCCTGTCATTAAAATGTGCTTTTAACAATTGGCTTAAAATTATATTCCTCTATGGTGAGCTGTAATTATCACTGACTAAGATTTAAATGATTTACAAGGCCTAAAAGGAGAGAAAAATGCTCTGCTTCAGAAAGGTGGATTTATAGCTTCAATTTTTGTACAGATGGTACAACAGATGTCTTCTGCCAATAGCTTCTAAACTTGTAATTCTGCTTTGAAGTTTTCTACATATGTAGATAAATATGGAAGCACTTTTGTGTTGTTTTGTCTTTTTGTTGTTTTGTTGGGGTTTTTTTTGGCACAACTTGTGCTGGGGAAAGACACTGTTCTATACAGGCAAGGTGAAAGTTGCTTCATGTTTATAAATTATTTTTGCTGCTACTTTACATCTTACTGATGAACTTAGCAGAATTAAAGACAGCTTGCCTATAACATCAGTGGAAGGTTAAATACCATAGCAAAATATTCCAGGAGCACTTTAAAAACAATCTGCCAAAGTTTTTTTCAGGGACTGGTAAAGCAGGCTGTTTCCCATTCACTGAAAAGGTTTTCCACGATGTGATTTTTTCCATCTGATGTGATGATAAGAGTTCAGACTGGAGTCCAAAATTCCAAGTATGTTTCAATTTGTTCACTTTCATAAATGACTAATTCAGCTAAATATAGTTCAATTTTGCACATCTTGTAGGTTGGATGAAACTCATTTAGTAGATCAGACCCTGTAGGCGTTATGGTACCTGTGTTGGCAGGTAGGACTTCCCACACGTATTTTCTGTGCTGGAGGAGTTGGCACACATCAGCAGCCCAGTGTGGAGATGCATCTGCTGTCTGTATCCTGGCCCTGCTGGCCAGAGTGAGCCTGCCACCAGGGGGATAGCACATCTCCAAATCATATGCACAAATACTTTCACTTCAAAAATTCTTTGTTTAGTTCAAATCACAATTGTTCACCTTGCCAAAACACACATAGCGCCACTGAACTTGAATATTTCTTGTACACTTAAAGATAAATGTTGTATTTATGAATTTAGTTAGTTCAGTACTAACCCTTTCTTTTTACTAATCCATTTTCCTTTTTTTTATTTTGTTAGTGATTTTTATAGCCAAAGTGTGACTCTTCACTCCAGAATTTACTCTCTATATGTAGAGCAAATTCAACAAGTAGGTGTACAGAATCGTGATGGGAATTGTGAGAGATGACAGTAAAAAGAACACAATAGTGAAGGAATTTGTGGTGAATGACTGTGAAAGTGGAGGTAAGCATAGAGGAAATGGGAGCAGAGGGAGTAGTCATAGGGTTAAAGTTGATGGTTAAAAACCCCCAAACAAGCAAAAGGAAAAACAGTATCTCAAACATTAAGAAGCCAAAACAGTCATTAAGTAAATCTATTTTCTTCTCTCGCTGAAGCTTTGGTAAATTGTCTGATGTTATCTGTTGGGTCTTTGTAAACCAGAAGTGTAAAACCTATGGAAATTTTCATAATGACCAGATCACTTCTGATTTGACTGCACAATAAACTAAAGCTGTGCAGAGGACAACAACTTTATTTTATTTTACACTCAAGTAAGGAACTCCAAAATGTGAAACACTCATTAAAGGATTTTTCACTTTTATCTTCGATGGTATCTTTAGACTTCAAATCACTTTTTACCCTTATGTATAAATAAAGAAAAATATTTCAAAAGTTAGAGATGAAAGTATTACGTTTTGAAAGTTAAGTCATCTCATCTAAAGAAAAGAAATTTCTTTGGAACTACAGAAATGGGCATGTGTTTCAGATGTTGGCAAAAGTTTGCATATGAGGCTGTATGCAACTATGAGTAGAATAGCTAAGAAGTGCATTAGACATTTAAATGTTGCATGAAAGCATTCATGCACCTAGCTTGCTAGCTGGCAAACTAATTTCTCTTTGTCAATTGAGTTTTGAAAAGAAAAAAATAAATTACAATTTAAGAGCCTCAACTTGTCAGAAAAGGCCTTTCTTCTTTGCATTTTCTCTTGTAAAGGATGAATTCTGCCCTGCGTTGCCATTGTATTAGGTACCGAAAGAATGTATTTCCTCACAATTTTCCATGAAAAATTATTGAAGTAAATTGAGTACATTCATAGGCTATGGTGATGTGTGTACTACTTGTCTGCACTGCTATTCTTGGAAAATTGTTCGTGAAAAATGTGTATCTGTCTCTATGTGGTAATGGAGACATTTTCATTCTTTATAAAGGTAATAATACCTAGACTATTACACCTTCTTGAAAATATCAAACTAAGAGTATTTTATACCAGAGATGCTACCCAGATGCAAAGCTGCCCTATGAGATCCATCTACCTATCTGGACATAGACATATGTGAAAAATATTGATTTTAGTTGGGTTTGGGGTACTGCCACCCAGGAATATAATTCGTTCTTAGTATTTCAAATTACATTTGTCATCTTCATGTTGCTGCCTGGTTGCATTCTAAGTGCGGGTATTAGCAAAAAAGATTTTTCTTGAATGCTTACCATCTGCCTGTTAAGTCTTTTGAAAACTGTGTATACTTGCAAATTAGTTTCAAGCCAAAATAACTCACAGTGTATTATCTTATTTATTGGTGTCCTGCCATGCACCTACCTGTGCCTGAGCTTGCCTGCTAGAAACTCAGGCAGGATGATTCACCAAGAGACAAGACAGAGAGAGATTTGATTTTCAGGTCTCTGACAACCTTGCTAAATTTAAGCCATAAAGAAAGGTTGAGACATTTTAAAAAGAAAAATAACGAAAAATAAGAAGGTGGTAAAAAAGTAAAGAAAACCAGGAGCACTTTCTGGAGGAGGTAGTTTGTTGCATACTCATCTCTTCACTGCTGCATTATGGAGCCCACAGGTGGTCAATAAATTGAACTTTTAGTCTTTCATGTGCATGAGCCCAGTTTATTTGTTTGTGTTTTGGTTTTGTTTTTTGGTTTTGAGTAAATTTGCAGGAAGTTATATTCCAAATTAAATTCATGTGCTCTTGAGAGAGGATCCATCTGTCAGCAAGAGACCTCCTTTGTGAAGCTGTGTAAATGATGCTTTCCCTCCTGTACTCAGCAGATGTGATATGGTAGTAAACTCCTGGTATAGCTCCTAGAAAGGCTCCTCCAGAAGTTACATTATTCTTCCCCAGAAACAGCTTAAAATGTTTCTACATTATAGGATGAAACTTTTAATTTATCACACTGTTTCAGAATATACTACAACAGCCTGGTTACCTGTCCTTGAAAACCTGCACTGCTAGAAATTGCAGTGCATTGTCCTTATCAAACACAATGGCAGAAAAACTTTTTCTGTTACTTTCTCATGTAACATCATGCAACCTATTTCCAGAAATTAGATATCCATATTGTTTATCTTAAGATTTAAGGAAGAGAATGGTATCCTTAGAAACTGCTTGTGCTAACAGACACAACTAGTTACAATTGTTCATTTTCTTCAGAACATATTTAAAGTACATCTTATGTATATAGCTTTTAGTTAACACTAATTTCACAAGCAGATACACTTTTTAAAATCAGTACTATGGCTGGTTTTATGACATGTGAGATAGATATTTTTAAATTTCCTTTGTTTTTTCTTTTTGTGGTGTGTTTTGTGCTGATTACTTGAGTGAAATGTTTTTGGAAACATTAATTTTGATATCTGATGTTGAAAAATCTCTTTTCTAACAGAAACTCACTCAACAGCATGTGTGTGTTTAGTTGACTTGGGAACAGTATTTCAGAAACAGTCTTGACATAGTCACACTTCATTGAATGCTGGCATTGGTGGCTCTGTCATTTTCATTTTCTTGACCTCTGACCCGTCTCAGCTGCAGAGTCAAACCATAAATCCCTAGAAGATGCCTTAGAGGTAAGAAATCTCGTGGAGAATTGCTTGTCAGCCACTAAGTCTTTTGTGTGAGGCTCCTTCCTGGTGTGTTTGCAGTAGTGGCTCTGAGGATATGTTGATGACCCTGTTGTCGAAACATTTAGTGACATTTGCTTCAGCAGAGAATTTTGTGGTTCTCCTGCTGGCCTCTCCTACTACTCTCTCCCTTCCTTATCCCATTTGGAAATTCTCCCCACTCACAGTGGTGCTGCACGTAAGGATACAAAAGAAAACCTTAGGACAGTGAAATGTTCTGAAGCCCTTTCAGAGCTGTGGCCTAAGAAAGACAAAGTAAAACCCCTCTCACTTGTGCACGGAAGATACTGGTTCCAGATTCTCATTCCTCTTACTAATCCTGATAACTAATCCTGATCTCTTCTGTTTTCTCTGCAACATTCCCACTGTTGTAAGTCAGTATTATGATCACAGTTACTATATATTAGTAATATGTAAAGTTACACATAAGGCCCAAATCAACAACTACTTTCAGGGAGAACTTCTTGATAAAGTAGTTTATACATATACTATTTAAGGTGTGTTCTAATATAAGAACAAGCAAAGTCTTCAGAGCTTTTCTTCCTCTCTCTATTTTCCAGAAGACCCTCATTAGGTTTAGTAAACATTTTAGAGGCATAAATCAGCACTTAGCTTCTAATAGGTATTCCAAGTGATATTAAAAATTCTTATCTGTGAAGAAATGTAATTAGGGCCTAAGAATGAAGTGTGTGTTACTGAATGGCTGGGATCTCATTTGCTTTCTGTTACTGTTTTAGGTGTTGAACATATTTTAAATTATATTCAAGATTTTTGAAAAGGCATTGGTGAATCAGTCTTCTCATACAATGCTTGGATTGTTTCCTCTCTGTCTTATAATTCTTTTTATTTTACACAAGAAACAGTGAAAACAGAATAACCACTGGGTTGAAATTAAAAGAAAGAAGTCTCTCAAATGCTTGTATACAGATTTCTTTCTTGATAGCCAGAGAAATTTTTCTAACAATTTTCTGGGGGTGGAAATGCAAGGACCAACAATACTTTTTCCTGAAGAGAAAGATGTCCATGTGACTCTTCTCCTCTTGTAAACTGCACCATTTATTGGTTTTAGTACTGTCTGTCTGAACAGTAAAAACTGAATCACAAAACCATATGCTGTTACAAATGAAGAATTTTCTTCATTAGAATTAGATACATTCCCTTCATTCTCTATTAAATCCATTAACTGTATTTCTAGGGATATTTCTACATATCTGAAAACCACAGAATTTTTTGAAAATAGACATTTCTACCTTAAACATTGGGGGTTTTTTTCATCCCTGAATTATTCTCACTAATTCAATAATTTTCAGCATTCTCTTTTCTTCCTTCCTACCACTTCTCACAATCTTCCACAAAGATATTTTCATTTGTGCAATTTCCTCTGAAGATTTTGAAAATCTTCTGATAAGTAAGCAACTAAGTTACTGTGAAAAACACATTATAAAACCAAGCAAGAAAAAAATATTTGGTGTCTAGTCATACTGTATTGCTGTTTGAATGATAGTGACCTTTAGAGAAGTGCAAATTAGAGAAGGATTGTGTGAGTTGTTGCACCCATTCCCCCTTTTCCTCCTGTTTCTCTACCCAATTCAAGCTATGGTCTGAAAATAGTTCCCTGATGATTTTTCATTTTACTTTGTCTGGGGAAAAGCCTGTATGCTGCTAGCAAAGTGCATTATTTGTCTGCTTTTCTATTTTATTTTATTTTCTTTCCTTTTTGTATCTCATTCTGTGGAAGTGTAGAGATGACATATTTAATTTCTGTTATCCTAAATATTTACAGTGAGGTTGAACTTTTTCTGGAAGAATTAGTACTGGAAAATGAATATTGGTTTCCTTCAAAATTTGGCAAGTTCTGAAACTCTGAACTTGAATAGTATGATTATTCCACAAATAATATTTCTCAGTGTGCAATACAACTTTTTAATGCACGACCAGCCTCTAAGGTGGTGTTTCTGATGTTAATCCATTTTCCATGCTTGAGTCACATGTGACACACTGTTGTTCTTGGGCTGAGGTTCAAAGATGCTTTAGACTGCTTAAGAACTGCTAGCTCATTTTTACTATTGGCATGGGCCTTGATCAAGGAAATAGGTTTATTGAGATGAGAGAACTTAATACAGAAAGCTTTAAAAACTTTCTGGATAACTAGGACAAAGCAGTGCTGAGAGTACAGAAAATGGAAACATTTAGTACCCAAGTCATCGAAGAAATCATGACTCACTTGACACAGCATGGTCTTGGTTCAGTAACCAATTTTACATTAAAATACATGGGTTTAGACTGCATTTAAACTGTTTTCCCAGGTTGCTTACTCAGAGGAATTTTCTTGGTTTTTTTCTTGGAGTTTTTTTTGGTTTTGTTGTTACTTTTAGGACATTTCAGCAGCTTAATTACCAACTCCTTTCAACATTCAAGGGTTTTTTCCCCAAAGAAATCTTAAGGTAAATAATTTATGTGACTAATATTTTTCAGAAAAAAAAATAAAAATCAGTCATGTTGTATGAAAAAAAAGTGAAATTGGGGCATAACTCTTTCCAGCTTCTATATAAGGAAAATTCAAAGTCAGCTTTTTCTGAATTTATACTGAAGTAAAATATTAAATCAATTTCCATATGAGAGATTTGGGTAGGTGTTACATGTTAGGCAGAAGGAACAACTTGTTCTGTTATCATGCAAATAGAATTTTGGTTTTTGACAAAATGCTTCACAACCAGATTTTATCTTTCTATTCTAAGCTCCGATCAGAAAATAATACACCTACTCTCTTCTAAACTTTTCCCAAAATTTTTTGTTATATTTACCCCCTCATATTGGCTGTGCATTGCACTTTGTGGCAAAAATATTTGTGTGTGCTAATGAATTGTAGATCAATTGATAAGAACACTTGTAGGGAAATATTTAAAGAAACACCTAGTATTTATTTATGGAAAATGATACAGCTGTGGCAATTTAATATACTGAAATATATTTAGAACTGTCAGTAGTGCTAAATTATTCTTACTATATCAATTTTCTCAGTATTTTAATTTCCAAACTACAGGGATGAAGTTAAGCTTTTCTGACTTTGAAAGACATTGCATGTACTTTGTCTATGAACTGGAGTTCAGGAATGGAGCCAGTCTGAATAACTTCGGGAATATGTTGCTAGTTCCAATGAGCAGGGACATCTTCAACTAGACCAGGTTGCCCAAACCCCCAAACTGGCCTTGGGTCCATCTTCCAGGGATGGGGCATACCCAGCTTCTCTGTGGATGTGCCAGTGTCCCATCACCCTCACAGTAAAGAATTTCTTCCCAGTATCGAATACAAGTCTACCCTGCTTAAAGCCATTTGCCCCTCGTCCTATCTGTACGTGCCTTTCAAAAAGTCCCTCTCCAGCTCTGTTGTAGCACTCTTTAGGTAGTGGCAGGTGCTCTAAGGTTTCTCAGAGCCTTCTCTTCTCCTGGCTGAAGAGCTCAGGCTCTCAGCCTGCCTTGGTAGGAGAGGTGCTGCAGCCCTGTGAGCACCTCTGTTACCCTGCTCTGGACTCACTCGAGAAGGTCCCCATCCTTCTTATGTTGGGGACCCCCAAACTGGACACAGCATTCCAGCAGGGTCTCACAAGGGCAGGTTAGGGAGACAGGGTCATCTCCCTAAGCCTGCTGGCCACACTGCTCATGCTGCAGCCCAGGGTACAGTTGGCTTTTTAGGTTGTGAGTGTGCATTGCTGAGACCTGTCAGGCTTTTTGGCCATCAAAACTACCAAAGTCCTTCTCCTTAGCACCACTTTTAATCCATTCTCTGCCTGTACTTGTACTTGGAATTGCCTTTACCTAGGTGCAAGACTTGTGCTTGGTCTTGCTAAGCTTCATGAGGTTCACACAGGCCTGCCTCTCAAGCCAGTCCAGGTCTCTCTGAGTGGCATCTCTTCCCTCCTTCCCTGTGGCATGGATCACACTACAGAGTGTGTGCTGTCCATGCTGACAACAAGGATATTAAATAGCACCAGCCCTAGTTCCATCCCCTGAGGAACACTGCTCATCACTACTCTCCATTTAGATACTGAGCCAATGGCTGCAATTCTCTAAGTACAGCAATCCAACCCAGTCCTTATTCACTGGGTAGTCCATCCATAAACCCATGCCTCTTCAATTTAGAGATAAGGGTGTTGTGCAGGACAGTGTCAAATGCTTTGTACAAGGCCAACAATTGCTCTTCTCTTATCTTGCCTTTGTTTTTTTAAAATGAATACTACTTAGGCTTGGACATTCCACCAAATAAGTAAGATTAATAGTTTATTATAAAGAGCAACTACCTCTTCTGTCTTTACTTTCAAGAAAGTTGGCACAGCTGATGTTCAGGTAACTATCTCATTTGTATATTGTTTGACCTTTTATAAGGATATGTTGTTCAGGCAGAATGGAACATATGCCACAATCAAAGTCTGGTCCACAGAAATGCTTTCAGATGATGGGTTTAGCATCAAGTTTCTTTGGCAACCTTTTATGCTTTTAACCTCTTTCATACAACTAAGGTTTCTTTACCTGTGAAATCACACTGGGGGTGTACTTCCAGTTACTCAAGTCCTGTAATTAAGCCTTTATATTAAAGGTGAGCCCCTTACAAAAGCACCATGGGATTGTTTTTCTACAATGGTGATTCATTAGTTTGAATAATACAGCTTCAAAGCTCCTAAAATGTTAGCTATGTAGAGCTGTGGGTGTGTAAGCTAGATAAAACTTAGCTTAAGAAATCCCCGTTTACTCTGATGGAGCTGTTGTTTGATACCAGATAGTTGGGTATCAGGATGGTCTGTAGGATGTACTGTATTTGTGCTGAAAAATATATTCCCTGTTATATTTTTCATCCTCCTCACCCCTGGTACTCCTTTGTTTTTATGTTGATTTTTTCCCTGTTGTTTTTGTGTGTGTGTGTGTTTTTGATGGTTTGTTGGGTCTTTTTCCTGTGTTTATTATATATGCAATTATTTCTGGACTAAATCCAAAGGAAAAAAATCTGTGCATATATATGAATATTATTTTTCAGAGCGGGCTGGTTATCTGTTATTCTTCAGATCTTGCTTCTTGCTTATCTTCTTATTTTTCAACAAGATTTTGTTTTTACTCCTATACTTTTACAAACTTGACACTTAAGGCTGAAACTATATGACTCCTACAGGATTTGGTTCATAAATTGTGTGCTGTTCCTTCTATCTCCCGCATTCCAAAATGAAAATCATTGCACCTGTGGAATTGGCCTGTGTTTACAGCACTGGGTCACTGGGGACTGCTAGTGATGCCATATTTCTGGCAAGAAAGCATAGACTTCCTCACTGTAATTTCTTTATTTGCACAGAATTTCAGCTGTGTAACATGTTGAACTGTAATTCTTGTTGATAATGAACTAGATCTTCAGTTCAGAGACATATAGTGGTTGATGCAACTTACATGTAATTTGTACAAAATGTAAACTCTCTAAGTAAAGACTAAATCTAGCACTTTCTTCTTCAATTAATATTTATCTTTAAAAATGCTTTTCAGTGTGCTTTGGCACTTGACTAATAGGTTTCTAAAAATATAAGCCCTTATTAATTTTGTTCCTTTAGGATCAGTATCTGTCAGGTTTCTCTTGTGCTGCTATAAAATATAATCATATTGATATTTTATGCTTGAAGTAAGTAGGATCTAAGCCTAGTGTTACAATGGAGCTTTTGTAAAGGGTTTTGTTTACTTCTTTCCCTCTTGTACAAATGATGAACTTTCATTGAGCATGATATTCTTGGGACCTGCAATACTTGCATGGCATCAATCCAGCCTCTTCTCTTTTAAGGCTTTTATTAGAAACCAGAATAGAAGTTACACAGTGAAGAAATAATATGAAAGAAACAATATAAAATGCTTGTGCTTATTATAAAATGCTCAAAGAAATATGATCCTGTAGGACTGGACTTTATAAAATATGCCAATCCTTATGAGTATTTTTAAAAGGAATTCTAAAGCCTCCTATAACTTGCATTCTACAAAGAAAGCTTCTGGGTGAGACCCCAGTGAACCAAGTAAGTTACCTTTACCTGGCTTATATGACACTTAGCTCTACAAGCAATTCTAATTCTAATACGGGTATTAGAATATTTTTTAAATATTTTTTGCATTATTTTGCAAGTAATAGATAGTCAGAATTACTAATAATTCTGGATGACATGCTATGCCATGTTTTTTAATGAAATAGAAATAAGATACAAGAGAATTTTCAGTGTATCACCAGTCATATGGTGGAATAACCTGTACTTGAGTTAAATTTAAAAGTAAGTATTATTGAAATGTCCTTCTTTTACTTGCATTTTCGAAACTTGTTCAACAGGTTTGGTATCTTACCGCTAGATGTCCTTGTAGTTGAACCCTCCCGCCGGTTTTATACTAATTCTGTGCTGCCTTCAGCCACTGGATGGCATCTTACCATTGATTTCAGGTTCAAGGATTTTAAAGAGCAGATTCACACAAAGCAGGTTATTAAAATATTTCATTTAATATTCATTTAATCTAACAGCCTGTGTTCTGTTTGTAGGCAACAACAACAACCAATTAGAGTGTTTGAATTTGACATTTTTAATAAGGTTATGAAAGATAATGTTCAGAAAAAACAGAGAAGATGTACATTTCAGTAGCTATAGAGTAGTCTTGCATGACAGGAGGCTTCTGCTGTTTCTTGTATTGCAGTTTCTGCGAGGGTCAGGGGACATTGTTTCTGAAGAATTCTCTGGGCCTAGCAGAGAGATTTCATATTTATGAAAAGAGCATGCAGCATACTGGGCTTACTGTGGTGTGAAAAGCATCTGTGCAGTTTTTTATTTGTCTACCTTGAAAAGTAAGTGTAATAAAACCTCATTTAGTACAAGGACAGAAAAGAAGGCAAAGGCTCTTTTGGTGCAGCCTTACAGCAACACAAATATTTGAAAAAGCATTTAGGTTTTGTTTCGTTGAAGAGTCTAAGGTTTTTCAAGGGTACATCCCTTCACATGTATTTCCTTAACTTCTTACTGTCCTCACTTTCCTGATTTCCTGCAAGCTCACATGAGCAGGAGAGGGGGAGGCCCGGTGGGTAAGACCCCAAAGCCTCCCTGCTGCAGCACTGTCTGGCCAGAGTGATGACATCTCCTGCCCCCAGCTCTGGGTGGAGCAGCTTGCTCCAGCTCTGTGGGCAGGGTTGCTGATGGTGCCTAATGACAGTCACCTGCAGTTGAGAGATGACTGGTGCCTTTCACACACACAGGGGAAGCCCATCCGTGCCGATGGTGGGGACAGAGGTAATGCCAGCTCCTTCGTCCCTTGAGAGGCAGCAAGGAATTCTCTTCTCTTGCCTTGGCTTTGCTGTTAACCTGTACTGCTCACTTATCACGCCTGACAGCAGGTTAACCCTGCATGTAACTGAGTGAGGTTTTGCCACATTGCACACAGGATCCTTCTTGGGCTGCTCTACAGCAGCAGCTTTGTAAATATTTCTGATTCCCTAGAATTGGAGGCAGGTGGACACTGGGGCTCCTGCTGTGTACCTGTGAGCACAAGCCATTTGCACTGACGGGCTCTGACTCCTAGCAAAGGTGCACGAGAGGGGTGTGCAGTGCTTTTATCTCAAAGTTCAGCTCTGCTTATGGAATTATTTTTGTAATACTCTCGTGTTAAAGAATCATTTTATTCGTTGTTTAATATTACATCAGAGCAACTTTAAAGCCCATTGAGATAGGGGAAGATGATGCTTAGGTCTTCACACAGATTTTAACAAGCCCCATGGGCTACAGTGCTAAATTCAGGCTGGCTTTTTTAAGTTCAAATTCACAGAATCTATTAGTTATACATCAGTATTTCCTTCATTTACCTGCAGGGAAATGTGAAAATCCCTTCCTCCAAAGACAGAAAGTCAACTTATCACTTGCCTTCACATATGTATTGGTTTAAGTGTACTTTAAAAATGTCTCTAACATAGTAAGCAATTTCATTTCCAGTGTGAAATTAATCTTCTTTAAAAGTTCATGTTGATAGCTGCTCATGGTATTAATTCTAAGTAAATAAGTGTGTTAAAAGTGTCATATGCAGTTAACTTTTGGGGACTTGTCCTTACACAAAATTATTGAAGCAGAAATAAAACTTAGAGGCTGCAAATTGGCATAGGTCTGTAGCCTTTTACACTTGAACAAGGCAAAGACACTTGATGTTTTCTAGCCCACACTGTTGTGTCTAGTGTCTTCAGGTCCCCCTGTATGTAAAGTATATTTAGCTGCCCAGGGTTTTACAATATAAAAAAAATCGGTAAAAATCCCTCTATGGCTTTGTGGTTTGTAATGTTAATATAATCTGTAAATCTAGTGTAAGACCTAGTTGTCTGATCACCTGCTTCTAAAAAAAAGAACAGAGGAACTCTTTTCAGGCACTAAATAAAACTTTAACCCACAAGCACACCCCTGTTTCTGGAAACCAGATTTTTTTTTCCATAGAGTAATCATGGCTGTGACTTCCTTTCCCTTAAAGGTAAAGTATGGTCTATTCTGCAATGATTTGTGAGTTACACCTAGAAGCAGAGGAATGCAGATACCCTTAATTATTAACAAGAACACATCAGTGTGCTTAATGGGAGAGGTATGAACGTGTTAAGTGCATCTCTTAATGTCTGAACAGCCAACATAATCAAGAATACCTGAGGAAATCAGAGGAATATTATGAAGCCCCAGTGGAATACTTTAAAGGAAGAAGTTTCAATAAATTGAGTGCAATAATTAATGAAAAGTTAAGCAGAGTAAATCAGCATTTCAGCCACTGATAATTTTAGTTATAAGATCAGAGTAACTTAATCCATTAATATATGGACTGTAGTCTAGTATCTGCAGCATTTCCAATTTTCAAACAATTGAGCAGGGTTTGGCTAATCCAGTCTCTTACTAAATCTGAAGTAAATGACTTTATTTTAGGCTGGTTGCTTTCTCCATTGTGGAACATCTCACACCATAACCCGTCAAGTTCCTTTGTGGCAAGGATGGCTCCTTGACTTATTTTTCTGTGTTTAGCTTTTCCATGCCCACTACCTGCTGATGCAGCCCCAGCCATGGCTTCTGCCCTCTGTGCAGTAACAGGCAGAGGTGGTGCTGCACTGGGCAGTCTCCAGGAATTAACACTGCTGGAACTTTCAGTTCTCCTTCTCCTGCTCCTCCTGCCTGGGCTGCTGCAGTGCTCGAGGACACCATTCCTGTTGTGGCAGGTGCTGTATAAAACAAACAGCTTTTGGACTGAAGGCCAGGGCCTTCCTGTCTGTTTCTTTGACATTACTCAGGTGTCTTGCAAGTGATGTGAGCTATCTGTAACCATCTGTCATTTTTAGATGGCAGATTTCTTTTTCTGGAAATTGAACAAAGATTTCAAGAAGAAATAATGAGTTTCCAAATAAATTCAGAAGAGACCAGAATTTTGTCTGTTTTGCTTTATTTTTACTAGCTAATAAAATGTTTAATATAATAGAAAAATAACATTCCTGTTGAGACAGAGATACTAGTCAATGAATTGAACTTAATTATTGAATTCTCTGTGAAAGTCTATAGACTATTCCATTCCTTTTAGTTGTTCTGCAACTGCTCTACTATTTTACCATAAAGAGAAGCACAAAAGTAGTATTTGGGGGTAAAAGAGCTGTATTTAAAATCTGGGATTTTTATAAGGTGGTCTCAGCCTTTCTGAACTCTCCTGCTTCATAAGATTTTTAAGGAAAGCTCAAGGAATTAAACCATGTTCTAATATCTTTGGGAACCTTTAATGTATACTTAATTCCCATCCAGTGTGCAGGGTTAAAAAGCAAAGTATGTTCAATGCAATTTCACAATGCAAAAAGTATGAATCGTAAGAAGTTTATAAATAAAAATTACTTCAGTTTTAATTAAGCAGAATCAGTTGAGATTTCCCTGTGAAAAAGGGACATAGAAAAGAAATCTGGACCAACCCATTGTGTAAAGCATGGTGTTTAAAGATCAGAAAAATATTATTCTAGCAACTGCTTTGTGTTTAGTCACTGTTTTCGTTTATTATGGTGCTGTTTGTTGTGCTCCACACAGGACTGCAGCATTTCAGCATTGCAGCATGAACCCTGTGTTGTTGCCATACCGAGTTATTTTCTGGAAAGTAGCAGAGTTAAGGAGCTTTCAGGCAGCCTTTACTGTTCTCTCATGTTTTCATGCACTAATTCATAGCAAGATGCCCTGAATGTATTCCATCAAATTTGATTTTATCATGTTCAAACATGTTTGCTGTTATAACCTTGAAACATTTCTTCATGTTTGTTGCAAAGTCCCTTGTGGATGTTGTGACTGACAAGTGCTGCCATATTAAAACAGAATAAAAAATGCTTTTGCTAAACAAATAGGGCACACAAAACCAATTATATCATATTTTTGATACAATTTGTGATTTAGAGAGATCCAACAATTTCTGTAATGTGTGTTATTACTTACTGTTTTCTGGTGCCTTTCAGAGGAAGATACCCATGATCTTTATCTGCTAGTTAATAACTGATAAATTAGGGAATTAAAAAATCTCTTGAAAATATGCAAAGAAGCAAATGTATCGCTTGCATTAGTCTTTCATATTTCATATGACTTAAGTAGTAAGTGATAACATGATAGTAAAAGAACTAAACCAAGCACCCTCAGAAACAGATTGGACTTGAATAAATAAACTGCATTCTATTCCATGTGTCAGAAGGTTTTCTTACAGAGAAGGACGCTGAAATACTATCATCAGATGAGTATCTTACTAGGCCACTATCTGCTACATTAGTAAGTTTTCTCTGTTTAATGTCTTACTCTGTTTTAAATTCACTGAACACAGCTTTTTACAAAATCTAAGTAACGCTGTAGGAGACTTAAACTTGCTGGCCACCAACGGTGCTTATTTACAGAAGGCTGTTTCCTTTCTGAAATTAAAAGGCTTTCTTAGGTGCATACATTGTCTGACTGCTTTTGTACTTCTAGGAACAGGATTGTATGTTAAGCAGCCCTGAGAGCTGCTTTGTTACTTTATGATAACTGGCACTTACTGAAGGGCTTTGTGTGGCTCTGCTTACAGTCAGAAGAGCATATCCCAATGCATTTTCTTTTTACATGTAAGGCTTGACTTCATTCAAGCCTTATATTTCTTACCTTATATTTCTAACCTTATATTTCTGCAGTGAATCTTATGGGTGCCTAGGGCTGTTTGGGTTTTTTATGTGGCTCTTTTGCAAGTATTGCCTGCTTTCTTTTTAGGAATTTCATATATTTGATGTATTCCTGACATTATAGATTGCTTTTCCCACATAAATGCATTTTTTTGCAATACTGAAAAGGCAGTGTTTGTGTGATGCTTCAAGGATGTGTGCTGAAGCTTAGCTTCAGTATTGGCAGCTGTCAGCATTTGTGGGTAAATGCTTTCAAAAGCGGTGACAAAATTTACTTCATATAGAGTGTTTTGAGAGCTGCTCTACTGAGGTTTGGAAAGTGTCTGTTTCTATTGAGACTTAGCTTTCTGGTTCCATAATTTAACTGCAGTGCAGGTTGTGTGCACTTATGATGCAGTTAAAAATAGAGAAGCAAAAATCTGATGTTGTAAGAGTGATATACACAAACAAAGGCTGTACCAACCCGACAGGACTAAAATACCTCATCAAAAATAGCTATTGTTTCTTGTACAGGATTTTTCCCCCCATGCTAGAACAGAGTGACATTAAAGTGAATACACTTTACCTCCATGCAGGCATCTCACAAAGCTCAATCCAGCAGCTCCACCAAGAGGAAAGTTAGGAGGTGATTTGACAAGTGTCAGGAAAGATGTTATATTCTAGCAGGCAAGTATGTCAGGAGTTGTGGTTGAAAGATGGCAGGTCTAAATCTAATAAAACACATCTTTGGAACAATCAGAGCACTGCCCATTGCAAAATATAAGTTTCCAGAAGCTGCTCTGCTGACAATTTTAAGATCAGAAATAGATGTTTTGTATCATATATGCATTTCCAGGAAGCAGTGATTCATTCAAGAAAGAGCTGCTGTTCATATACATACAGGAAGTTAAACTGAATATCCTTTTCTGACATTTCTAAGCACAGCTTGAATCTGTCTGAACAGCAAGGCACTGGTGCAATTCTGTTTGATTTAAAAAATTGCACATAAAATTACTGTCATGGCCCACTTTTCCCTCTCTAGATGGGATTCAGCCCCATTAGTTGAGATATTTATGCATTGTCAGGACTTGTTTACTTCTCATGTTCTTATGGGCATTGTTTCAGGAGCAGGAGAGTTGTTTTGGGGGAAGCAACCATACACAGGATGCACCTGTGGGAAGCACCATCTCTGCTACAAGTACCACATTCACAATCAGCACTGAGATGATAAATTGTAGTCAGGTGTCCAAGTTGTATCAGTGCCTGCATCAATCCACAGGGCAGAGGAATGGTGGCACAGTTTGTAGAACAAATGCAAAGGACATGTAAACACACTTTTAGATGGAACAATTACCTCTACAGAGGTGTTATTATTCTCTTATTGAACAGACATTTTGCTTTCGTGGATAGAAAATATGATTTTACAAGGCAGTAAAAATACTCAGGTGTTTTGAAAGGCAGCTAAAATGCATGTTTAAAACATGAGATGGACATGCTAAACTAAAGAAAAGGGTAATCCTTAGGGAAGTCAGCACCATTTGTTTAAAAGAAATTATATGGTTAGTGTAAAAATTTCAGTTTGAGTGGATACCATTGTAATGCAAGATATTTTAAATTGCTCAGAAATTCCCCTTTTGTCATCATCTCTAGCATTAGAACTCCACAGGGCATTTATTTTAATAATGAGTATATTATGCATGGCTGTCAAATTATTTGTAAATATTTATGAACAAATTTTTGCTATAGCGTAGATCCAAAATTGTTCAAATTTGCAGGTGTCAAATTTTGGGAGATGGGCCAACTTCTGAAAGATTTTAAGTGTGTGTTTTGATGTTCAATTAATGACACTTGTGGCTCGTATTTTATTTTCAGAAAGATTCTGAATTTATTTAAATTTCCATTTTCTGAACCTTAGAAAATAGCAAGACTGAATAAGGCTACAATAGATAACTTATGGGAAATCTAAAATTATAGTGGATGTGCCCAGGTTGCATGTAATTATTTGTTAAATATAGTACAGCATTTGTTGAGATAATTGTATTTTCCTGGTCCTTTTCAGAGGCTAAAGTAATATATTGGCATTATTTATTTATGCACAAGGATGACAGAATCATCCCATTAGCAATTACAAGCTACAGGAAATGATTTTTTTAAAAAAAAACTTGGGCTTTTCGTCAAGTTTCATACTTAAGGGATGTGGCTACTTTAATGAACTCATTATCTGTTTTGGCTCATGGCTTTCACTTTAAAATTTTTTAAAGAATATTTACTGCAACTTTTTACTCTGAAGATACAGGAAAACTTTTATATTAAAAAAAATTAAAACAACAAAAGACCAGAATCAAAACAAAAAACACACAAAAAGCAACAACAAAAAAACCCAAAACAAAAACAGACCAAAACAAACAAACAAAAACAACAAAAACAAACCAACAAAAATACCCCAAAATGAAACAAAACAAGACATATTCCACCTCTCCCCAAGTATTCTGCATTTTGAAATTTGTTCCCTCATGGATAATGTGCTGTCTTTCTGGTTACTTGAGCTAAGGAGGATTTGCCTAAGTTTTCTGGAAAGCTGAACTCTATGTATGCCTCAAACTCCTTCTAATGAGATGGAATTATTTAAGCATCTACATTCAAGTCAGCCTTTTTTTGTTTCCCTTAGATGCTGAAATGTTTTAATTACATTTCAGTTGCCACTGAGATTTTATTTTCAGAATACAAAGATGAATCAACCATAAGAAACTGACACAGTGTGAGATCTTAGAATTGAACTTACTGATGCAAAGAACTGGTGACTGAAATGATGAGTGGATACTGTTTCTGTGTAGGATGTACATACTTATTGTTCCCAGTTTGAAAATTTCTAGTGACCTAAGGTTTAGAGTGTATCCAGAAGCAAATTATTGTCAAGGTTAATTCAAGTAAAGTATGATACCAGGATTCATCTGCTGGTGGGAATCAGGAAAGCAGAAACAGTTTGGAACCTTTTAGGATCCATGATGTTCTATGAAATACAGAATTTCATGTCTTTGCTATTGATACACTTCTTACCAGCATGAACTGAGATAAAATGCCTTGTTAAAGAAACTGACAATTTCATTAACATGTGGCTAACATGTAGAAAAAATGAGCATTTGTTATTGTATGTGTTACTGGGGCTAGGTGAAGAGGAAAGTTTCTCAAAGTAGTTTGAGATTCTTCATAACCACGACTGTGTGTGCATCTTTTTTTCTCCTTCTTATTGCATTAAAATATTTGATGCTTGCATTGGTTATGGAAGTAAGAATAAAGAGATGATGCTGAGCAGGATATCAGTGGTTTAAAAATTACTGTTAAAAAATGTCATATTCATGCTTTTTCAATACTCTGATCCCTCTCATGGCATTTTGTTCTTTGCTTTTATTGGACATTGAAGTACTGATAGAGTAAGTGATAAAAATGCTGTGAAGTTAAAAGTGGAAAAGAAAAACCCATGGCATTCTCTCTATATCACATCACATAAATTAATCTTTTTGTATTGTTCAGCTGGTCATTATAAAAATACTTTATTCCATGGCTGGAGCACTAGGGCACTATATCTAGGAAAAAACTGAGAAAATATAGTAAGCAATGTAAAGGAGCTCTTATATAATAGAAATAATTTTTTTCCCAGTCTTTAGGTGGAGCACATCAATAAAGCTGGATTTCCCCAGAATGATTTCCGGTGCTTAATCATGTTTCTTCCTCAGCTCCTGAAACTGTAGAGGCCAAGTGTGCTCAGTGTCCCTGTACACTGAACATATTTATGGATATTAAGGTCCTGGTTTTAACCTTACCAATTTATTGATGTTGTATGAGATGCACATCTTTCTCTGTGGAAGGAGGGAAACGACACAATGCAGAGATGGATCCCTTCTACAGTCATCCCAGAACCCTGTTAGACTCTTTGCTTTACAGAGTTTCTCTCATGAATCAAGAAACTCTGTCAGGATCGCGGTGGGTACATCCTTCGGCATATGTCCAGCTGAATGACAGATGTACCCTATTCTGCAATCAACCAATGACATAGTTTATTCCTCTTTTTAACAGAATTACAAGAAATATATTTTGTTTTCATAGCCTATCATGAACTTCCACTAGGCAGGTGTTAGATTTTGTGCCAGCAGAATGTCTGCTGCACTCTACAGAAAAATTTTGAAGGATGAACCACCGAGTTAAGAAATACAATAGTCTCCAAACAAAGTGATGCATTGTTCCAGAAGAAGCTGGGGCATGACATGAATGTGATGTATCTGTTGCACATGTATCACTATTACCAAGACAATAAGAACATTTTGCAATAAGAATGCAACACTTTTGCATTATGTTTGCAATGTAAATAAAAGATGAAATAAATACTACAAGTTCAGTAGAAAAAGTCTGTGTTAGTGCAGAAGAGCTAAGAACTTCCTAGGCAAGTATTGGAACAATTTTCTCGTCTCTCTGTTATTTGGCCAGGTACAATTAGACTGTTCACCTGTCTTTTTTCTGAAGAAAAATAATGCTTTGAAATAATAAATGTGGTCAAGATACTCTAAAGAACAGGCAGAGATAAAAAAAGTCATGGTGTGGCCAGATTCCCTCTTCAGATCATTAAAGAGGAGGAGTTGTTTCATGGATAAATGTCCTTATTGTAAACTTAGGATGCACTTTTTAATCCTTTCTATCCACCCTGTGGGTAAATAAAAAAATAGATATCTGTAAGTTGCAGTTGTGCCATTAGAGGTGCTGTTATTCATCCTTTTGTCTTAAAGGAAGCAATACTAAATCTCTTTGATTTTTATGCTGAAAAAAACATGGTTTGTTTCTCTATTAATTTTCTTCATATGAGAATTAACAATTTATAGGAATAGGAGCTTGGTGTTATGTCTTGTTTCTTTCTAGCATACCCTAAGTTTCTACCTCAGTTTCTTTGATTTTTTTGTCCTATTTCTTTTTTTGTTGATTTGTATCATTACTGTCCTTCCCACTTTCCTGCTTTTGCTTTGTTGCATTTTTTATCAAGTTGTTGCTTAAAATCTCCATTCACAGATCTTGGTATTAGCTATTCAACTACTTGCCAGCACATTGTTCTAGCCCCACCCCTAGCCCAACCCTCACACAGCTGAAGTGAAAGGTATTGAAGCTATAAAAATGAGTGAAAAGATGAGGTGAATGAGTGAAATAATGAAGTTAAATTAATAGAATTTATTATTAAAAAAAAAAGGGAAAAAGGGAAACCTAGTGTATTAACAGAGCAGATGCAGTTAGGTTAGGTACAGGAAAGCTGTAGGGACTTGTTTAAAGAATCCAATAAAGAAGCTTTTTTGTAGGGACTAGTTTTGGTTTTTTAGGGAGAAGGTACATCCGTGCTTGCAAAGCAGCAAAGAATGGAAAAATGTCTGAAGAGTTATTCTGTGTAGAGAGAAGTCTAGCATCTTGAGGGAGATCAAGAGATCAAAGTCTGTTAAATTTATTCAGTAGGCACCAGTGAATGCCTGTGAGTGGACCAGCACACAAGAAGCAGAAGTGTTTAATATGGTAGAGATAATCTAGCTTCTCCCTAGGCATGCAAAGTACTAGTACCTCCTCTTCAATTTCTTACATGACTCAGCAACCCAGACATTTTGTTTGTTTGTCAGGACTGGAGTTTGTCTGAAGAGTTTAATCTTAACATTGAACCTCATTTTTACTAAATAGGTTTTTCTGTACATACTGGCAATAATGCGTATTACGTAGACTGTATTTTGACTGTCAAGTAAAATATCTGTGAACTACCGAGTGCAGAGTGCTCCATTCATATTCCAAGTTTTCAGGCCAGGCACAGCTACCAGATAAATAAATAGTATTGATTTCTTTTGATTCCATTCAGTATTGTATAAAATTTCACTTTCTGAAGAGCTGAGAAGTGATATTTTGAGCATAGAAATGGGGGGAAATTTACTAGTTTAAACAGACTAAATCAGTGGGTTTTTAAGGAAAAAAAAAAAAGTAAAATATTGGTAGATTTTTCCTTAAAAAATATAATTCTAAAGGAAAAGAGCAGATTTAGATTTTTGAGCCTTAAGGCTTTGAGGATGGATGCAAGTGTTTGACCCCCCCCTAAATATGAAAAAAGGTGCTCTGGTCATGAGCATAGCAATGTTATGCTGTGCTTAAAGTACCACTACTGCATGGGAGGCTACCAGGATCTGAAAGGTTTATTGGTTTGACAAAGTCAGTTTGTCTTGAGCTGGAAGCAACTAGATCACATGAAATTGTGAGAACCAAACTACAAGCTCATAGGTTTCAGGCATGATGGACAGTGGGTGTGGTGATGTCTTTCCCAAACAGCATAATGGAATGAAACATTTGAAGACTTAAATTGGCGAGAAATGTTAAATTGTCTCTAGCTCAGGACCCTGTTGAACTTCACTGCAAATAGAGGATTGAAAGATCCTTGGGGGAAACCTGTAAATGCCAGCTCTTCCTGGGATCTTCATGTCTCCTGCTGAGAAAGGATATTGGGCTAAGTAGTGTGGGTCAGTGTGGCTCTGTTTAAGGGAGAGTTGTAAGTTCAGGGAGGTAGAAGTCTGAAAATCTCACCTGCTTTGCTGCATAAGTTTGTCTTACTATATGCAAGAGACTTTCCAGTCCCTAATTTTGTCCTTTTATAACAATCAAATGCAATGCTACACTTCCTGATTATTGCTGTCTGCTATTTAAAGCTCCCTCATGATGCTGTGAAGCTTCATTTGTTTCTTTTGCTCCATGCTAAGACTTTTGTTGCATTCCATGTTTCCTACTTTAATACCTGCTACCTGAATTCCTACTCAGTGTCTGAAGGTGCTTAAGTGTTTTGGTGCAAGGAAGGGGGAGAGAGTGATAGGGAGTTGAGTGGTCAGTGGATACTGCACTGAAAACAGTAAAGAAGTCATGAAAAAGTATATCCTGAAATTGCTTGCCTATTGATGTCCTACAAATTTGCCAGAAAAACCTACAAATTGGTTTGACATTCCAAATGAAAGCAACAAAAAAATTAAAATTGCTTTAAAAAAAGAAGACAGTAACAGGGAATAAAGGTGTTGAAAATAGGAACCTGACAGTTCACTTACTGTTCTTGCTTGTAGTAGTGTTCTGAGGTTGGTTTTTTTTTTTTTGTAATTTAAGGAAGTCCTTCAGGCAAGACCCTTCTGACAGTAATTATCAAGGTGCCTGCCTTTCACTAATATGAAATGTGAAATTCTTTAGATTGCTTTCTCTTTTTTTTAAGTTTAATTTTCTCATACATGCTCAGCTTCTCTAAGAAACAGAAGGGAAATTTCCTTGATGAAGGATTATGTGATTACCACTGATTCTGTTATAGGGGAAGCACTTTGTAAAAAGCCTGTCTGACAGAGATTCAAATTAGACAGTTCTCCCTCTTATCTTATTGATAGTACAGTAAGCAATAGGTATTTTTACGGTCTTGACAGGTATTTTGTACACTAAAATAATTTTTTTTTGGTGATGAAAACTCTATGTTTTATTCTTCTCCTGTATTTCTGGCCATTACAGCTCACCTCTTTCTGATTCAAGAGTAGTAAATAGTTGCTGTATTACAGCGAAGTTGTCCTGAGTTTACAGTCTTCCTGGGACAATCTGTGGAGTTTGTTATTCTTAATGCTTGAAAAAAATATAGTAAGCATTGTTATTTTCATTTTAACTCATGGCAGACATATCAGACAGATGTGTTTACAAATTCAAATTGTAGTTTAAAGTCTAAGACTTAAGGTAATCCTTCTCATCTAATCAGATACTTATTTCACCAAGAATTAAAACCGTAGAACTCATTACTCACTACCATTATTATTTCTGTAGATGTCTATGCAGCAATAAGGAAGGTTAAGAATTTTTTTGGTGAAATATCTTTTAGGCAGAATCAAAACTTTCAGTAAATTTAAACCAAGTTTTATTTCTGTTTTCCCTACAGTAGATTGAGGAAAATCTTGATCCTTTCTTGATATGGGCTTTGTGTTGCAGTCTTGGTGGAATTTCTTTTTTTAATCTGGCTCCTAATAACCTATAGTACAAGTTTAACTTTTGCTAAATACTTGAATGCAATATTAATGGGTATACTTAATGGGGTACAAACCTAAGATATTCCAGTGTCCATGCTGAATGAATGATGCTTTTAAGGTGATGATTGTTACTGTTACTTTCAGCTTCTTAAAATAAATCTTAGTATTGATTTAGAAGCTCATTAGATTACAGTGGCCTTATTACAGAGGTATAAAATTTTGAATAGTAAATCCCTCGTCTTGTGACTCTCATGTTGATTTTGAAATAGAGTGATAACGAGTAATAAGTAGCTAAATGATTAATGCAGAATTTGGAATTAATATTACCACATGCACTACATAACTTCCTCAATATCTTTCTATGTCAAAAGTATGGAATAGAAAAAAGTGGAAATAATATGTCTTAACATGCAAACCCATGTTGTTTAATGTGTTGAGCTTCAATAACCTAGCTTTTGATTTTTTCAAATAATACAGAAATAAAAGACACTGATTTTCTCAGTAGTTTCCACTACTGAGGAACTGCTAGTCAGCAGATGTTTCAGAAGTCAGCCAGTTTTGGTTTTACTTTTTAAAGTACGTTTCTCCCTCTCCTTTTGTTACATCTTTACCATGAAACTTTAATTCTGGTTGCTCCTGTACCTATTACCCACTCACCCCAAAACCTTTCACTCCAAGAGGAGGTAAATACTAGAAAATATTTTCTGGATATGTTTAGCTCGTTTTTTTGGTCTTGACAAAAAAATCTGATTATTATCAGATGATATAACAAAAATATAATAATAGTTGTTGTTTTTCCCCAAACTGATTTTTTAACTAAGTAACATTCGTGACTAACATAATTCACAAAATATTATGTAGTTAAAAATACTCTGGTGTGTTTCAGCCTAAAATGAGACTTCAAACAGGAAAAAAGCAGTTAAGCATGCACTGGTTAGGATTTTAGAGACCTTTTCTGGAATTTAACGTCAAAATTGCTCTTAAGCTCAATTATTATACTCATCCAAGAAATACATATTTAATGAATTTCTAGAGATTTTTCTTTAAAGTGCAGTTGTTCAAAGAAGTAGAAAGAGCAGGGGCAGGAGGCCCATATTTCAGAGCAGATAAACAGAGCACCAGGAAGGTGCTTGCTGCCTTGTTTTCACGTATGCTGAATACACAGCTGCAGCTCTCAGTGCTTGTGAGCTGCATGTGAGGTTGCAGCTGATAATCAGGCTGTAAATGAGCGCCAGAAAAAAAAGGGGAAATGGTGTTCACAAACTCTTGTTTTTTCTTTTAGTAGGCGTTGATATTGTGCCACTAATTTTTTTTAACATACTGCTTTAATTAACACTATTTCCTGAAGCCTCCTGTTTAAGTACTTATTTTTGCTACTTTTACATAGACAGAAGGTGATATTTTTCTCAGGCTGAAGTAGAAAAGACTACTGTGCAAAGGCAGCAAATGACTTTCTCAAGTGTCAAAACCAAACCCTCAAGTGCTAGGAATGTGTGAAAGATATTTGATTTTAACAGCTCAAACTAAGCTTATCTGTGAACCAGGGCATTGTGGAAAAGGATGCACTTCTAGTAGATGTGAAGTCAGATGGAATCTTTCAGTGATTACAAACTGTATCATTTTTGAGCTCATAGCAAACCTTGGGGACGTAGCTGATGCATACAGGTTTAAGTGTCCATGTTAAATGAGTACCATTACCTATTTTCCAGAAAACACATCTGAGCTGATGCTATATTGATGTGAGTCAGATTCAAGTGTTTTCAAAATGCGTGGATACAACCAACATCAGAAGGAATTATGTTTCATTTTATAAGATCCCAGCTAAGATTTAAAGATAGTTGTACAAAAATAATTAATTTCCAAGTAAGATACACTAATATTTTTAGCATGACAGATCAAATCTAATCATGCTAATTACATGGAACATCCCACATGAAAACTTATTTGGAGTTGGTTTAGACTGCAGAGGATAAATGACACCTCCTTAACCTAATCTACTATTCAGAGTACTGTTGCAAAAAAACTTGGCTGTTAAGGTTCCTTTATGATGATGGTAGGTTAATTTATTCATTTATACTTGCATAAAAGTCACAGAACAACTGGGAACACTAATGGGAATCTATGAGTATTTCTTGAGTTCAATGAAGCCGATGTCATGCCTTTTGAAATAGGGCATGCAAATGTCACCAAAGTTGTTGGGAACACTGGGACTTGCTTAATTTAGAGCAGTGATAGAAAAGATCAAACCATCCAGTATGACCCAAGGCATACAAATTCACTGTCAAATAAATCACAGCAGAGTTAGCTTGCACTGGATGGTCTTCGGCAGGCCAAAAGCACTGCCAACAGTTAGATGGAAATCCCTTTTTGGTTTTTATGGTAGTGGGAATAATTTCAAATTTGCAGACCATAAAATGAAGCAGAAGAAAACTCTTCAACCTATCCTAGCTAGTGTTAAATAAACGATTTAATTTCATGGTAAACTTCAATAAAATTTAAATGGCAGCCCAAGATGATGTGTTTCTGATTTCTCAGGAAATTACAGGTGCACAGTTAGTGCTCTGCAGGTAATTGAAAAATTCTTGTTTTCTGTGATATTGATAGGTCATGTGATTAGTCCTGCTTTCTTAAAGATTGACTAAACCACTATTTTTCAAAGGTTTTTCTTTCTGAGTTCTCACTGGAATTGTGTGATGGTGGAAGGAATGTCTGAAGCAATTTGTAAGGTGGATGTGGCTTAGAAAAAATTGTGATTGTGAAAGGCCAAATAAGAGAAAAACCTTCTTGGACTTTATTTTAGGTTACTGCTTACACTTTTTTTCAAACATCATCTTTTTATTAGAAAACAAGTTTTAATATGAGTATCCTTGAAGAGATGTATGTTCTAAACAATTGTTAGTTTTGACAACTCTTCATGCTGTGTCCACAAAGCACTGTGACTGTCTTGGTTTTGGAATGGTACCCCTTTAGTTTAGTGCTCCCCTCTTTCCCCCCACCCCTCAGGCCCAAAACCACACTGCCAGTCACCTGCTTCTCCTTCTCTTTCCCCACATCCTATGGGTGGCTCGAGGAACAAAAGGCAAAGATCATGGGGTTGAGGTAGGAACAATTCACTGGTAACACCAGTGGGATTAGAAAATGAACAATAACACCACCAATATTAATAACTAAAGTGTTCAAAAAATGTAGGGCTATTGACATGGAAATGAGCCTGGCCTGACCCAGCTCACAGCCAGCAGCATCCCACCCTGACTGCTTCATCCCCCATGCTTGCTCCAGGCTCTGCACCCTCTGGCTTTTGCAAAAAAATAACCCTGTCCTTGGCCAAAAACAAGAGAATGAAACCGTTTATGAAGCACCCTTAAATACGGAATAATAAAATATAATAAAAATAATAAAAAATAATAATAAAAGCATTATTGTTTTGGTTTGAAAAGACAGGTGTCTGCTAAGGAAGGTAGAAACGTCCCTTGATATGGAAAAATGTAAACCACCACACCCCCCTGCCACCTCCAAATTATTATAATCTTGAAATCAAGGGTCTCTCAGGCAAAGATATGGGAATAGGAATAACAGTTCTCTATTAGGCAAATTAAAATAAATTTAAAATAAAAATGCAGTAATATAAAAGAGAAAACCATCAAAAAAACCAACCCACTGTCAGTGTCAGAGTACAACCTGACACCCTGTTCTTCAGGGTGTTGGTAGCAGTCTGATTAAATGGTGGCTGCAGTCCTCCTGCCACGACAGACGTGGTTGTGTTGAAGTAATGATCTACTCTAATTAATAGAAGGGCGTAGACTCCTGCTGAAGGTCTGGTGGTATAGATGGGTCCAGTCTCTCTCCTCTGGGAATGCAGTGGAAAAAGGCTGCCTGTGGTGTTCTGGGTCTCCAAAGATACACAGGTTTAGATGCTCGGCTCCTTCCCCTGGGTGGAGCATCTCACAATGGGTTGATGTGATTTTATCAGCCATGCAGTGAGACTCACTGGCCCATTAACAGGAGATATCCCCCTGGAGGGAGGATGGGTTGTGGAAGAGATAGAGAACACTGCCACACCTGGTTTAACAGATAGCAATAGAATACATACTTTTGGTTACATCTTGCATTGCAGCCCAAGACAACGATAAAGTGCGACATAAACATATGTCAAAGTGTTTCTAGAGGGTCCTGGAGGAAGTATAGTCTAAGCCTTGAGAACAGCATAGGTTGGTTTTAAATAACAGCACTGTTTAAGCCCATTTAGAAGTATAAAAATTGAATTAATTTTAAGGATTTTATTTCTAAATTTTCATTTATTGTCTTGATTTTTATGCCAGTCATAACTAATATTTTATAATCTCTGAAGTAATTAATGATTTAGGAACGAATATTCATGCAAAGTTGATGATTGAATTAGGAATTTGCCAACTGTGAAGCACAAACCAAAATTCACCTCCATTCACCATGAAACCCCTAAAGGAAAAAGATGTGTTCATAGATGTATCACATGCAAAAACAATAATTTGAGAAAAAAGTGAACAAGAAGGCATGAGGAAAATATCCTAGAGTTTTTTGAGAGCTGCTCAGGATTAATTTTTTGCATCACCACTTCAGTGATTGTGTTGTATCAAGCACTTGAGAGAGAATATAAGAGACTTATGATGTTTCATAGGTCCCTCACAGGAAAAGAGTTCAGCCTACCATTGCAGACTTCAGAAGCAGGAGAAAAGATACAGCACTAGGTCATCTAGACTAACCATATTTCTATACACTTTCTAGTGAGACCACTCATACTTTCATAATTCACTGTCCAGAAGTGCTCACTTGATAATTGCTGAGTTTTCACATTTTAAAATGTCATCACATTTCTCTTACTTAATTTGATTTTATTTCTAAGTGAAAAGTCTTGATTATGTTTTATACTGTTTTCAGAAAAATACCCCAACAAAAACACCCCAAGCCAGCAACAAAATAGTCTTTCCTAGTTGAGCATGCATACTGAAATTTTAATGTTATCATTGAATGAGGGGAGATTAAGCAAGCTTATCAGAAGAGAGTGGAGGACTTTATACAGGACAATGTGTGGATTTGTGTTACCACATTGGAGCTCAAACTCTTAAAGTTGCTGAGTGTTCTTATGTGAGATACAAGACCAAAATAAAACAGTGGCACTTTACTTGTCCTGGTAATAGACAAGACCTTGAAGGCAGTAATCATGCAGACACACAAACTTTGTCACGTGGAAATATTGATTTTCCTTTAGGATCCATAAATGTTTGTTCATATGACTAGAATTAATTTTCTTCCAAGCCCGAATAAAATCAGTTTATGGCTGTCATCTAGATGCTTTCCATGCTGCTGCAGCATCTCTCAGCTTCCAGTCTCTTTCCAAACCAGAGAGGGAGAAAGGGTTTGGCAGGAAAAAAACTCTCCAAAGCTGGAGGCTCTTGCCATACTGTATGTAGTCCAGGACAGACAGGTCAGGCTTTGAATTAGAGCACAGACATGGGAAATCTACCCACAGGAAATTATTATTCTTCCATGTAGCAGTAGTAGTAGTAATAGTACCACCAAGGGAGACTAATTAGGAATCTGGGATGGTTGTCCTAGAAACAGTATGCATAATTATTTTTAAAAGATAGAAAACACTTTATGTCATATGAAAAGCAGAAGAACTTAGTTGTGTGAGGGCTACTTATTAGCTTAATTCCTGCTTTCCAGGTTCTAATTTGTGATTATTTTATTTTCAAGGTGAATTTAGGAGGTATCCTTACCTCTGTTCCTCCAGAGAAAGTCAGAGTAAGAAGTGCAGTCATAGAGTAGGGAAGTACAGAGAAGAATTCTGGGTGAGAGCCATACAGTCTGGTCAAGATGCCTAGCACCCAGCTGTAATGGAAAAATGGTTGACATGTTAATGTAGGCATTGAGGCTATTTCAGCACCTGTTTAGCATAGTTCCATAGTTCTATGTTTTTCCTTCTTACTGGTCCACCTGTTAGACTTAGAAATCCATCTGTCTGGTTTTCAAAGGTCTGAAGAATATGAGCTGCCAAGACCAAAATGAAATGGAAAAATGTTCAGTGAAAGACAGGTGCAATTTAAAAAACTTAATCTAATTTGGAGGTCTCCTTAGAATGCCATGACACTGGATGCTGGAATCCTTTATTCTGCTGGAAAATAAATTAGGAGTGATAATTCCGATGTTCAGTTCAATTCAATTCAGTTCAAACTAAGAAGAATAAGTGAAAATACATTATGAATACTTGAGGAATTTTCCCTATAAAGCATATTGGTATAAAAATATAAGCAATAAGTTTTGGAATTAAGTGAGGTAATATAATGGAGACAGCATATTAAAGTACTCATGTGTAAGAGGGAAGTCAAAGATTTACCAAAACAAAGCTGAATGTCACATGAAAGGCTAATTCTGGTTCAGACTGTGGGCTAAAACATGCAGTGAGAGAGGCCTTTTGGGGAGAAAAATAAAAATCACAGCATTTCACCAAGCAGGTCCTTTGACATGCTTCAAATCACAGGCTGTTTTCCTATGCTCAGTGTAGAAGAAGCACAGTATGGTTAAAGGTGTCATCATCATCGTCATCGTCGTCGTCATCTCTTCCATCTCTCTCGTGCAGGAAGAGAACTGTGCAAGGAGACTTGTGCTGAAATCAACTACCACCTCAGACTTCTGCTCTGAAAAATATGACAGTGGGAGGTGATCCTGATGGAGGGGGTTTGGGAATTGGAAAAAAAAAAAGATCAGGCAAACTATGTTGAAAGGGATTAAAAAACAAAAATTGCTAAAATGCCATCCTAAATAATGAGGTTTTAAGAGATTTTTTAAAAAAAAATATTTAAGCACAGGCTAGTGTTTAGAAGAAAGTGACCTTAAGACATTTATTACAGCAAGCTGAAGATCTGAATGTTGCTAGCAATTGCTGTTATAGTTTGGAGGATATCTTGACATCAGCCAATAGCCTCAAGACACTGGGATGTATCATTACAGAAAGACATAATGTATCTTAACGTGGTATCAGAAAAACCTTAGCCTCAGGTCTTTTTTTGTGTCTAATGATCTTTATATTCAGAAGAGCTGACTTCTGAAAACATTTTATTACAATATCATAGGTAGATATAGAGTTTCACAGATTTTAAGAAGTGGCACAGGTGTTATCAATACTGTATAGAGCAAGAGTTTACAACTAGGCTATTGTTATATAGTTGGAAAGCGTCTAATGCACATGTGGGGAAATCCTCCAAAATCTTATTTTTCTGTGCTAGAAAACACAACTCTTTACTCATTGACTGCAAAGAGAGCCAAGGTGATCTGGTGGGATGCAGCTCTTCTTATTGTTAATGTAGCATTCTTACTTCCTTTCTTAATTTAACATAAATTGCTACTTTGTTGCTTTGCTATCTGTCCCTTAGAAGAAAATGTTCCATAGGGCAGCATTAGGGATAAATAAAGTATACTTTCATTCTGCTGCTGATCCCATTGCTATTACTCCTGCTGTTAACAGAAATGGTCACATAGAATGTATGAACTGCTGTGGACATTCACCAAAAGGTAGCCTTGCCTACTGCATTTGCTTTCTTCATAATTTTTAACATTTATGGTTTTGGGGGTTTTGTTTGGGTTCTTTACTGGAAATTCTGTAGTAATCTAGTTTTTAAATAAGTTCTGTAGGTGAATTTTCGAACACTGAAATGTGGCAGTCATAATTATTTATGTGGTGCAACCTTGTTAATGGGAGCACTTAAAACGAATAATTTTTAGTGGTGTATTTTCTTACACATCATCACTATTCCTTCACTCTGTAGTTGTAATTTAGATTTCTGTTAATGTAAGCACTTTGCTATAATCCTTTTGAGTTTTTAGCCACCATGCCTGTTACGTGCAAAATTTATACATTTTAGCAATACTTACTAGCAAAAAGTAAAAGCAAGGAAGTTTTAAACCCATATGTCCTTCATTTTCTTATATCTTTTCAAGTCTTTTCAGATTATTCCTCTCTTTGGGTTAGGGAAATATGTGTTTATTAAACAATAACATTTTTGTGATTGTCATTAAGTTTCTCATTTGACATTCTGTGATGTTCTGGGATGTTATTTGTCACTTTATGCCAGTATTAAGGATATTTCTGCATCTTAATTAAGATCTTTAAAAGATATAGCTCCATTTCTTTCTTATTGTTTGTTGGTGGTTGGGTTTTAGGTTGTTTTGGGGTTTTTTTGGGTTTGGTTGTTTGTTTGTTGAGGTTTTTTTGTGTGTTTGGGTTTTTTTGATTTTTGATTGTTTATTTTGGTCTGGTTTTGGTTTTTAGTTTTACAACTTTATTTGACAGGATAATATTAAAATCTATGTCTTCTGTATTATTAATTTACTTCTTGTTATGGATCTGTTTTTTGCCACAAAAAAAAGGAAAACTGGCAGTGAAACATCTTTTAAGTACAGTAAGTGTAATTACTCTAGAAAAAACCAAAAACTCACAGACATCTACAATATCTGAAACTGTATGTAGGCAGAGGAAATGAGATTTTTAAATAGCCAGCTTTAACCAGCTGCAAATTTTAGCTGTGGTTAATGTTTTCCTGAAAATCTTATCCTACAGGTTTTCCAGTGGTGAACTAGACTCTTCTGAGTCAAGCAGGGGAGAAAAACATGTAAGTTGTACAGAGCCAGGGCTGATTCACTGCTTTTAATGATCCCAGCTGAGCCTCTTACTCATTCCATATCACATTCCTAACCGGACATAAACTTTCCACTCCTAAATGAGCCATATTGACTGTAATTTGTTTATGAGAAAGGGAGCTTGGTAACTTTCCCAAATATGTCTTTTTGTGAGAAGTATATTTGCTTTTAACCATGGCAGCCATTAGTAGTCTTCGGTTTCCTGGAAAGATTGAGGGGTTAATGCCCTTTCCTGATATTCTTTTAAAATAATTTCCTTCTCTTATGCTACCTAGGTGCACAGTCTGAATAATTTTGATGTGAGTCATAGAAACATAGAAGGGTTTGAGTTGGAAGGGACCTCAAATATCATGTCTTTCAAATCCCCACATCATGAGCAGGGATGCAACCCACCGGACCAGGTTGCTCAGAGCCCCATCCAACCTGGCCTTGAACATTTCCAGGGATGGAACTTCTCTGGGCAATCTGTGCCAGTGCCTTACCACCCACACAGTAAAGAATTTCTTTCAAACAGCTAATATAAATCTCTCTTATTTAAATTTAAAATATTCCCCTTCTCCTATCACTATCTGTCTGCATAAGAAAGTAGCTCTCCTTCTTTTATAAGTTTTTAAGTGGTGAACTGAGCTACATCTCACCTTGGCTATAGGACTGACCTTTTCTGCTCCTCTAAAATTGTCAGCTTAGTTCTCACCATCTATATTTTGAAAATTATTCTAGAGATTCCAGGAAACAGAACACAAACACTGAATGGCACAGTTAAAGAACAGTCCTGCAGATGCATGTTCTGGTGAAATGTCAGTTCAGGAAGAAACCCTCACCCCAAAAGCCTATCCCTCTGCAGTTCTCAAAACAAAATCTCTTGTGAAAGGTAACAACCTCTAATGAGGATGACAACATCAAGGTGAAAAAATGCCAGTTCTTTAGGCACATTTTTGTATACACATGAGCTCACCTGTATTCTTTCTGACATGCAACTGGTCTTAAGGATATTAATTTAGGGTAGGTGGATATACTCTGGCCAGAGGGCCATGTGTGACAGTACACTTACTGTACTGTCACTTCTGAAGCGCTACAGCCTGACAAACAGAAGCAGAGGGTTCTATCAGAGCTTAGTGCAGACATTTCTGCTAAGGTGGCAGTATTGCTAACCTCTGTTCTGAAGGCTGCGACATCAAATTATATTACACACTATGTAATATGTGTAATAGATGCCGACAGGTCCTGTGGTATGTGTTCCTGGTGAAGGAGCAGGGCAGGGGTGTTTTCATGTTTGGCTATTACTTTAGTTGCCTGTCAAAACTTTTTGAAAGAGCCCTTGCAAGAAATGGGCTAAACTAACTTCTAAGCTCAGGAAGTTGCAGTGCGACTCCATGAAATGAAGTTGTAACTGTAGTTTTGGTCACCCTAGTACTGCATTTAAAAGGGTTGCCTTAGATGATGGAGAATTTCAAAATATCGTAGCAATTCTGCTGCCTGGAAAGTTAGAGGAAATATAAACAAAATACTGTTTATTCTAGAGTTGTGTATGGAAAAAATGTGGGTGTATTATATAGAGCAAGAGGTTTTCTAATTAGAAATACTCTGGGGATCTGCTGCTGCTTAAAGTCGCATAATTTATTGATGTTTCTGAACAAGTAGACAATACTTCAGACTTGAATTTTGCTACCTCAGTGGGAGTTTTTTGAAAAATAATGAACACAGATACAGTGTTGGCAGAACAGCTGGGCATATTGTGAGATAATTCTTGCAAAAGTATTTCAACAGCGTACTAAATCTCATGAAATGGGAGAAAAACTCATTTGTATAAACAGCTTATGTTGTGATACTGTGTAGATGTAGTGTTACTTGTTAATCTATTTCTGAATTGTTCTATCTGGAAAGCCAGCCCAGCATGGCCAGGGTCTCAGGTCATTGCTATTCAAACCACACTGACACAGGGTTCAGTGACTGGATGTTGCTGATCCTCCCATGGAGCAATCCAGTGGGATTACTACCTGCCTTGCACTGCTTGTGCATAACAGTGTGCAGAGTGGGAGTTTTTATCTGCACCTCAGCATACTTCAGCATTCAGAGCACTACGATTTAAATTTAATGAGTGCCTCCATTCCCCTTAAATGCTGAAGAGAAATGTGTGCAGATAAATTTAATTTTTCTTGTCTAGACATGAATGCTGTAGCCAAGTCACTGTCCCTCAGGGAAGAAATATTGAGGGCTGGTTTGTTTCTTTTTTGTTTGTTTTAACAATAAAGGGTCACAAAGTGGTTTTTATTGTTTTAAGTATTATCATAATTTGATTTTTACATGCTGTCTTCACTGTCTATTTCCAAATCACTCACCCAGTTAGTCAAAATGAGATTTTTGAACTCTATAAAATTCAACAATACCCTGAAGTTCAATATTCATTGGCATTGCTGCATATTCTTTCCCTGTGACATGCAAAGCTAATGTAATCCTCCTACAATATTCAAGAAATTGCCAAATAAGCAAGTCATGAAACAGATCAGTAAGACCTCTTATTAAACCTAAATCCTTCTCAGGGAATAAGGTTCTGCATGGGTGATAGGACGGCTTGATTGTAGCAGAAACAGAATTCCTGAACCACAGGAAATACTGAAATAGTCATTTGTTCTTCAAAATAAGAAAGAAGTATATTTTCTTTTGTTTTCTTTCAAGAATAAATAGTAAAAACTATATTCTTTTAGAAATCATTGTGTTTTAATTTCCAATTTAATAATTGCTCTTATATTTTTCTTCTAATTTTTCAAATTTTTAGTTATTTTATTTTAGTTTGACAGTACATCAGTAAAAGTAAAAATATTTCCACTTTTAAATTTTTTTGGCAGAAAATTGTGCATTAAATAATGCAATACAGAAAAAAAAATAGGTTAAGGAGAGACAAAGGTTGATCTTTAAATTTAAATTCTGTGATTGATTTATAATGCATATTACAACAAAAGAGAAAGATTTTCAAGGTATAAAGGGCCTGGGGTTTCTATAAAAGGGTCATGCTTCACAAAATAGGTAGTTATTCAATTGATGTCTAGGCTTCCCTTTCTGCTGTTTTTGTCTGTTACAAGGCTGTTCATGTTGCTAATATAACATAAGCTTTAATATGCTTAGTATTACATTTTTTTGCTATGCAGATTTATATTTTAGGATTTCTTGGTGTGTTTTTTAAATGAAGCTAAGCTGTAGAACAGCCCTCCCTGAAGCTGCTACGTGCATTCTTAAAATGTCTGCTTCACCATGAAATAATATTGGTGTTGCTCATGGAGCAGTATGAGCTCTCACGGTGTAAGCATTGATTAACTAAGGTTTTTGTACAGAAGGGCATCACAGTGAGAAGTTCGATCCTGGGAAGGATCAGAGAGCCAGAGTGATGATAAATGCTTTGAGTGTAGTGCAGCTGATGCCAGAAGCAAGATGCAGGACATTCTGCTTTTGAGTGTTTCAAGTGTGCTCTGAAGTGCCTCACAAGTGGGTCACTGTTAAAGCATAGTGATTAGAAGTTAAGAGGTGAACGTTTAATTTATCTTCTTTTGATCAATGAAGTGCAATGAAAGAAGTGCAGGATTTTGAGGGGAGGTAGCAGAGATGCAATTTCTGTAAGAAGTTTCAGGATGAGTGTGATGAGGCTTGCAGAACAGTGATAGACATTGACAACAGGACTGGAAGTTCAGCTGTGATCTCCCTGAGTCTGTCCCTTGCCACATTAAGCCTGTATTTAAATATCCCCATAAAATTTCTTTATTTTCTTTGCCCTCTAAAGCCTCCTGTCTATTGCTCCAGCTTCTGCCACTTTATAAAGCTGCTAATGAAATCCATACACTCCATTCCTGAAAAAACGAAAACTGTAGATAAAGAATTTTAGTACTTGCATCCTCTGCTTTCTTGCTTTCCTATTCTATCTTACATGTAAACGCATGACTCTGCAATTGTATCTGAAAGAACTGACAGTGGGGAAGAATGAAAGAGAGAGAGAAATTCTGGTACATGAGTAGAGGTGCATTGAAAATTGGGTAAATTTGTTTTGGTCGTGGTTGGTCATAAGATGCTGTTCACTAGGAATTTGACATGCAGGACCAGAGGGAAGGGATTCCTTTCAAGCCCAAAGAACAACAGTAGCAGAAAAGGCCCCTATGGAAGTTGTGATGATACTTGGTGAAGATTTACCCTTAGAATAACAAAGAGATTTTATTAGAAAAGAACAAAAATATTTTGCAGAATTTCCTTGATGTTTGTTTGTATTGTGTCAGTAATCCAAATTAAGATAAACAGCAGCTAAAATAACCTAATGAAGTCATTGGATGACAAAAATATCTACATTTTCAAATGTCACTGTATTTTTTTTCTGTGTCCTTCTTCAATCTGCTTTAGATATAACATTTAATTTTAGAATTTGTTCTCTAAATATCTTGGGTGAGCCTTTCTATAACAGAGCTCTGGCATGTTTTGTTGTTAGGTGGTCTTGCCCTCTTGAAACATTTAACATTGGTGAGGTATTCATTCTTACTAGCACTTTCTTGAAATAAACCTCTTAAACCAGCTATTTGTACTTGTAGCTCTTTGATTCGTCATGTGTGACACTAAATTCAGCTCTGTGTGTAATCCAATTTAACAGCACCTATAATAGCCTAACACAGTGGCAGATTGGAATAGATACCTTTCCATTACTTTGTTCAGTTCCTGGCCAGAATAATACTCTGGGTAAAATCCAAAACCATAGGTGATTCAAAGCCCTTCATCTTACATGCATTTTTGGTTGAACTGCAGCATGTTTGTAAAGAAAGAGCAACATGATGTGTTTGCAATTACTTGCTATTATAAAGAAAATTATTTTGGTTGAATTTTCCATCTGCTAGAGATGCTGTAGTCTAAATGGTCTAAGAAATTAGGCTCTGTACAGAAAAAAAAATGTTTTTTATTAGATCACAAGGGTGTTCTTTTGTTTGAAGACACAGAGTTCTCTGATAAGATGAAATTCTACATGTGAAGACTTTTTATCTCATTTTTCTCAAGCAGTGTGAAGAAAATCCACTTGAGTGAAGATAACATCTCTTCTGTATCCTTCCTTAGTTTTTCATTAGTTTGTGTTCCTTTCATTTGCCAATCTGTTTTGATCTATAGGTAATACACACACTGTTCACTTAGAGATAATTATTTAGAAAATTCAGAATCCATGTATTTAAACATCAATAACTGATTTTTTAGCAAAAGACAAAATGACAATATTCTGGGGGCAGGTTGTAGGGGGGGGTAGTGCAGATTGTCAATCTGCATTGATTGTCAGTCATTGTAACAATACCGCATGCTGAATGTCTTCTCTAAAAATATACATAAAAATGTAGCTACTTATACATGTCTGATATTAACAAACAAATGAACAGAGAACTGGTCAGAAGAGCTACAGTCCAAAGCATTTATTTGTTTGATTTTATTTGATTAAACGTCTCTGGCTAAAGGGTCATTTCAATGTGTTACTGAGTTGATAGCTTAGGAATATCACAATTTTAAGTCTAATTTAGTAATAAAATACTGTTTAATAGGTGCAGCCATAACTTGTTCAGACACATTTGCAAAGCAAAAGGTAGTGAATTGACATTTGAGATACATTTGATTCATCTGATGCTTGTCATTTAGTGAAGAATAATGTCCCTGGTGAATATTCAGTTTCACTTCCCAGTGGCTGTTTCTCAGCTAGGCAGTCAGATTGTCTCATACAGTGTTAGTCATGGGAATTCAGTGAGGGTAGATAACACTGTTGCAGCACTGACAGTAATCCACCTTAATTTCAGTGTTCAGAGAGAAAATACCACTACATCAGAGCTGTTGGTAAACAGGGATAACAATAGATTCACATCTAATTATGCACTGAAAACTCAAAGCATCTGACAAACTATGTTTAGCATCAGAACCATACTATAATCTCCCCAAAAAAGGGTGGAAGATAATGTTTAAACCCCCAAATCCAATATCATCTTCTGTTCATAAATAAAAGATGTCAGAATAATAATATCAGTAAATTCTGAATTCTAGCACCATTGGGGAATGATAGTAAATTGGCTTATATTCTGAAAAATTGCATGCAAAGCTGCTTATTTACTGACTCAGAATTTACAGTGTTCCCTTCTCTGGGGATTCCAGCTTGCTCCCTCCAGATCAGGAGACGTTTCTTGTGGTACCAGTGTGGAGGAGCAAAGTAAGAAAACTTCCCAGGGATTAGGGTATTCTTACAGGACTACAAACACTACAAGGTGTTTTATTAACTCTTCAAAATATCACTGATAATCTTCATTAGGAAATTATAACAAAAGCCTGTGTTTACCCTTGGTAAATCTTGCATAATCCCCAATGTAGTGTGCATGTTGCAAAACATGGAAGTATCAGTGAATGTTTCCTGATGTCTAATTCCAATATATCTCCACGGAAAAAAGAGTTGGACACCCTCAGGCCTATAAGTTAGCAACTGAGCAGAACAGAGAAGCAGAGAAAGGTTTAGAGGAGACAAGAAAATCAGATGGTATGGATAAGGATTCATTATGGATGGGTGAATGTGTTAAATCATTTCAGCTGTGGACAGACTTCAATGCCATCTGAGACCAAAGTTAATAGTTTTCCCTCTAAATAAAAAATGTGGAAGTACATTTACTTCTAGCTCCAGCAGATGAAATCACTGAAGATGGGTTGATACTGAACTGCTTGCAGTAATATTTTCTTTCTTTCTTTCTAACACAGTATGTTATTTAGCTTTAAAGATTATTTTCCACTGCAGAAAAAAAAACAACTCCTGCATTATTAGTCTTCATGCTTTAAAAACTAATGCATCAGGTTCTGTTTATAGCTGAGCATTATGGAATTTTTTAATGTTATTTGTATTAGAATTTCTTCACTGTATGCTGTCACCATAAAGATATGCAGATCTGTGTTTTGAGAAAATGGGGGACATGGTACTCCAGAAACTCCACTTCTTCATACATAGACCAGAGGGGAAAAATTAATTCCCCTTCTTAATGGAATGATGAAAGACCTTTTAAAAGTTGTACAAAATGTACCATTCTCATCCTGCATTGAAATCTGTTTAAAATGTAAACTACTTGTCATTTAGGAATTTTTTTCCTAAATGTTTTTAGAATTTGGATTTTTTGAGAAGAATAGTGCCAAATATAAAATATGAACTAGTAAAATAATTTCTCCTCCACACATAACTGAAATATTTTCAACAAACAATTTTCCATGAAGCTTAAAAATAACCAATCCCCTGCCCAAGGGAAAAAACCCAAGGAAAAAAAAAGCCCAAGCAAATTTATGTAGGATTCCCAGTTCGCATAATTAGTATTTAGACCTAAGAGATTACACAGCTATCTAAAGAAGTAAACTGTATTCCCCACTGCCATTTGCTGCCAACCACCTACTACACCTAAATAACATATACAAGCTCTGTATCTTGGTTTGTTGTATGTTACATGTTTTCATTTTGAAATTGTACTATAATTCTGTGGAGCCTACTTACATCACTGCCTCACTTACCCTTCTTCTTACCTTTGTACAATGGGCTGTCCAATACTTTTTGTTTATCTGGTAGTGGTGATGAAATGCTGGGGTTTGAGCTTTGTTTTCAGTGGGGAATATAGAGAGCAGTGCCTTCTTTCCAGCTAACTTCACATAAGAAAACACACAATAATTTGAGCATTAAGTCCTGTAACTTCATAAATACAGAGCAAAGTGTGCAGAGGGAGTGGAAAGTATAGCTGCAAAGAACTCTTGAGATGATCATCAGAGAGCTTTATGTGCCTTTTACTTACTACTTTGTCATACATAGTAATAAGTACTACCTACATCTTTCACTGAAAAGAGTTTAGAAACCACATTATAATGATTTTCCGAACAGACAGAAAAATGTCATTTCTAGATGTAATGAAACAGAAATGTTCACAGATGTAGAAGTAAACTCATTTTGAATTACTGTATCAGTATTCATCTTTCATTTTTTCCTCTTGTTAATTCAGATTCAATTTATAAGAGAAGCCAGAGAGGAAGACATCTTTAAAAATCTAATTATCAGTATGGCATCTATTGTAGAAATGACAGTCTTGTCGTATTATTAAAAAGCAATCTATGTATAATGTTCAAGTATAAGCAGCTTATTGTAAAACACATAAAGGAAAAACACAAACAGCCAAATATACTTGTCCTTAAAAACAGAGGCATGGATTTCTCTAGGTTGCTGTTACTATTATTCCAGGCTCCATTGTCTTCCAGACATTAGTTTGGTTTTCTGACTTGCTGTACCACACTCTTCCCTAACCTCTGGGGAATGCATGTGATGCTTGAGGTGTGTTGGAGCTGCCTTGCTGAGGCTGGCAGAGAGTTGTGGAGTTCAAAGCTGGCAAAATGCTGCAAGGTGCCCTGAGGAAAAGCACTTGTGCACAAATTCCCATCATATTTCGATCCCACCACTCCGATGCAGACAGTGTCCAATGCAGGAGAATTGCACTCTGGCATTTTTGTTGTGCTTATGTGGGACACATGCACCTAAATAATATGGTAGCCCTAATGTTTGCCTACTGTACCATTAAAATCTGAAACATTGACTTGTACTTAGTGGTTAAGCACAGTCTTGGCAAAACACTGAGCGTCTTGCCAGGATGGCTGATAAAACCTTTCAGTTTCAGCCTTCTGTTCACTGGTGTCAACTTGTAAATTTTTCATTGCATAAAGAGATCTCTTTTTCCTTTATGTAGAACTTCATCCACAGAATGTGTGGGCAGTGCAATGTTCCCTAACTTCACAAGTTAATATTTGGGTTCTAGTTTGAGCCAGTATCGGTGATGTGTCACTAATTAAAGTGAAAAGTTAAACTTCTCAAAGACTGTAAAGAAAAATCATGATCAGGCTTATTTCTCTTACATAACCTGCACATGTCTAGTGAATGTTCTTACTCCTTTCAGGAATATGCCTTCCCACATGTTATCTGGGAACAAAGGCAGCAGTAAGGTACTTTGCACTGATTGTATTTTAAACAATAAAATTAATGAGGTCCTACCTTTCTGTGGGGGTAAAAACCAGAAGTTATTACAGTGGGACTCTTGCTTTTGTGTCAGCTTCTGCTTTTCACTAAGGAATTAACAAGTGATTAATGTCTATCTTGATGATTTTTTTTTCTTCAGAAAATAAAATAACCCTTTTTATAACAGATTTTGTGCCAAAAAATTATCTTCTATCCATCCTTTTAATCATCCATATATTCTAAAAAACTCATGGGAAATTTTTGTAATTAGGGCACAAATACTTTTTCACAGGACTCAGCAGCTGAAAGACCCTAAGTAAATACCTGGCTATACCCTGAGATCTGAATTCTCTTGTTTATGGATATTTGCAGTAAGTTTTTACATGTATTTTGCTTTTCACAGTAGCTTGGGTGTTTCAAGAGCCAGAAGAGTGACACTGTTTGAGTCAGCCATGGAAATATATCTCCAATGAAAAGAACGTTAAACATATTAATTATTAAATGCTTTCAGCTAGATTCTTCTTAAAAAATTTAAAGGAAATGTAGGCCGTCTAGACCTGACAAAATAAGAAATGGCCTTCAAACAAAATGCTAGCTGAACTAGAAACAGACTAGAAATAGAAAGAAAATTTTCCTTATAGGGAGGAAGTTCAGAGGAGAGTGTTGCTTTCTTCACACCTCTCTGGAACAAGTTGTATTTCTGTATAGCTGCAGATAATCTGTATGGACAAAGTCTACATAGATGTCTGTCAAAGACATCTGTTAGACAAATGAAGTAAACCATTCTTTTAGAATAAAACATTTTTTTTTAATTATCTTTGGAAATTCTCCTGAACACCTTTATCATTAAAACTGAGGTCATAAAAATCATGTGGTTTTCCCTTCTGTGTTTTCTGTACATTTCCTTGTCTGTATTATTAAATACACTGTTGGCTGTCTAAGCCCCAGTGATCAAGCCCCAGAAAGACAAGAGGAGTACTCTGAAATTTCAGTTCCACTTTAGTGTTCCTAAAATACTTTGCTCCCTTCAATTTAGGCACCTGTCCTGGTTCCACACCAGCCAGCCCCTCACTCAGTCTTCCTGAGTGGGACATGGAAGACAATCAGAAGTGTGAAAGTGGGAAAACTCGTGGCTTGAGATAAAAGGCAGTTTAATAGGCAAAACCAAAGCTGTGCATGCAAGCAAAGCAAAATCGGGAATTCATTCACCATTTTCCATGGGCAGACAGGTGTTCAGCCATCCCTAGGAAAGCAGGGCTCCATCATGGATAGCAGAGGCTTGGGAGGACAAATTCCAACTCTGCAAACACCCCTCATACTTCCCCCAGCCTTATGCACTGAGCATGATGCCATATGGTCTGGAATATCTCCGTGGTCAGTGTGGGTCAGCTGTTCCAGCTGTGCCCCCTCCAAACTTCTCACACTCAGCACAGCCAGCCCTCTCACTAGTGTGGAGGTGAAGGGCATAAAAGGCCTTGGCTCTGTGGAAGCACTGTTCAGCTGTAACTAAAACATCCTTCTATTATCAATACTGTTTCCAGCACAAATCCCAAACACAGATCCATATGTTAGCTGCTCTGGGGAAGATTAATTGGATCCCAGCTACAATCAGCATGGCACCACAAAAAAAACCCCAAACTAACCAAACAAAAAAAACCCCAAAAAAGTACAGTAGACTCTATACAGAATTCTGTTGCATTAAAATGCAAATATATTTTTTGTTAATAAGCACAAATAAAAATAGAAAAAGGGATGAGCCTACTAGCATTTCTTTATGCTTCATTTTTGTGTGATGTGCCAGAAGCAGGCTAGGCTTTTAACAAAGAATAAGAAAAAAATCTTATTACATGTTTCAGGTGGCAAGCACAAAGGAAATGATGGAGTGGTGAGGCATACATACAGCTCGCTGCTTTCCCTTTTTCAAGAAATTATTTTGATCCACTTACTTTGACAACTCTTATTGAGAGCAAGACTATAAATGCACAAAAGAGAGATAGAGTGGCTTTCTAATTACAAATTTAGAGCTGAAACATGATACACTATGGATTCAAGATAATGTAGATCCTAAGCAGTAGATACCCAGTAATATGATTTTCTCAAATTCAATTTCTCTTGTACACATTTTCACTGTCTGACACCTTTCAGATGTCAGTCTATTATAATCTACTTTGTTTGTCTCTTACCTGTACTGTATTTATGTTCTTCACATTCCTGGGTATTGTTTGGTAAACAAGAATATTTTTCTAGAAAAATAATGCATGTGATTAGAATACAAAGAAGCTTTTCTCATTCTTGCATATGAAAATGCTGATTAATACTTTATAAGTCATATCCAGTGTCTGCTGGTCCCTCCAATGGGTTGGAAAATCCTGCCACTTACTGCTCCTCAACTCTCATGGTCCTGTGTTTGAGAGCTGAGGATTCTAATGGGAGAAATCCAGTTTAGCAAGGCTGCAGATACAGTGTCCAACTGTGCCTTCAAGCACCAAAGGGAACAGTTTCTGTGGATTTCTTATGGAGGTGTTAACTGCCATAGAATCTGTATACCATTTTTTTCTGTTTTAAAAACCCAGCCTAGACAATTAAGACTATGCTCTCTTTTCAAAAGCATTAGCACACTTTCCAGCAGCTTTCATTAATTTTATTTGCATGCCTATTTGCAACATTTGCTATGGGGAAAATTCAGTCTTTTATATGAGTGTACAGAATGTTGAAAATACTATTATTGGACAGTGAAATGTTTAAAGCTGTCAAGTGTTTCTTCAGTCCATAATCCTGATTAGCAAGACTCAGTGAAACATGATTGGCACGCATGCATGTTTCAAAAAATAAAACTTCCTAATGGCATTTGTTTCGTTTTAATAGATATAAAGCATATATACACATACCATATATCTCAAAATAATTACAGAGACAGTAAGCTCTCTCTGAATCTTTCTAATTGTTGCCCTTGTGAAACTTCTATGGCATATATATAATAAGTTTCTTCCATCACGGAAGGCTATATTTGTATGAATGAAACTAGCTTTGTGTTAGTGCAACTCCAATGTTTCTGTAATAAATACCAATCTAATAGAAACAGTGAATTGGGAGTGTCTGGATGATGTTACTCACATGGTTTGGATTTAAGTAGTCCTATGAGTAATGGACACTTTTACTTAACAAATCATACGAGCACCTTCTGACTTAAGGTGTTCTATGGTTCTGTAATTATCTGTGAAAACAGCAATGTGAGGTAGAATAATTCAAGAGAACATTTTTCTTGGTTCACTCATGTTTTTTATAGACCAAAACTAACTAACTGCTGTGTCTCTCTTTGGCTTCACCCTGTCCGTGATGGCCTAGGAGGAAGGAGATGAAGAGCAGCTGTAGAATAGTGTGCCAGTTTGGGGTTGTCCTGTGGCATCCCTTTCTCTCAGGGGTGTATAATATATTTATTGTCGTGTAGCTAGTGCAATTTGTGCACACCTACAAACACACTCAAGTAAATACCATCAACATTGGACTGTACACCATTAAGTCTTTACAGAAAGAAAACTGTCTTGCTAAAGTAGCTTGCTTGTTACCTTACCATAGGTCAGGTAATAAATAACCTGGAGACTTAAGGTTTCAAGTCCTTAAATACAGGCTTACAAGGCATCCTCAAGTGCATTGCTTATCTGAGCATTAATGCAACTTCAGAACATTTTGATGGCCAATGGTAGAGGTACTCAGGAAGGCAAAATACTCCATAAACTAAAGGAGCCTCTTATTGCACAGGAAGAGACACAGTGAGCCAAAAGTTCCAATATGTTTTGGTGAAGTATGTTCCTGTTTTCAAGGAAAAGAGTGCTTTGTATGGTTCATTGCCAGCAGCTGTCCTCATGAAATGGGAAAGAAATACAAAGGTTCCTGCAATCTGGATGTCTCATGGTAATATGCCGTGGAGAAGGAAGCAGTCTCCTAAGCAGTGATGTATAAAGCACAGTCTTAAATCCACCCAGGTAGCACCAGGACACTTCTGCATCCTTCTTCTATATAAGAAGTGTTCACATTTTCTTCACTGTTTAAATTTCTCAGTGATGCAGTCTGAATTGCATTCCCTGATCTGAAGAGGCTATAAAAGCCACAGCTTTACTATTAAGATTGGATGTGAATATTTACATGTTAGTGGGTGTCTTTCAGAATCTTCCATACAAATTCTAATTTACATTCTGTTAATAATGACAGATTTTGCAGTATGTTTATTTTTAACAAATCAGTTGTATTATAATTTTTTAGGTGTTTGACCAAGGAGAGTGAGGCCTTTCACATAGAAATGGTGTTATGTTGTTGGACACAGTGTCTGTAAATCATAACTCCTAAAAGAAATGGGGTATAGGGTACAAACATTAGAAACTTAATTATTATCCTGTTCATTCATTAAAATTAGTTGCTGAAGGGGATCTGGGAAAACTGAAAATTTGTTTTCCTTCCAAACTGCAACTATAGAGGAATATATAATTACAGATGTTCTTGTGTTCCTCCTCCTAAGTATTTTCTAATGCCTACTGAAATTGAAGGGAGTAATCATCCAGCTTCAATAAGCTTTAGTGTTAGCCTTTGGTTATGATCTTTTTGTAGTTGTTCTGAAACCATGTAATCAGCAGTAGGATGAAGGCTAGTTGCTGTAAACTCTTCTTGATTGTACTTAAAGAAAGAAAGAATTTTCTTCTGAAAAATTTCTTTTTCCTTAAAATCTCATAATTATTATTTCTGCAGTGTTTTATTTAGATTCCAGGTTTGGTTGAAAATATTCTTTTAAAATGTTTTTGATGCTGGAAGTTAATAGACATATGCTGCACAATATTTAGTGTAAAGACATACCTCTGTATACATATAAAAAGCAAATAATAATTTGCTTTTCTTTGCAGATTCTTCCCATTTTTTACAAAGTCAAGGCTTTTCTAAGCTTTTCATTGAGACTTACTAAACATCACAGTAAGGGTTTTTAAGTGCCTCCACATAACTGATCCCTGACCCTCTGGGATTGCCTAAGGATTTTCAGGAATCTGTTCTGAAGGGTGCTGCTGATACAGAAAGGCTGCAGACTGGGTAATGCTTACAGAACAGAAGCCACCTTCAGGCTTGCTAAGAACTTGGGCACCATTTCAAGTCTAGGAAGCTGTAAATGTAAGGTTTCTAGGGCAGCATCATCTCTCACCATTCTAAGTGTATTTTACTATTACCCTCTTCCATAGGCACTGCCTTTAGCAGATATAGGATACTTTGGTCTGACTCTCTTTCTGTTCTTATGCTCTTCACATGTGTGTGCACATCGACATGGTGCCCACGCAGTCTGTAACGCCCGTCTGTGATTTCATAGAAAATTCCCACTTTTCAGTTGTCATCCTTAAAATTTGACATTTTCTCTATCACAGTAATCTCAGAGTGCTGTAGAGGTTGTAGAGTATGTGTTCACAATGGTGTTACTCAAAGATGCCTGCTCAAGATACAGAGTTGGAAAACAGTGCACAGTCAAGCTGATTATTCAGCACAAACATATAATTTTGATAATTTAAATAGCTTCTGTCAGTAAACATAGTGCAACATTAATTAATTTGGCAGTTTGTCTTAGATATATGGTAGCCAATTGGAGTTATGAGAAAAAGAAGTTATTTCAGAAATTCTGGGGGACAAAATAAAAAACACAAACCACTTCTCCTTAAAGTCTTTAAGCATGTTATCTTATTTATTTATTTATTTTATTTACTTACTTACTTAATTTCTTACTTACTTATACTCTCTGCAAGGGCTTCTCAAATTCTCTTTCTGCTGCCTTGTGTTTTTGACCTGACAGAGTTTATAATCCTTCCTATTACCCTTCCTCAAACATGAGCTGTCTTTTTAAAGATGCCCTCTTATTTCTTACATCGTCTTTTATTCCTTAGTGCCATGCAGACTTTTCTCAGCTTTACCCTAATGATTTTTTTTGCTTTTTTTTTCTCCTCATAGAGGAAACTGAATCAAAGTATACTTTTGCCACCCTTTGAAAGCTTTTCACTATTTTTATTTTGAATAATGTCTTGTGTGCTACTGAGGATAGCTTTATGTCTCTGAGGTTTCTTATATCATTGCGCTCTTCAGCCTTAGACTTTGTTTTCATAAGGACTGAATCTAATTGGAGGTAGACCCACTCATCTTCTGTTATCACATTTCTTGACCTCCTAAACACACTGATCTCCATAAAGGAAGTCACAATCACATTTCCAATCTTGGTAAGATAAAAATAAGATTGTAGATATATAAAAAAATAAATTAATTTGCTTAATTTTACAGAGAAAGAATTAATGTTACAACAATAATTTATCTCACTCCTAGTAATTTAAATTCTTAATCTTAAAAATATTACATTCCAAGAGACAATTTCATCTATTTAGATACCATCATTCCACTAAGCTAAATAATTGTATTTGGGGAAATGTAAGTGGAATCAGAATTCTCCTTCTAGCACATTCCTAGGTTCCTTATTCATGAAACATTAAAGACGTGTTACTGCTGGTTCTGTGATTTTTCCTGAACAGCAGGCTGACACTGGAGTCTGACTTTGCTCCATGTGCTCAGCAGTACAGGAAAGCTAACTCATCCATGGATGCTGATTTACCAACCTGTGCGCTGCTACTGGTGATCCCTGCTCGTTAATGCAAGACTCATACTCATCCATGAATTTCTCAGCCATTAAATCCTCACTTGTAGAATGCAATCCAGAGCTAAAACAGAGGGTTGAATCAAGGGTGCAGGATTATAGTGGGTGAAGGCATCTTGTAAGCAGGCACAGAGTGCTCACACAGATCCTTGAGACTATATACTCTGTACTCTCTGTCACGCTGGCTGTACTGGCACAGGGAATGGTGTGGGAATGTCATCTGCTGGTTAGAGGTACAGTTTATGCACTAGGACCAGTCTGTAACTCCCAAGAAGCTGCAGAGGCCAAAGATAATCCCATAACTGATTAGTTCCTAGATAGCTCTTTCAGAATGAATACCTTTTGCTTCTTTGAAGACATTAAATATATATGTATATACAACATATATAAGGTAAACCATAACTTTTTACAAAGCACCCTCAATGACTATTTGAAAATTACAATTTGAAGAAGCTCTACAATTATGAGAAGATGGCTAGGGCTCTGATGTGAATAAAATCATTAATATTATTTTTCACCACATTTTATTAAACTCGTGCTTAATTTTAATGGTAAGATTACAGGCTTACACTTAGATTTATTTATCCTCATTCCGTTCCTCAAAAAAGTCAGAGCACATATAATCCTCCAGGTCTTTATTACCTGATTGCTATTTAATAAACTACAGAAGTCTCTGATATTGACACCTATGAAAGCTCTTAGGATGGCTGCAATGATCCTTATTTAATCGAGGTCTTCCAGGAAAAGATTTGTGGACCTTGTGCATGAGGCATAAATAGAAGTTCTACTGTGTGGTTACTTGTACATTTCACAGCAATCTCTAGTGTCTCTACTGTCACCATTCCTGTCCTGAGTAAATCTTCACATGCTGTTTACCTTCCATTATAAGGATTATGGAAAATAATTTATTTAGTGGATTAATTTCCTTTTCCTATCTGTGGCATGCAGTTGGTATGTGGAGCAGTCATTCATATCCTATGTACAAGTCCACATTTAAAGAAAGAGGACATTAAATGATTAGGGCATTTAAAAATTTAAATTTTAAATTGCTGAACTTTGTTAATTTTCAGGCTGAAAAGCTTGTATGAATATAAATTTACAGTCAGTAAAGTGCCGCTGTCAAAAATTTGACATTTTTGTTTTTCTAAACACACCCTTTAAATACCTAAAGTTGCTGAAATCCAAACCAAACCAGCCAAAATCAAAAATGTTCCTATGCAAAACACTTCAAGAGTTTAAATGGACTTTGTGTAAAGTCTATAAGTTGCAAAACATGGGTTTAGTTTGCAAAATAAGAACAACAAGGCCTTCATTTATGTGGATGCACCTGATTCTATCTCGTCGTAGAGCTTGTGGTCCTGCAATGGCAAGAGGCAGGAGGCAGGAAGCAAACTACTCCAGGACTCAGATTCTATTTCTGTGAGTGCATGTTTACCTTCAAGTACTCCTCTACGGATTCTGAAGGTGTGAAAACACTTGGTTCCCCTCTGTAAAACCTGTCAGCTTCATCTATAGGAACAGATTTGTTCTTTAACACCGGACCTTATCACTTAGAGTTTCCTTCAACTTGAGTGGAAAAGTCATGTTCATAGGCATTGGTCCTCAGGAGAGACACAAAACACATTGATATGTGCTGGAGAGGCAACACATAAAGCAGGAGTGATCCAGGAGGTTTCTGGAGTGATCTGATGACAACTTGATGACAGAATTAAGCAAAGATAGCATGAATGAACAAGTTGTTTCTGACAAAGACACAAAAAAAGAAGTTCATAAGATGTAAAAGTAGGGCTAGGTGGTCCAGGAGAAATTCAGAGATGCACTCTGAGCATATAAGGATAGAGTTAGGAAAGAAGAAGTCCATTTGGAGTAGAATCCAGTGAAGAAATTGAAAGGTAACAAGACTTTCATGGATATATCTTCAAAAATGAAGAAGAGAAAAAGTATGGGCCCACTAGTAAACAGGGCAGAGAACCTGATGACAGAGGAGCTGGGAAAAATTTGCTGTTTTCCTTGTTTTGGTTTTCACTGGTATATCTTGCCATAAGGAATCCATGGCCACAGAGACAAGTGGGGGAGTCCAGAAAAGTCCAGAAGAACTACCCTAGCAGATGGGGATCAAGTTAGGAGGCATTTAAACATATTGGACACACACAAGTTCATGGACACTCATAGGATGCACGTGCAAGGGCAGAGAGAGCTGTCTGATAGCATGGTGAGAATTACCTGTATGGAGCCCTGGGTAACCTGCTGGTCCTGCTCTGTGCCTGTATATTCAGTGCACTCAATCACTGCTTAGTTACACAGCAAGTGAGCATTTTAGAGAAGGAATGTTTATCAAAAAAATCATGACAGAAATTATTCCATGAGGAACCTTAATGATCATTTAGTTCCCATGGGCAGTGATACTGTTCACTAGACCAGGTTACTTAGAGCCCATCCAATCTGGCCTTGAACATTTTCAGGCATGGGACGTTCACAATTTCTCTGTGCAACCTGCTTTAGAGTTTCACCACTCCTTTAGTAAAGAATTTGCTCATAATATCTCATCTAAATCTACCTTAATTCAGTTTAAAACCATCTGCTCTTGTCCTATCACAACATGCAAGGCAACATGTAAAAAGATCCAAGAGCAGGACGTGGCCCTTTCTCTCTCTTGCTTTTAAGCTGCTGGGAGGGTTATCAGCTGGAAAGGACTCTGAGCTCCCTCTTCTCGAGGGTTTTGACAGAGCTTGGCCGTGGTGTCTCCCCTCTGCCCTCCTTTTAGACCCCATAGATTGTGTTGTGTCCGGGAGGTCGGGAATGCTGACTGCGTTCCAGCCCGGAGTAGCGACTGTATTTTCCCCCGTAATTTTCAAATCCCCTGTCATTTTCCCACATTATTGTCTGAAAAAGGTTTTCTTCCTTTAATTTGAGTTGATTAGTGGTAACTAAGCAACTATTTCAAGTAGAGCCAGATGTAACTTCACTAAGTCACATTGATGAACAGGGAAAAGCAGCACCAAAGCAGAAAACTGGGTTCTGAGATTTGTACTAATAGCACTTAATTCTATTTTACATTTCATTGTGACCAGCTCTTATCATGTGGCATTGTTCAAGGTGCTCTGTAAAAAATGTTAGACAGGGACAATATTTGAAAGTGGTCTTTGAAAAGTTGTAATTTTCAAGGTAATTTTTCCTTATCATTGAAACAGTGCAAAGGAAAATCTCTTCATTTGCAGTGTAGAGTACAACTATAGACAAGAGATAGCTGTAACTTCTTTGTATTTTGATATTGGTGCAAAACACTGATTTTACAGTTCTTAATGCATAATTGCGTGATACTCTTTAATCAACACCAGAGGAAACATATCAAATAAGCTTGCTTGATAATTTCAATTAACGCATTTAAATTTCACAGAATTTTTTGTAGCATCTCACTTGCATGGCAAGACATCTGCTCTTGCTTTTAGCTCTCATAAGTATTTATACATGATGGCCCTTGAGCCATTGCTGTCTGCCTAAAAACCTTATACATTAATCTTGCTGGTTGATGGGCATATGTTAGATAATATATGTAATGGGTCACAAGTTAATTTCCATGGCAAACTACTGGCTATCAGAGGAATAGATTGTTTAATCAGTTGTGATAAACCTACCATTGGGAATATGAAGAATGGAAGTTGAATTACAGTGTTCTAAAACTGCCAAACATATAGCAATGTGTAACATTTTTACCACCATAAAATGTTCAAATATGGCCTTTGTGATGCCTTTTTTTTTTTTTTTTTTTTTTTTTTTAAACAGGCTTTTCAGAAAGGATGAACTTTTCTTTGTATGCACAGATGTCTGCTTCAGTCATGGTGGGGCAGTACTGGACATTAGACTTGAGATCATCTTGTACATATATAAAGTAGCTGCATTCCCAGGATTTCTAGTTAAAATATAATGTCATTCGCTCATAAATCAATCACTCATACACCTTGTATCATGAGATATGTACTTATTTGCACATTATTGGAACAAAATATCAGAACATATTATTCATGCTGGTGGTTCTTGATTAAAGCCTTTCATTTTTACTGCACATTTTCTTCTTTTCATGGAGAGCTGAAAGTGACTGAAGGCAGACTTTCTATAGTATTTTTATAGTATTAGTTAGTTTTGAAGGTTTTGGTTGGTATAAACGACATTTCATTACATAAAACAAAATACTACATTGTAGAGAACAATGTTCTGTTATATGAAAGAGAAATAATATGAGTGAAAGGTTTATATGTTTATAATGATATTTTGTTATGAAATCCTTCCCATGAAAGTATTATCTTTGACTACTAAGGCTCTGGTAGTATTTCTAACTTGCATGAATTGTGCCCAGAAATATTGATACAAGTGACTAAAACTAAATTTGGCTTATGCAGAAAATTAGCCCTCAAGTTTTCCTAATACAGTTAAGAAAAAAGGACAAAAGTTCTGCCCCTCAGGACTATTATGTTGCACATGTAGGCCATTGTTCCAGGCAAAAAAATTGAGTCATGGAGTAATTATTTCCCATCTATTAGGAAATCAGGGAGGAGGCAAAAGGCCGGAGAAGACCACAACTGACCAGCTGGGGATACACGCAGGGTAAACATCCCTCTCACCTGCTGGGTCACCTTCAGGAACATATGCTGCAAAACTTGTGCCATCCCCGTATGAGCTTAATTTCTGTTATTTTCACAGAATCACAGAATGTTATGAGTTGGAAGGGATCCACAAGGTTCTTCAGGTCTAACTCTCATGAGAATGGCCTGTAGAGGGATCCATTTTGGTGGTTTTAGCATCACGCTTTAACCAACAGAGCTAATCTCAGGGTGTATCACCATAAGAATCCACAAAGTGCAGGTGGTGGCTGGGTTGCAGTCAGGGGCTTTCAGAAGAAACTTGTGCTGCTGCATGTTATGGAGGTGTTGAATTTCACTTTATTATATATCTAATCTAATCTAATATATTAATATTAATATAAATACAATTATATAATAGATGCATAATAATACAAAAATTAATATAATATAAAAATTTCACTTTTCACTTTAATCTGTTGAGTATCCCTCAGCTAGATACCTCCTGACTGGAGATCCCCCACAGCTGGAGCCCCCAAGGTGCTGGTGTGGGTCTAGAAATAAGGAATTCACTCACACTCAATGCCAGGCTGCCTGGTGGTGTGTGACCCAGCCATTGCATCACTGAGGTCAAGAACTTTTTCCCTTAGCAGATAGCTCATGGAAAGGTTCTGTTGTTGTCTGATTTTTTTTTCTTTTCTTTTTTGTTTCTTTCCTGGCTTGAAATCTAAAGCAGTAGGCTCTGCTCAGAAATACAAGGTCATAGAGGCTGTAATTGTTAACACGACTTGAATTCTTACCATTGTATTGAAGAGTTATTGACGTGACTGTATCTCTCTTCCCTCACAGTCCCTTTCTAATGTAGGGAATGCATTTTTTTTGGCAACAAAATGCTAGGGAAGTCACTGATAGTTGTTTTGGAAAAATCTTATGAAGTATGTTCCTATTGTTTCCATGCTGTACTTGGAAATTTCTTTCTGTGTTAATCTACTATATAAATAATATAGTACGACTCTCAAGTCAAATGCAAAAAGAAAACATTTGTGACAGAAATGCAATTTTAGTAATGCTTACTCTACTGAAAGTAGGTTCCTTTCCCAAGGTAAGAGAGAGAGAAAAAAATAGGTTTTGTGCCCAAAGCAGCCCAGATGGAACCCCAGTAGGAGGCATACTAGTGTAAATATAAGTTCTGTTTATTTCAGGCTTCACATTTCTGTTATGTTTCTTTGCTTTCCTAATTATAATATGGTAATATTCAATTACTAAATCTTCAGTGATTTTTTTTTTTCCATTTTCAATGTTCTTTGTCAAAAACTGCTTATACATTTTCCATGTATTAAAAATAGGTTTACTTTATGGGAAGACTGACTTCAAACCACTACATATTGCCTTTGTTTCCCTTTATGCTTCTATAGCTGAAATATTATATATTATGCCAAATAAAACACCTCAGGTAGCAAACCATCTTATCTTGTTACATTCTTCAAAGTAATTTATGTAAGCTGTGCTGTAACAACTTTCTGGAGCTCAAAATATAAATCTAGGTTGTCATGGATACACGCATGAGAAGGTTTTCTTTATAAATATGTTAGGAATCTGACAATTTATTTTTAGTAGAATTTTCAAAAGAGAAAAAAAGATGTTGTATATAACCAGGGCCATTATTGGTTATTCTGATTGCACTTGAATACATTTCTGTTTCTTCCTCTTTATTATCTCAAGATGTCTTTTAACAAGGAGGTTTATGTGGATGTCAAAATGGCAGATAAGGGCCCTGGGCTTTTTCTCACCTGTGTTACCTACCCCCTTTGTACCAAGTATGCCTGAAGTGGAATTCATATATTGCTTACCCCCACCTAGAAAGTCAGAGTTTTTTATCTAGCACGGGGTTAAGCAGTGCTTTCAGGACTGAAAAACATTCAGCTGGTATTTTTCTCTCACATTAGTTAAAATAAATACGGTAATTATGACATATAGCTAGATAAGCTAAATAATTCATGGAACTTTCAAGTCAGGAGATGCCTTCTGGTATCACATCTTCCATTTTGCTTCCTCTGCTGCATCAGTAGTACAAGGGTCAGTGCCCTTATACGTCATTTTCTGTACTGGTAATTGTAAAACACAAAGTTATAAGCTTCTAATGAAAAAATAAGAAGAGAAAACAGTAATTAAAAAGGGAATAGTAGATTGCTGGAAGTAATTCATAGTCATAAAAGTGTACTAAGCAAATTTTTTTTTTTAACACATTTTATCTGTAGATTTTGATAAAACAGAAAATAGAGAAGATGCTAGTTCAGAGGTCTGAAACTTTGTGTGTATTAATATAAAGTAGAACAAAAGCCCCAAGCCATTAAAGAGATTAATAAATGCAGGATTTCCATAGAATAAACACAAAATATTATGAATTGTCACAATTCATCACAAAATGTCACAATTTTTTTCCAAGAGTACATAAATGTTCATGTCTCTGGCTTGTTGCATTGGTAGAAAAACAGATTGTACTTAGCATTCGTGCAGTTCTTTTCACAGAAATACTGTTAATTAAAAATTTCCAAAAAATTCCACATATGAAAATGTAATCCCAAGTGCTGACTTGGAACATTCCATCAGACATCATATAATTTGAAAAATGGTTATAAAAGATGTTGATACAAATATCTGTCCGTTATTATTTTCCAGGAGGTTTTCTCCTAGGAGCTTCTTTCTTGCTTATGCCTGCCCAGTTTCAACAGAGAGTTTTCAGATTCTTCTCTTCTAAATTATCTTAACTGCTAGTTAAGCATTACATTTTCACTGTAGTGAAGTGATATGCAAATCATAGCCATAGAATCAGAAAGTCTTCATTATAAATCTGAAGAATAATTCATTACTTGTCTCCTCAATATAACAGATACTTTATACATAACAAAATAGGGGCATCAAGTTTAGTGCCAACAGCACAGGAAGAATCTGTTTGCCTTCTGGGACTAAGACATAAATCACAGAGCCAAAATTTCTGACCTAGCATATTAAGAAAGTGCTAAGAACATGAAAGAAAGGGTGAAATCACACAATCTTGGAGAGAATCTATTATTGGTTAAGGCCAGCAGGATAACCACTGTTTGATAAATAGAATATGGCATTACTACCATTCAGGTAAGTAGAAATAAATTAGGAAATTTCTCAGCATTAGGAAATCTCAAATTTAATTTTCAGATTCTAGTAATGAAGAGCCTAAAATACAATATGCACGTGTTACCTTGGCATGTGATTTGAAAATCGTATGAATAAGGATTTTTAAGTAACAGTAGAATTAGTGAAGTTGTACAAATTATGGGACTCACTTGTTGGAGCACTTTAAAAGCAACAAACATGCTATGCCTGTTGGATGTAACAGAACAGTCTGCAGTGGGAACATTGACTTGACAAAGCATTTCTAAGTAAGCCAAAAAAGCTGCTCCAGAAAAGCCTTCCAGCAGCTTTATGTTGCCAGTGGAATCTGTCCATTAAGTATTGGTATGAGGGTCTAGAATTTTCTAGTAGTGATAGGGGAGCCATGAGCACAATGCAGTGCTAGACAATGCTCGATTAAAGGCTATTGCAAAGACCAGTTGCATAACTGAGTGTCACTTTAAAAAAAAACCAATCCGTTTTCTTTTGCTCTGTTTTCTTGCTCCTGTGGATTCTGCTGTTCTGTCCCAATAGTTATGTGTATTTTCTTTGGAGAAGTAAGAAGTATGGGCAACTTGTCTCCTTAAATTAGTAGTTAGTCTGTCATGAGTAGTACTACAGTTGTGCTGTACCAAAAAAAAAAAGAAAAAAAAAGAGAGATAGATTCTTCTGTAGCGCAGTTTTATATTCCAATTTGAGTCTGCTGTCTGGTTTAAGAGTCTAGAACTGCATGAATATTGTTTTTCCCAACAACTGGGATTGTTGTTGCTATTCATTTAGTTGGGGGGGGTTCATGAACAACTTAAAAATTAACAACAAAATTAACATATTTTGGCAGATTTTTTTTGTGTATGAGTGATGGCTTTTCAAATGGACTGATTTAATTTGACTATAAACTGTGAAACAAATGTGATGCAAAGAAAAGGTAACAATGAAGATCTAGCTTCCTTTTAGTTTCCTACTCTACACTTTACATCTGAGCAGGGAAAGGGTCCAAATCTTATAACAACAAAATCGCCTTTTAAAAAAAAATCAGTCTCAGGAAATGGCTAGGCAAATGCAAACTGAGACTACAGTTTATTTGATACAATTGATGTGTTTTTTACTGTTGCTCTCATCTGGCTTTTTGTGTCACCCCTCTGTTGTGTCTGACTAGGAAACTAGATTACTGTCTCCAGAGGCATTGACTACTCTTCCTACAGCTTTGATCAGTGATCAGCCTAAAAGCCCCCAAGCTTTGGTTTCTCCCCAGTGTGATACTGTATGCAAATATGTAATAATTGCAACAGACTACATGGAAAATGCCATCCAGAGTTTTTTACCATCCACATGTGCCTATAATTGTTCCAGGGAAAATGTAGGTGTAAAATTGGAGGTGTTTGTGAGTCCAGGATATAACAAGAATATATTTAGACTTGGTGTGTGACTTTAGAAATAAATCAAAGCAAAATTCACAAAGTGCTGAAAATAGACCAAATTAGAGCTATCTATTTGAAAGTGTATTTTAAAGTAGACCACTGGAGTCATTTGTATCTATTTGAGAAGATAAGTGTGGTTTTGAATAATAGTGCTTTTTTAGATTTTGCCATTCCTCATTTGTTTAATTTCATTAAGAGCTCAGCCTTACACAATTTCTCGTGTTATTCTGGAAAAGAAAATCACAAAGTGCTCAGGGGATGCAGAGGATCAGCAACTCTGTAAATTGTCCTCTTATTGCCTAGCAGAAGACATTGCTGCTCAAAATATGCATGGGAAAATTACTTACAACTTTAGTCAAGCTTTATTTTTTAATTGAGGATGAAATTTCTATGAATGATTTCCTAGTGAAATTTCAAGTATACAGTTAGTTAATTCGTAGTATCTATGTAATAAGTGTAATTTTAGATCTTTACCAAGTCCTTTTGCTTTTATTTGCTAGGACTATACCTGTTTGTGTTACATTGATTTGGCAATCTTTCTTGCAGCTGCTTCTGTTGAGCTGCCTGCTGTGTCTTTTCTTGGCCATCAACCACTGGGGTGTTTCCTCACAAGTGTGAGGGTGCCCCTCCGTGGTCTTTTCAGTTTTGACTGCACCATTTACTGAGACAGACCCTTCACCATAAGGGCTTGGTGGGCAGATCAGTTCCTCAAATGAGTATGAACAGCGCTACACAGCAGAGCAGCTGGGGAAAGTACTGAAGGCAATGCATGATTAGCTGTCTGCACTGATGCATGCTGAAAATTATAAAAATGTGGTGAAAGAGAATACTCAGGACAGCAGAGGGGTCAGTAATGAAACACTAATGTGCTCAACTCATCTGAATCAAGTGGTTGCTGGAGGCTTCATCATAAAGGTGGTGTCTCCATTAGGACTCTTCACGTCTGGGAGAAGGTCAGAAGTTGTGGGGGTGAGGTATGCAGAAATGCAATACCTGTGGAAAATATAATTTGGTTATCTTAGGTTTTTTTATAATGCCATAGCAGAAGGCATTAGAGATTTTTTGTAATTCATTGCTTCTCTCAAAGGGTAGTAAACTGTCTTCCAGTTCTGCAGTACTGTGAGCTGAAGTGAGGAAACTGACCTTGCTGCATAGTGCATCTGTGTGAATCAAGTGAAGAGAAGTACAGAAGTGCAAGAGAGCTGCTCTGTAGGGTCTCCATTGAAAGGCACAGCAGTCATGGTGAAGTGCTCTCATGAAGTATTGTATTTTATCTGCATTTTCTCTAACAAAATAATCAAAACTAGAAAACAATACAGCACAATAACTTAGTAAATAGTTAATTTTTAAGTTTGTAAATTTGAATTTATAATAATAGTTAATTTATAAATTTGATATCTGAATGGGAAATTACAAAGAAAATTATGTTATGGGTCAAAATTAAGAAAGTATTTACACAAACTTAAGCAGTGCAGATAAGAACATGATGGCTAAGATGGAAAGAAACTTTTAGCATAAACATAAATCTAAATGTATGAGCATCCTTATTTCTGTCATAAACTGCAGAGGTTAAAGAACTGACAGCTTGCCTACACTTGAAATTCTATTTAAACTAAGATAGATTGCAATTTAAAATGCAGTATTTGTACCTAAGTAACAATCAACCATGGACATTTCTAGTCCCAAAATATAAGTGTTACATGCCTATGTGTCTTAACCTCCTCCAAAGATAAACTCTAAAAGACTTCATCCTGCAATTAAAGAGGCACTTCTGGTGTAATACGCCATTCAAAGATACAGCTTCAATATTTAAGGGTAGGTAGATTTACAAATACTTGGAGAGCTACTGAAGGCAAAGTGGTGCAAATTATCAGTAGCTGCAGAGGTGAAACCTCAAATAATGGTGAAGGCTCCTTGTGACCTATCTGTTCAAACTTACATTTTCAGCCCATAGTCTGGCTTTGAGACTCCTCCACTTGTGTACTTTGTAACTGGGAGCAATCAGACAGGGTCTCTAGAAAAATACTTCTGACAAGGGTGTAGGGGGCATGCTGCACTGCCCAGTTCACCTGTCTCTCTCACAAGTCTGCTTCCTCTGCTTCTCTGCAGTACTGTGTGCTGTGATACCTCCAAGATCTCTTGTGGTAGCCCAGCTAGGTGCTTTTCCAGGCAAACACCAGATGTAGATCAGTTAAAGGAAATCTCAAGGTAGTAGGCATGTAAAATAATCATATTTGATATTCATCGTATCCCTATAAACCTTGGGATAAAAGAAAGAATACCCCTTGCTTTGGCTTTTCAGTCAGTTGCCAAAAGACATGATTTATAACTACATACAATAATGTTTATATATATGCTTGAAACCGTCTATGGAATTGTCCTCATCTACAGCAAATTATTTAATTAATATTTAATAAGTATATAGACATTACATTGCATTAGTATGTGTGTCTGTGTCTGGGGAAGAGGGAATTACGAGCATGTGGTAAAAGATCTGTGAAATATCTTGCCAGAGATAACAGCAGAAAAACCACCTCAGGCATGCAATGAATAGAAAAGATGGGGGAGAAGTAGATTAATTTTATAATTTAATTATCTGTTGAGTTAAGTGTCACTTAAATTTGTGTCCCTTAAAAAGTTATGGCAGGCATAAAATTAAGTATAGTTTATCCAAACCTTATAACATCAACTTATCTTTCTATCATCTGATTTTTGCAAGAAATCACAAGAAATGGACATAAATAAATCGAAATATGAGTGCATTGAAAAAGTTCTCTTATTAGCACAGCCTTCTATTCATTGATATACTTTTAGATTTTTTTAGCTTACAGCCCTGCAAAGTGACTGGATACTAAGGTGAATTGCACTTCTTTACTATACCAATGGAAGGATTTGTTAGCACTGACTTTGTGACAAGAACTTCTGAATCATTTGTTTATCTATTGCCATCCTGCCATTTCCTCCACAAACCTAAGACATGGCCAAAATGTGTTATGAAGAACTAGCACCTCCACATCAGTGTGTTTGTGTAGTAGTTCCACAGTGGCCACTGCAAGCAAAGCTAGCTCTATTTTTAAATGCAAGGCTAGGTCTATTTTTTCTGGTGTTTCTATCTCACTGGGAAGTGCAAGCCTTTTGGTCCAAGAGCAAGGAGGCCTTGGCAAAGTGGCTCTCTAGTTACACTGTGAAGATGTCTTTCTTCTCACCTAAGTTGTATTGAGGCCTTTGACATGGTCCCCACACCATCCTTCTCTCTAAATTTGAGATGTATGGATTTGATAGGTGAACTCTTTGATGGATAAGGAGCTGGCTGGATGGTCACATCCAGAGGGTAGTGGTCAATTTTTTCACCAACATCTGTACAAGAATTGTCCTCCAGGGCTCTGTAGTGGCACCAGTGTTGTTTAATGTCTTCATCAATGACATGGACAGCAGGATCGAGTGCACCCTCAGCAAGTTTGCAAACGACACTGAGCTGAGTGGTGCAGTTGACACATTTAAAGGACAGGGCACCATCCAGAAGGACCTGGACAAGTTTGAGAGGCAGGGCCATGGGAATCTCATGAGGTTTAACAAGGCCAAGCACAAGGCTGTACACCTGGGTCAGGGCAAGCCCCAGTACCAAAACAGGCTGGGTGATGAACAAAACAAGAGCAGCCCTTCAAAACAAAAGGACTTGGGGATGCTGGCAGACAAGAGCCAGCCATGGGCAGTCACAGCCCAGAAAAACAGTTGTGTCCTGGGCTGCATCCAAAGCAGCATAGCCAGCAGGGCCAGGGAGGGCATTCTGCCCATCAAGATCCCACCTGGAGTCTTGCATCCAGCTTTGGGGATCACCAGGACAGAGGAGGGCCACAAAGGTATCAGTAGGCTATCAGAGCACCTCTCCTGTGAGGAAAGGCTGAGAGGGTTGTTGTTATTCAGCCTGAAGAAGAGCAGGCTTTGGAGAGACTCTCAGCAGACTCCCATACTTGCAGGTGCCCATAGGAAAGATGGGACAGGCTTCCATGACTTCTTGTCATGGAAAAGGGGCTGTGGTTTTTAAACTGAAAGAGATTGATCTGTATAAGATATAAGGAAGAAGGTTTTTAGAATGAGGGGGCTGCCAGAGAGGTGGCTGATTCCAAATCTCTGGAAACACTTGAAGGCAGGTTGGACTGACTCTGACGAGGTTTACTTCAAGATGTCCCTGCTTATTGTAGGGATGCTGTACTTTTCTTCCAACCCAAACTATTCCAGGATTTTATGATTCTGCTCTATGATGTACATGGGAAAAACAGGTGTGATAAATACGGGAAAACTCTTCTGCCTGCTGTTTCTCCACAGGTAGGCAGTGGCCACACAGAGGAGGTTTTCTACCATGCTGACCAATACATCTCTCATTTACTGGTCCTGTCCTTTCTGTCTTTCATTTACACAGCATCTCTTATTTAATAAAGGAACTGTTATTTGGGCAGGATAGGAGATTAGTGTTGGGCTTTGCTTATAATACCTTTTTGTTTCATTTTGCTCTCAGGTTGAAAATGCTAGACATTGCTGATGTACTAAGGGTGGTTTGGATGTTAATGTGTTTTTCAGAAACTTTCTCCAGCATTTCCAGAGGAATTAAATTTTACTGTATCAGAGCTTTCTAAGTGTAGAATTATTGTCATGCTAGACTGCAGGAATTCAAAAAGATGCTTACCATGAACAATAGGTTTAAGAATAGAAATCTCTCTGTGTTGCAGGAAGCAATGGAATTTGTCTTCTATTTGCTTTGCTCTCCCGTGGTACCCAAGGTGCTCCTTTGCAAGAGACTAAGAACTAGAGGTGAATACTGATGGTGCAGTGAGCATGCTTCAAGGACAAAATCTTTTAATATGAAAGTGGCAGCTCTGTCTTTTAAATCTAGCAAAGCAGGTCTTAAATTCCAGTGGGATTGATGCATCTTTGCACCTCCTAATAGGCCTCAGATTGTAGAAGCTGATCTGATCTGCACATTTGCTTTTTCCAACAGAAATATGAGATTCAAACTCTGACTTTTTCACTGAAGTGATAAAAAGTTCCCCAAACCACACAACCCCCACCCCCCACCATCATATTCCTAATATTTCACTACTGTTTTTAATCATTATGGTCAGAATCTTGGAGGAAAAAAATAAGCTTTTCAGAACTTCCTGCTTCCTTCTTTCGAAATATTCACCATCTATGTTTACCAAAAATGGGGATAGGGAAGTGGGGGTGTGCTGGGAATACGAAGAAATCTCCTTGCTTCCGTTTTCTCATATTTACAGTTAATAGCCTCAAAATCCTTCCAGTATTGCTTATAGGTAAGAAATGTACATTAAAAATAAAACTAATTAAGGCTTGGCCTTAGGGACAAGCAGTTTAAACGGTCTACCCAAAGACACCCAAGGATTTTGTGGTGGAAGTGAAGCTCCTATCTCAAGATAATATCCTGTCCATCAGAGCTTCCTCACTGCCACTGACAGAAGTTCACATTCTTGCACACACTTTGTGCAAATACACATGATTAGGTGAGGTACAAAGCCAAGGAAAACAGGCATGTGAATAAGGGTTGGTGTGTGTTAAACACTGCAGCATATAACAACTCTCATCCCTAAGGTACTATTTGCAGAAGAAGGCAATGATAGAGCTCATCTCAAAGAGAGGAAGTTCTGTGGAAGCTAGAAGATACATCGGGCTCGCTATTTTTAGTTTATTAAAGCTATCTGTTATGTTTCTTCATTGTGTTTAGCTCTCTAGCATCTTCAGAGAGTTATTACTCTACTTGTTGAAAAGAAGGGCAGCATGCTATGACTCCTCTGTCTTCTTTGTGCCAAGCACACAGGCTGAACATTTTGTTTTATAGCAGATACCAAATGCAAAGTGGATGTGAAAGAGACAAGGTAATTATGATTATGGTACTTTCCCAAGAAACTCTTTCCTGAACTTCAAAGGTAGAAAAAAGTTCTAAGCATTATTTGAGGGGGGTGTGGGATAGGGGGAAGCTATGGTCATGAGTGTTGTGAGCTCTTGTTTTTGATTTGAGTATTTTTCTTTCTTTTAACTATGAACCCCAAAAGCTTTATCATTTGATACGATTACCTTTATAGCTGGACAAAGTTACCATGCCGCACATCTTCTAAGGTGCATGCTATTTAAATCAGTATTATCAAAAGTATTATTTTTTTCTACCTGTTTAGTTTTGTCTCCTTTATATAGCCATGGAAAAGCAGTTGCAGACAATCATATTTACTTACTCAAGTTTAATTTTGCTATCAATGCAAGCTTTTTTCCTCCTTTCATAAAATAAATACATTCAGAACTCAAACAAGAGGCATTTATATATGCATAATTTTAACCAGCTGCTCAAGTCACAACCAGAAATTAATTTGCACAAATTTTGTCACTAAGTCATGGTGTCTCTGGGCGTCCTACCCACTCCATTCTACAGACAACTCATGGTCTAGTCCCTGTATATTTGAGGTTCTATAATTTTGCCATGTACAGTGGGGTGGAACAAGTGAGACCTCTTCTGGTGCACAGTCAGTCTTGCACTTTCTTCTTGGACTACATTCCGGGCAGAAAAAATTTTGATCCAACACTGACGTTGAATAAGAACCTTTATACAATTCCCGAGAGGCTACAGTGAAGAGGAGCTGATTGGTATACCTATGTTCAAGAGAAACTGTAGTCTTCATCTCTTTGCACCTCATTTGGACAATTACTCAGCTTTACTGATGAATGTAGACACAATACTAAGAATAAATTATAAACAGAGGTGAAATATATGTGCTTTATGGGAATTAAAAGGGAACGTGAAAATGGCAGATCAGTGAATCCTAGCGAAGTAAATTGAATATTTCCTAACCTCAGTTATGAGAGATTTAAACTTCATTGAGAAGTGGGTGTTTTCATCCATAATCTAAAAACTGGTCATTGCCGGTCAATAATAAATCACCATTGCTTTATAGAATGTTTCTTTTACACTTCCTAACTCTTCCTTCACGTAATCTTCATGCCCTACAAGGGAAAAAAAAATGAATATAGTAGGAAGAAGGCATTTTTTTCTTTGGCTGGAGAGCTGCCATTAAGAACATCTCCATTATCTGAGAAGGCCATTTACTGCCCCAAATGTAAACATATTTTGCCATACTTGAATTGCCTGAGCAATATTACTCCATGTGCTTTCATGTCTTTGATAGAATTATTTAGTGCACGCATTTAATATTCAAACGAGCTTTGTCTGAGGGATTTTTTTTTTGCCAGGATGTGTATGTTAGCACTCATGCCCTTACAGTACAGCTTATAATCATTGCCACTTGCCACTGGCACACCGATACTCTGCCAGATCAATTAAATGCTTCCTAGGGCCACTGTATCAGTAAATCAAGAGTGAATTTATTTCACCCCCGCCTCAGTCCCTCTCTTGTCTGAGCCTTGGCCCCACCTCCCCTCATGCCGGTTTCCCTTTCCTCGCAATGCTCTGGGAAAGAAAGTGCAGGTACGCCTGCCTGGCTTCATTTAAATTCTCTTCCTTCTGCCCTGCTTTTGGCCCGGGCAAGCGCATGGGTGAGGCAGGTGGCCAGCGCTGCTGCTGCCGGCGGCGGGCGGGAGCGGCCGCACCCCGCGCCCCGCACCCCGCACCCCGCACCCCGCACCCCGCACCCCGCGCCCCGCGCCCCGCACCCCGCACCCCGCACCCCGCGCCCCGCACCCCGCACCCCGCTGTTGCAGCCGGCCCCGCTCGGGGGGATCGCCCCCGTCCCTCCGGCCGCCTCTGCTGTGCACGGACACTGCTCCCCGCGCAGGAGGCTGCTGCTCTCGGCAGGCGGCTCGGCGGCTGCCGCTGCCCCCCCGCGCCCAGCCCAGCCCAGCCCATCCTAACCCAGCTCATCGTAACCCAGCCCAGCCGAGCCCAGTCTCTGCCCTGCGGCATCGCGGGCGGGACGCGTCGAGCGTGGGATGCCCGCGACCCGGAGGGCGGCTGCCGCGGTAGGCGCTGTCAGGTCTGCGGCTGATCTCCCGGTGGGATTTGCGGACAGTCATGAACCAGACCGAGGCTCCCCGGCCACTCAACTGGACCATCCGGAAGCTGTGCCATGCCGCCTTCCTCCCCTCTGTCAGACTCCTTAAGGTACGGTGAGAGCCCCCTTTGCCTTCGAGAACCGCTGTCTGCCGCTAAGCATCTGCCCGGAGGGCTGCGGTCGCCGTGGCTGGAAAGTTAATTTAGAATTAGTCCCAACTTTACTATTAATTACCTTGCCTGCTGCCTTTAAAACCCCCCGTGAGCACCTGGAGCTACCAATATTGTGCGTCTGTACTCTATTCAGTGCGTTTGTGTGCCCGTAAAGGTCTGTGAAAGGGGTAAAAAAGGAAGTAAGGGACGGTGGATATCATCTGTGCTTCAGTTTGCTTTGTCTTACCAATTGCTGTGAACTTCCAGGGATGAAGAAGGTGTCTGTTTCTAAGGCGTGTTCCTTTGTGAGCAGCCCTCTGCTATCTGTTCTTTGGGTTATCTGGCCCCTAGGCATTACCTGAGAGATCCAGTACCACTCTCACCAACTTGTAAGTGGAGCAATATGTGGGTGGAAAAAAATTATCTTGGTTTGCTGAAAGCTGTACATGGGAATAGGATCAGTTAAAGACTGGCAGTGCAGACAGCATCAGTGAAACTTTTTTTTTTTTTTTTTTAATTTGTTTAAACTGAGTGTCACAGTTTTGAAGGTGCTTTTAAAGGTGTTTTCAAATGCGCTTTCCTAGGAAATAATTATTTTCTGTTTGAAAAAAATTATCTGGGATTATATACTGTGGAAGACTCTTATTGTCAGCATGCAAAGTACCATTACTACCGTGTGCCCCACTGAAGCCATTTAAGAGGCATTTGTAGACAGAAAAGGAAATCTCTTGAATCAACTTTTTTTGTGAAAAATAGGTTACATTAAACTGAAAAAAAAATAGGTTACATTAATCTGAAAAGTCTTGTTTGTTCTTGGAACAAATGAATTTTTAAACAATATACTAATTTCCCTGTAGGCTGTGTTTTATAAAATGTTTTATTCAATGTTTTATTATTACAATATTTATCTCATTTCATCATAGTGTTTGATAGTTTGGCTTTGAAATTAATATGCAGCCAGGTAAAGCGTGGCAAGTCTGACGGAGTATTAGATGGTAATGTTTGATATAACCATTCGCTTTTGTGTGAGTAGCTTGGAAATTAGGTCAGTTCTTACTACTGCAACATGCTTGAGCAGTAGTGTAGCGTATGACATTGCACAAGCAGACATATGTTTTATGTATAATTATTGTATGTCTGATTCACAAGTGACCATACTGTGTATCCTAGCAGGTATTTTTCACGTCCTCACAGGAAGGGCTACAGTTGAAAAATATTTCTATTTCCAAACCAGATGCATGGCTGCTGGGGGGGTAAATTGTGAGCATATCCAAAGAACAAAAGAAAGATAAAACTTAGATTCCTGAAAAATCAAAACATAACTAATACAGAGAAAATAAGAAAGTGGTGTTGAATGTTTTGTAAAGGCTTCCCCCCCAGCCCCAGAAGCACCCATGAGAATATGCAAACTCTACAAGTCTGATGCTTTAGAACAACATAATTTTGCGAGGTGTGAGGACTCGAATGTGGGGAGTTTTACTGGTCTCAATACCGGTGGAGCAGAGGCTGAGGGGGTGTAATCTGCAGCATTTCTTCTTTGGCGGACGAATGTTGCCCCATGTGTATGGTTTCTCTTCATTGCTTATTAAGGATGAACATTGTGATTCATTATTAAAAGAGCTGACTAAAAAGGATTTTCTGAAGCTACAGCTATAACCCATTAGGGAAAGCTAGTGACTGCAGAGTTAAAAAGAGCAGGGAAAATAACCAGAGATAAGCAAGCTCTGCACAGAGGGTGTGGGAAAGACCACAGCAGAGAAGGTGGAACTCTGGCTCCTCTCTCTGCTCACGAGCAGTGCTTGTTGACTGGAGAGGGAAATGCATACATCAGCATCTTTGAGGCTTCCCAAAAAAAGCTTAAATTTTCGCTCCTTCTCTTTGTCTTCTATTATTTAATGTGTTTAAATCAAGTGAGTGACAGAAGAACAGGGGCTTATTTCTAAAATTCCACTAGCCAACCTGAGGAAATTCTCCTGTCATCAAAGAAAGGGTGTAGTAACAGCAGCATTAGAGGACTAGTATAAATATTTTCCTGCATACAAAATATTCTTTTCTATTTCATGTTTTATTTCCCAAAATAAAGAAGAAACTTTTTTTTTTTAAAAAAAAAAAAATCAATGAAAGGTGCTCCTCTAAATTCCAAAAAATTGGAAAGGCAAGTGCAATAGTCCAAGATAATTTTTTTTAATTGCACAATTTCCAATTGGACTAAGTGGTCTTAAAGGCTAGTGAAATATTGTTTCTAAGGAGATGTTCATTAAACCCTTTCCTACACAGCTTTTCTCTGATGACAATGCTCTCAATAACAAAATAAACTTTGCAAAGCCTTATATGTTATGGCACAATTTTATTATCGTTTGCTTTATCTATCATTGTCAAAATCCATTTCAATGTACATTGTAAATTTATTTAGAGTAAGAAAATATAAAACATTATTGCGTCTTTTTCATTTCTGTACTTATTTTAGTCTACCAGAACAAAACTAATGACCATTAAGTTCCAAGACAAGCTTTTTCCTGAACTTGTAAGAATGAGAGATTGCAGAAATTTCCTCTTTTACACACACAAAAATTCACTGTGACATTACCTGGACCTTGCTAATAAAGGGCATGAACTTTTCAATTATTTCCATGTTTTTTTCAATGAAAAGTTTAAAGTTCTTATCTGTGGATACAATTTTAAACGTATCATCAGTGCTTTCATGGTGATGGAATGTGAAAAAACGCTGAAATCTAGAACTGCATGGAGGAAAGGCTCTTTGTGTTGTCTTGAAACTACTGTTTTTTAAATAGGTACTGAAGGAGTTACTCAGCAGGTGGGTCAAGTTCTTGTTCCACCCTGTTGAAATGGATGAGCAATGCTCACTTGCTTCAACTGGCGTTGGATAAAGCTCTGGCCACAGTGGCCTCATTTAATTGAGATAAGCTAGATTTGTAGATGCATCCAGTTTTGCTCCCTTTGCGTTTCTTCCAGGCATGCGTTCTGTTCCAATGCACTTCACTAATACCTTCACATTTAGGTGTAGTTGTATAATCCTGTTTTCTCAGTTTTTTATTTTCTGACAGGCACAGAGTACTAGGAGCTGTACTGGAAGTAGAGATTGAAACAATTTATTGAAGATTTTTACCACTTGTGTCAATGGCTCATCTTTCACTGCTCCCATTTTTTTATCCTCTAATAAGTTACTTCCTGTAGCACATTCCATGATGGTATTTTTGGGGGGTTTTTTGGGGGGTTTTTGGTGTTTTGTTTTTTGGGTTTTTTTGTTGTTGTTGTTATTGCTTCAATATGCTTAAAACATTCTAACACACCGCCTCATGTCTTTCTGTCTGAGGTAAGGACTAAGAAGTGCTTTGAGCACATATGCAGAGGTTGGCTTTGTGCAAAACTGTCACTCTCCTGAGATAATCAGGTTAGTTTAAAAAAACCAAGACATTTTAAACAATGTCTTGGGTTCTTAAAAAATGAATGAATGGATAAACGAATGAATGAATGACATCATGCTAAAGACCTCACTCAGAGGGCACTGTGCCCTAGGAGAGGCTGCAGATGTTGTCCTTCTGCTTGAAACAGATATAATACATGCCATGTGATCAAGAAATAGGCAATATGCTCAAGAAATAAAAAAAAATAATGAACTGAGTGCAGAAGAGGACTGAATAAAAAAGGTCTGTAATGTGCAATAAGTTTTAGCACCACAGATTTATAGATGTGCAAGTGTAGAAATACTGTATGAAATATTTGAAAAGCAACGAATTGCCCACCTTTATTTTTTTTATAATGAATCTAGTAATTTTTTGTTTTTGTAATGAATCTGACTTGTATGTCAATAACTAGGCCTGTAAGGCAGGAACTTTGGAAGGATCAGAGGAAAAGAAACAGAATCAATCAGAAGAAACACTAGGGGAAATGTTTTGGCTGTTCTTCCCCAGCAAACAGCTTGGCAAAAATGCCACCTTAGCTCTACTAAATAAATAAGAACATTCAGCTGACCTGGGCAGTGGTCTATCCTAGCTCCTGAACTGGTAGAAAACTAAAGAGTTCAGACACTAAATTTCTTACCAAATGAAAAACTAGGTCTTCTTTTGATTATTTTTTTATTTGATTGCCCTACCAAGAATGCACAAGGTAACCCAAGAGAAAATTAAGAACATGAAAAATAGCTCATTGGAATGAGACACAGTGTCTTTTGAATGTGACATAGATAGATATGAAATTTTGACTGGGCTAATATATGTGAATAAAAAGGGTGGACAATATTTCTCCTGCTACCACATGTTTGGTTACGTCCATGAGGAAGGTGTCTAAAGAAATAAAGACTGGGAAGCATCTGGCAGGCTTTATTAAGATACATGGGGAAATACTACACTGTTCAATGGCTACATCAACTAAAATTGCACTGCAATTGATTAACAAATATAATTTTATTTCAGGATAATTTAAAAAAAGTCTGATTTGGAAAATTGGGTGAAGAATATTGCTTCTCCAGAATGGTGGAAGAATGAATGTTTTCTTTAATAAACAGTAAATGTTTATACTTCTGAAACCCCTTCTGTGAGAAATTGTAAGATTGTAAGAGAGAAGGAAGTTGCATCTTCTGGAGGTTATTATGTCTCAAATGGATTGAGGAAATTTAAAAAAAAAATTACTAACAGTTCTATATTTCAGGAGAGATATTTTTGATAAAGCAATTTAAAAATACTTGACAGGTGGATTGTGTGCCATAATCATGAGAGGGTAATGTTTGACTGTTTGGTCTTCAAAAACAGAAACATAATCTTTTAATGCTTTTTTATTGACAATGAATGAGAAAATGAGCAAAAATTTAAACACAAAGGCAGTCAAAATGCTTTTTTTTTTGCTCTTTGCTACTCTTCTGATGCCCAGTTTGCAGTGATGTCTCCTATCTTATGCTTAATCAATAATAATTCTGGTTATTATTTTAGTTAATTTACAATATCCACCCTTCAAACTGCAACAAAATGAGAGGACAGGTTTACTAGGTCATGGCTCAAAAATTAAGATTCTTGAAACAGATCCTAATGCATACAGTTATCATCACTGAGGTGGTATACCAAATATTTTTGAAAGTAGTATGCCCAATACCAACAATAAAATTAGGGTAGTAGTATACCTGTGTCTGCATCCAGCTTACTGAGCTAAATTGTAGCAATGAATGGGCCAACACTGTGCATCCCTCAGGAGGATTTGATGTGTTTGGGGAAGTCCTTCAGATTAGACTGACACACAGGCACAGAGAACGTATCAGTCAGTGTGATGATCTTTTTTATAAATTCACTAATAGAAAAACTAGTCACACCTATGTGTATGGTGGAATGCACTGGCAGAATGTATGGTGTGAAATACAGACGAGTTTTATGTGTGCATTTAAGTTTTATTCAGAAAGCAATTAGTTGATAAACTCCCATTTTCCTGTCAGAAAGAACCTAGTTGTATCTAGTTGTATCACCTTTGTAATACATGTTGCACGTCTCTGATGCTGATACACATGTTTTTCTGGGGCGTATTATTTGACCTTAGAAGCTCAAAAGCCACCTTTCCAGCAAAGAGAAAGAGACAGCATTCTGTTCTGCTCTGCTCCTTGTGCCATCAGTTTCACCATTTAAGGATGGCAGGAAATAGACCTGGGGCTAGATCATTGCTATGTCTTTGGAGTCCCCACTTTAATGTAAAAAACTCATTTTGCACCCCAAAACAGGGGAGCAGTGGGTGTTGCAATGTAGCTTCACAAGGCCTTTGCACAGGTGTGCTTGCATTACTCTGCTCAGCTGTCAGCTGTGCCTCTAGTTTTCACATTCTATAACCAAGTAATGGCAGAATGGTGGTGACATTTCACAGCTGAGGTTGAAGAGCTGATAATATGCCTTTTGGAGGTTGCACAGCCTCAGAAACTGCTTATTTCTTGAAGTCATGCTTCTCATCAGCAGCAAGTTGAGCTGATCCTTTAATGTGGCAACTGGGCATGTTTATGTGTAAGGATTTTCTGACAGATCATGCCAGTTCATTTCTTCCGAAAGTAAATGAAATGTGGAAGTTGATAATTATTTTTCCATTTAAAATAAAGTACTCTGTGGTTAATTCTTTGGTGCAGTGTACATTTTTTATGTGATCCAGAGCGAATCAGATCTTGTTCACTGTTTGCCTTATTGACTAAATCTTTTCCATAAGTATGACTTAGGTTGATGGCCATTGACTTGGAAGAGCTGTAGCACTGAATTAGTTTCCACAGCAAAGGATAAATTCCCAATTAAGAAAAAACAGAGGGATAAAAACAAGGAGTGTAGTGGAAGAAGTAATTTTTCCATGGAAAAACCTATGTGTAAGAGACATGTAGACACATCAGTGCCATTTTGATGGCAGAAGCTGTAGTCTACTAATGTCATGTAAAGGGAAAAAACAGTTCTGATTTTCAAGTTGGAAAGGGCTCTGTGAATGCAAGGTTTCTTATTTTAAACCATAAAATTTTAGGGTACAAAAGCAAAAGATTTTTCTTTCTAGGTATGCCACTATCATATGAGTGCTTCTTTTTTTTAAAAAACAAAAGGAGTGATAGAAAAGATAATTTTACATTTTCAGTCTTGATGCAGCAGCTACAGCAGAAAAATACTTGGCTGAACTGCTACAGGTTATCCTCCTGCACCTCAATATTATTCTCAGTGTTTTTCCTTAATCTAGCTTTCATTAGTGTCTCTACCTTCATCTTAAGTAGTGCAGTGATGTTTTACTTTCCTCTGTGCCACATGGCCAGTGGGTTGCAGTGGAAAAGATGGGGTATCAGAGAAATACTCTAGGATTTTACATTTGATTCTGCACACAAAAGTTTCTGGCTTGATCTCTGCTTCTCATGAGGTTCAGCCCCTTCAGATTCAGGTACTTACAAGAGGTGGCAAATAGCACCATTTCCCACTGGCCTTTAACTGATAATATGTGAAACATTGCATTAAACTTGCCTATCAGAAAGTAGATGCAAGATTCTTAATTTGTGACTGCATAAGAGATGATTTACAGTCATTTACAGAGAAATAAAAATATTTCTAAGAAAGTATTTTGTATGTATATTAATCAAAGAAAAATGTTAAGAGCACTTGTTCTGAGCACAGTATTGTTTTAAAATAATTGTAAAGTGCTATTAAGTGTAGAAATCATACAATCAAGGGATTACAGGTACAATGTGTTAGAAGAATCTTGTCCTAAGACCATAAGATTTTAATGTTGTTCTGCTATAGTGTTCCTTACATTTGAGAGGGTGCCATGTGAAAAATTCAGGGCACAAGACCATAAAGTGAAGCTGAGTGGTTTTATTCCACCTGAATTGCTAACAAGACTATGCTACAGTGTAAAAAGAAATGCCCCTGGGGGGTCTCTGGAAATTTATGTCAAAGCTGGTAATAAAGCATGAAATAAAATCACTTCATCAAAAATATCTTTGATCCCCCAAGTAATATAATGACATGAAACAGTCTGACAAAGTGCTTTTAACAGTGTCAAGGAAGTTACTCAAGAAAATATCAGGATTCTATTATGTAATTAGAACAATCACTAAGCTGACTTTTCATTAGTGAGAAGGTCATTGAGTGAAATACTGTTTTTCATCTACCTTTTTCTTCACCTGTTGATTGTAAATGCCGACAGGAGACGGCTCAACTTACCGTGCCATCATAATTAAGAATTTAGGGAAGATCCATTATTTTGTTTCAGAAGGATGCCCTTTTTTTAACTTACTGGTGTATTGAATTGGTGTGGCATGTTGCCACTGGGTCTGTTGTAATGAAATATCACAGCTATTTCGCAGTGCAATGGCTGGGTGTTCATCTTTGCCTGTAGCTAAAAAGAGAGACCAAAACAACTGGATAAATGAATTGCAGGGTAACTGGAGGACCGTTCAGACTGACTTTCCTGAGATTGTATGTAGTGTTTTCTTAGTGTTCTGAATAGCAGAAATACATTCCTATTCAACTTTGGTGTTCAGTAGTTCAAATTATTAGGTAGTGTCTTATTCAGGAGATGAGCAGGTTTGATGAACACTTGTTTTTCTGGTTGCAAATTGTGCATTTTTACATTAAAACTGTGAATATCTACACAACCCAGTCATAATACATATTATAATTATAATACATACAATACATACATATCATATACATACAATACATCTACAATATCCAGATGCAATAAGCTTTTCTCAGTTTTTTCTCCCTAAATTTCTACCCACCTCTGCTGGCCATTTTTCTGAACTGCATTACTCAAAGAAGTTTTCAGGTATTTACCTTCTTAGCCCATGTTCACAGAAGCGGTAGTGGTGCCAGGTTATGATGCCAATAATGGTGACACTGAAATTGCTACATGCAATCCAGCTTGACTGAGTCAGCCAAGGAAGAGGACTGTGTGACTGAGGACTGAGGACTCTGTGACTGAGCAATGGGTAGATCAGGTATCAAGATTGCCCAAAATGGTTGTTAGACAAGCAGAGCAGTAGTTAAAGGTATCCCTTTGGGTTTGGCTGCGATGGCCTTAATTTTGTGTTGTCCTTGATACTGCTGGCTGCAAAGTGATACTTCTTGGAAGCCATGTACTTTTGTAAATTATTCAGTTCAAATCCAAAATTGTCTTGAATAAGAATATGGTGTCAATTTTTTAGAGGTCCTACACTTACCTTCTTCTGTGAGACCAGGATAAATTGAGATACGCTGTGAAAGCAGACATGCTTATTCTACTCTGCCACTAGAACTGCTTCAACATGCATGATTTCTTACAGGTGTTTTTCTTAAGTACCTAAAGCCATAACCCCCACAGGCAATCTTTTCAGTGATCTATGTTTCTGAGGCATCTGCCTGGATCTTTCTTGCTGCACTTAAAATCTATGATTTCTTGTTTTGTCCACTGTGAGCAGAGGAGACAGATGTGGCAGCTTTTTCTGCTGGAAGATCCTTGTGCAGTGTTTGGAAATTGGCTAGTTTAATAGATCCATGATATATGGTTCTTTGTTATCTTCCAATAAAGATTATTAGATTATTTATCCCACTACATCCTCCGCAGAAATTAGACTGAGAATCCCTTGCTGCTTATCTTTTTCTCTCTTTCTCTAGATATCAGGTGTCTTAATGAAAAGATCAGCGTGGATATGTGAGACTCCTGCTCAGTCTTCCATTCCATTCCAATCCTAGCTCTATAGACTGGGGAAGGGTTCGTAAGGAAACAGAAGTTATCACAACCCTCCTTCATTTCAGTGTCCTGAAGAGACTGAGTAACACTTCTGTTAAATTGCCTACAACATTTTTGTGATTTAACTGACTTTACAAGAATGTGAGTTGACTAACATGACTATGACTTCAGGGGGCGTTCCAGGAGAGCTCAGTCCCTTTCTATCTGCACAGAGGAAATACTCTTGTTTCTTTGTGTAGCAATAAAACCAATGGATTCTAATGGCCACATTAACAAAGAAATTTTAAAACTCAATGTGGGGGACAATCAGCAGCACAGTACTTATTAAGACACTGAATTTCAAGCATATATGCTACCTTTATTATACACAAATGAGGAAATTTAATGTGTATGTGCATTTCTCTGATATAAAAAGGTGATTTTGAGCTTTCTAACACAATTGGAGGAGAGGGGGGCAGGAAAAAAAATGTTTTCAGAGATATCCTAGTGGGAAATTAAATGTGATTATTTTATCATGATACATGCTGTTACTTCAGAATATTTAAAGATAAAAATCTGGTCTATCAAGACAAAAATATCCTGTGCAGATCCTTATTAATGGTAGCTGTGGGAGCTTTAGCTTATTCAGGATGGGAATAGAAAATTGCTCAGAGGGTTGGTTCCTCTTAGAATCTGAAAACTGCTATTACTAACATAAAAAATCTAAGGATGAGATTTCTTTCTTTTTGTAATTTTTATTTCCTAAGTAGTGCAAATTTTCTGTCTTATTTAACATTTGAAAATACTTTACTAAAACATCCCATGATAAAGTGGATGTCTGTGTAGTTAGAGGAAATGACAAGAACGACTTTTCACTCAGTATTGTAGTCTGCCACAGATGTGAATTCAATAGGAAGTCTTTAAGTAAGTACTGAAATGTGCAAAAATTTTGCACAAAATTAACTGAAAAATTTAGCATCTTGGCACCATGAGATATGTTAGCAGTTAGTCTCCATTAATTTATTTCCAACTCATCTGAAATCCAGTTGTATCAATGGACATACACACCCATTTTTTGGGTGGTGTGACACTTATTTGCCAGATAGCAGAGCTTGAAACTTGAAGGGGAAACAGTTCATTAGTCCAGGAAATATATATAAAAATAAATATATGTATAAAGCACATTATGTTATTTCGGTTCATGACTATGTTTTCAGGTTTTCTCTGCTGCAAATGCTTGTGTAGATAACCAATGCTGCAGTTTTTTTCTATATCAAATCTCATGCACACTCCTCTAATAATAAATGAGGAGGGCAAATAGCTGAAGCAAACAACTTAATATTATTAACTAAATACAAGTATCTGCAGAGAAGTGCATGGAATATTTATTCATTAAATTGATTAGAAGCATAACATAGAAAAAATTGCTTTTCATTTTCTTTGAGCAAAAAGTCTGTGCTCACTATCCATGGCAATTCTAGCCCTTGGTTGCATTGATGTAATCAGAAATCGAGATTTTATCATAGTAAAAGCACATTAAAGGTGGAATGTTGGCTCCTGGTGCTTTGGAAATGCACAGTAGAGTATACTCTAGCTTGTTTTGTGGAATGCAATTTAGTCAGTATCAGTGGGATCACTTTGTGATGTTGCTTCAAGCACTGGTAACTAGATTCTTTGTGACAGTCATCCCAAGCCTAATTCTACTCTTAGCACATGGTAGTAAATGCTCATTTGAAACTCAGAGGTCATTTAATGTCAGGAAGGATTTCTCTCTAGTGGTGGTTTAAGCTTGGGTGACGTGGCCATTGACCTTAGTTTGCACTCCTTCCTTGGCCTTGGACAAAACACCGTAAATATGGCAACACAATCTGAACTAAGATGGCATGTGTCTCCTCTCCCATAGAATTTCTACCATAATGCAGTGGATGTGTATGAATGGTCTAGGAAAGATGTCAGCCAATGAAAAATTTCAGTTTGGAAGCAAATTTTTGGGTTATCATCATGAGTGAGGCTACCATTAATACCCTGAAAGTTGCTATATAGTGCCTTATTTCTGTGTGCTTGGAATTAATATCCCTTGAATGCAGACTGATTTTGCAGAAACTGCTGAGTCAACACACTCTGGAAGTAACAGCCCCAGTTAGCAATTACAGCCTGTTACCTTGTTTCCTACAGCTGAAGAAATAGGAATTGCTAAGATGAGGAACTTAGAATGGGTCTGTATCAAAACCATTCCACTGAAATTCCAGATCTTTCTGGGTCTCCTGTTCTGTGCTTCCATGATGCAATAGGCTGTGCTTCTGAACTTTATATTTGATGTGTTCCTCAGAAACTGAAATCAACTGTCAAAACACTCGTTTCCTGCTGTGAGGACTCTCAGGTTTTCACTGGGAGGCCACGGGCAAAAAACATAACACACTTATTTCAGTGTTAATAAAAAAAAACAAAACAGAAAAGTTTCAGTAAGGGATAAGATATTGATACTCATTTGTGTAGTTGATATGTGATCTGAATACTCTGTGAATACATAAATGCTAAAATGATCACACAGTGATTATTAATATATCCCACCTTTTTGGATAACATACATATTGCCAGATCTCTGTTCGTACTACTTAGGGTTTTTTATTACATTCATAGAAGTGGGTTATGTAAAAATGAAAAATTGAAATAGGTTGACAACAGAAATATTGACAAGACTTTATAAACAAAATAAAGCAGATGAAAATAAAAAACTTAAAATTAAAGAAATTTCTTTGGATTTCATGCACAAAATAAAATACAAATACCTTGGAACATTATACATTTAGAATGTTGTATTACTAATGTCAATTTGTTGCAGAAAGTTTATCTAATCAAGTTAATCCTTTCACTAGCTGCTGTTTGCTCTCTGCTTCCCAATTTCATTCTGGGGAGAGCAGATTAATAATTCCTGATTTGAGCTAAAATTAGTTAGCTCATCCATGTATACTTGGAATCATAAAATTACAGAATATCTGGTATTGGAAGCAACCCACAAGGATTGTATTGACTCCAAAACTCTTGGTCCTCCCAGAATTTTTAAAACTAAATCATATGACTTAAACAGTCAGCCCTTGAATTTTGACAGGCTTGGTGCCCTGACTGCCTCTCTGTGGAGCATGATCCAGCAACCAACCACTCTCTGGGGGAAGAATCTACTCCTAATGTCCAATCTGCACATCCTCTGAGGAAGCTTCAATCCCTTTCCTTGTGTCCTGTCGCTGTTTACCAGAGAGAAGAGCTCAGCCATTCTTCCTCTGCTGCCCTCCTTGAGGTAGCTGTTGGCTGTAATGTAATGCCTCAGCCCCTCTTCTGCAAACTGAACAAACCAAGTAACTTTAACTGCTCTCAGTCTTGTCTGGAGGGCTCTTGCCAGATCTCGCTGTAGGGGGTTCTCTCCACCCTCTCATCCCCAGTTCGTACATACAACCAGGATAATAATTTCTCAGGTGCAGAATCCAGCACTTGCTCTTGTTCAATTTAATGTGATTGTCCAGCTCTCTAGTGCGTCCAGAGCTCCCTCTAAGGCCTCTCTATCCCCAAGGGAGTTTACAACTCCTCCTAGTTTAGTATGATTGGCAGAATGACTGAACTTACATTCAGCTGCGGTGTCTAGATAATTTTTAGACACAATAAAACATTGACTTCCCTTTTGCTGTTTTACTTCCAGTACTTTAAACAGTGGTGGAAACTGGAGTTCATGTTGAACAGCAAGGTTGAAGAGGAGGCAGGAGCATGCTGTTTCAGCAAAGAGGACCAGCTGCATCCTGCACTCTGTAAGGGCTGTGGGCATCAGGGGTCAAGAGAAGTGATTGAATCTAAAAGAATCTATTACTCTAGGATACTATGAAGTAATCCCATCTCTATTTGTGATAACATATCTGAGTGTTTATATTTTCTGAAGCTGTCTGGTAGAGACCATTAAATTTGTCAGGGAGTTTAGCACACAACATGCAAAAAAGCACTTGCTTTTTTCAGTTTGTAGGAACAAATCATATTTCTGCTTTTATATACCTAGAAGGAGGGTCCAGAGGACATGAAGCCAGAGTTTTTTTCCAGGATGCTGAATGTCAGGACAAGAGTAATGGAAACAAGTTATCACAAGCATGTGTAAGCACAGAAACAGGTTTTGTAGCCTGACCTAACTGGAGAAATCTTGCAATTTGTGCCTTCCTGATTTGATTTTTCACTCAAAGTTTTTTTGAGTTTTCAAAATGGAGCAAAGGCTGTAAATCTTCAAAGAAAATGTCCTAGTGTCTGTTCTGTTTTAAAACGTGGACAAAGATATATTTTTAAACACTTAAGTAGTGCAGAACAGCACTGCAACTGCGAGGTTGTTATTACAGAAGCTTGTTGAATTCAGGAGTTGTCAGAAGAATCTTCTGAAGTTATTCTCAGTGCTTGGTGGCAGCAGATACATCAAGGGGGAAAGGTGACAAACTTTGTATGTACAGCATATGTATAACTTTGTATGTGCAGCTGAGTGGTTTCTATGTACATATTACATTGCAGTTATGTTATGGAGCTGTTTTTGCACTAATAGCTTTGCAGCTGGGTGTCTCATAAATTTGTTGGGATGGCTGATTGTATCATGATTGAAGAAATTCATTGGCAGCAACCAGCAGCTTCCACAAGGTTCAGAGCCGCTGTGTCTCTGACTCTTACACATGCTAGCAGTTGAGCTAGCAATTTTTATCAGCCTCATGCTGTCAAGCTGTTTGTTTTCTGTGACCTACTTCATTTCAATTTGAATATTTACTTGTTTTGCACAGCGATGCACAGTGAGGCTAACCATCATTTCTTTGGCAGGACTTCTTTTGATTCTTTATGAATAAGTTTAAGGCATCACTCACAGCTATGGTGAAGGAAGCATCCCTAAGGATCCTGAGGCAAGGTTTTGTCTTCAGGCTCCCTCCATCTCCTTCCCCAGAGAGAAGCACAAGGATTCTTATTGTCAGTTAACCATGAGGTTGTGCTGCTGCAATCATGGCTTCGAGGGTCCCAGGAAAATGGTGTATGCAGGATGACAGAGCAAAGGCTCTGAGATCTCGTGTGTTTTCGATCTCCTGTGGATGCTTCTGCTGTCTACCGCAGAGGCAGTGGTTGATGTTGGTTGATGTGGAACACAACTGGGTGAAAACTGAAAGGCCACAAAGCTCTGAGAGGCAGACAAAAGCTCTGACAGAGGCCTCAGGCTTTGGGTCAGATTGTCCCCAGTCATCTCAATATGAATGGTCTCATTTCAGCCCTAAGCTGAAATGTGGGGCTTGCTACCCCACATTAGTTTACATAGTCAGCTTCATGATCTGGGTAGTGATTGGGGCAATCAGAGCTCAAGGCCTTGGATAAATCCTTGCAAGGGGATGCAAAAGTGATAAAATTTATTTATTACTTATTTGGAGGAGGGAGCAAGAGAGCACCAAGGGGAGACTTTCTAGCCTCACTTGAATCATTCTGAGTGGTAAAAGAACTGTAAGCAGTTGAGGAATCTGAATGGTACATTAGTTCCCTGCTATCTTTCCCATTTTCCTTAGATGAGCTTTATTTCTTTATTTCCTTTTATTATCTTTAGATTAAGCTTTGTTTCTAAAGATTTGTACATATTGTACATTTGCAATCTGTTAAAGCATACTTTGGGGAAAAAGCTATTTTAAAACCTGAGCTCTATTTTCCTTAGTCTTCAATGAAGAAAAATATATAGTAGAAATACTTTCATGGCTAAATAATCTCACTTGTAGAGTGCACTAATGCACTAAATTTTCAGGGTAAACTACTAAGCAGCCATTAGACTCTTTCCCCCTCAAAAATCTGTAGTGTTTTTCAAGCATTAATCAAGGTATTAATATGGAAAATAGAAGCAAAAGTTTCTAGTGAAATTAGGTGTGAAATTAGGAATTCAATATTTGTCTTCACTTTCAACCTCACTATTCCTTTTCCAGAGGAAAACATGAACCTCTCTGAAAAGCTGAGGAAGTATTTCTTCAGTACTGACATTAGGAATCATACCCATCAATTGCTGTTTGTAGTGCAGGCTTTACTTCTTATTTCCTGGTGTAACACATCCATCATGTGGACTAGCTCTATTTTAAGCCTACTATACATTAGTAAACCAGTACTGTGGAAGAGTCACTCAGCTCCAGCTGAGCTGAATGTATTCCCATTGTACATCTCCTTGTAGACTGTGCCTCATGGCACTTTGAAATTATTGTGGTTACAATCTGAAGGAGGGCATACAGTGTAGATCACAAGTATAGCAATCAATCCTGTCGTGTAGGGATACATGAAATAAAATCTGTGTCTGCCGAAGGTCTGTTTGTTCAATGCAGAGAACAAAAAGTCTTCAGAAGTCTCCAGCTTGCTAATATCTCTGTATTGAGACACTGAAACAGACCTCCTGACCCAAGATGGTTTCAAATGCTCTGGAAGAATTATCTTCCTTCCATTTTTCCAGCAATTGGGCAAAGACTGCTTTCTCTTTCTTCTTCTCTCCTTGAAAGACACACTAGTGACTAAGTGAAAGCAAAGTATCAACTCACAGTTGATTCCTCTGAAGGATCTTGGAGGATCCTTTCTGAAGTAGTGATGTAGTGACACCTGCATTTTTTCCAAAGCTAGATCTAGTGAGATAATCCAGCTTCCAAAGCATGGAAGTTCAATCCCCAGTTAAGGTTATACAGTTCTGTCCATCTAAATGACATATGAGTTATTCACCAGTTACTCACCAGGCCTCGGGCATTGATGATGCTTTGAGCTCTCCTTTTTCTTCCCTTTAGCACACGGGGTCGCTCTATTGGGAACGGTGAGAAGAACGACACAGACTCTCTTGTGAGTTGAACAGGAGAGTTCCTATCTCTCTTAAGGTTTATTACCTCAGAACTTCTTTTATAGACCAATACATGAAAGTACAGAAAGGTAAAACTCTTATTGGTTAGTAAGCTAACACATCACCATCATTGGTCAGTGGGGTACACCACCCCTCGACCTTCTCTTGCAAGAAAACAAGAAACTGACAAACAGCACCTGCAAGGCTGTTTTCTGTCTCTGAGGATTGTCTTAATTCCTCTTTATGATTTTTCCAGGCCACTTTCTTAGGTGAGACTGAGAAAGTTATGTGGCCTGCCATTCCACAGGCACTGTGCTCCCTGCTTCATAGTTTGCATCCATACATGGCAGAGGGTTTTGTGAAGACTTGTGTTAGTTTAACACAACCTAATTTCTAGTGGGGGTAGGGGAAGCCACAGAGGCAGCTTCTGAGAGAAGTTCCTCAAAACTTCTACTATGTCTGGCAGAGCCAATTCCTGAAGGCTCTGGCGATGGACATGTTGCTGGCCTGGTTGGATAGTTTTGTAACGTCTCTGTGATGACATATTTAAGAAGGATAAATGCTGTGCACACACTCTCTTTTGAAGGATTTGTGTAGGCATGGGGGCTGGGGTCCTTCTGGCACTGGGAGCAGCAATGCAGCTGTCACCGGGAGTGGCTGGGACCATACAGCCAGGGCCACCATCTCAACACGACTCACAGTGAACTTTGCCTGCTTAACTTATTTCAGCCAGCAGTGCTGCGAGCAGAAAGGCAGAGGTGACAGCAGTGGCTTCTCCTTTTTGGAGCCCCTCATGAAGAGAGGTGAGGAACGGAGGCAGTGCCAGCTACGGTGGCAGTGCCAGAGGGGACCATGTGGCCGACCGGAAGGGATATGGTGAGCAATTTCCCTATATGGAGCCCAAACAACACCAACCTTTCAGCGCTGCAAAACCCTATAAGAACTTTTTACTTGATAGAACTTGAGAACAAACAAACCTACAGACAGCATTTTTTTCCTGAGTCAGAGAAAAGGGAAAGGTGAAGACATATGAGGAGAACAACATGGCGATACTAACGTCAGTGAAAGGAAGGAGGGAGAGGAGGTGCTCCAAAGATTGGAACTGAAATTCTGCAAGCTGTCCTCTGTGGTGAGGACAATAATACAACAGTTTCTTTGCAATTCATAAGTGCATGGGGGGATGCAGAGATCCAGTTGCAGCCCATGAGAAAAGGTGCATGCTAAAAAGCTCTAATCTAGTAGGAAATCCCAACAGAGAAGACCCTTGCTTCCAGAGATGGAAAAAGAAGGTCCTTGCTTCCAAACTAGAGCAGTTCATCCTTAAAAGACTACACCCCATGAGCTAAAATTACCTATGCCATGTAGTTTGGGAAGACGATTTTGCCTGTGGGAGGGGCTCACATTACAGCAGGTCGGGCAGGACTGCTACTTGTGAAGATTAGAACCACATTGGAAAAGTTCTCAGATAACTGTCTTCTGTGGGAAGGACCCCACAGCATAGCAGGAGAGACTCCTCTCCCTAAGCAAACTGAAGGCTTCAAATGAAAACTGACCACAACTCTCATGTCCTGTCTCACTGTGCTGTCAGTGGGAAATGAGGAGGGGCTGGAGGGAGGAAAAAGGTGTTCTAAAGGTTTGTTTTCATTCTCATTATTCTCTTAATTCTGTTAATAAATTTTCTTTATACCATGTAAATTTGAACTTGTTTTGGCCTTAAAGTGTTTTTTCCCAATCCTTATCTCGACTCATGAGCCATTTGTTTTTTCTTTCCCCTTCCTCTGCTCAACCATAGCAGAGGAAGATGAGTGAATGGCTTATTGTGGGTGCCTGGCTTTTAGCCAATGTCAAACCACAAAAAGATTGGAAATGTTTTAATCAAAAATATTCAAGAAAAACATAGATATCTACAATCTATTGAAGGTCAGATCATATGGTTTTGGAATGGCTTTGAATTATTTAAATATAATACAAAGGGATTTCATTTTTCCTTCTTAAATACTTTCTTAACAGGAGGTGAAAACAAAAACTCATTGCATTGAATTAGGATGGTCTACTCTGTATTTGGATGAAAAGAGAGGAAATACTATCTTTCTTAGTAAATATTTGGTCTGTTGTATAGATAAAGAATAGCAGTTTCTGATACAATTCAAAATAAAAAAAATCTTGGATTCTTAATTAACTTAACATTTAGGTCATTCATCATGACTAAATATGGTGTACTCTGTCATTATTCCCACTTCCAATTGTTTAAGAAATATCATATTCATCTCAGTATTTTATAAATCCATGTTTGGATTTGTACTCAGGAAAAGTAGTGGGAACCTAGGGCAGTAGCTTCTCAGTTTGAAATGCTTTCACATTGAATGAACCAACAAATTTGAGACTGGTTCATTGACTGAAAGAATACAGGGAAGGAAAGTAGGTAGCATTAATGATTCAAATATAATTCTATAAGTTGTGAGCCAGTGAGCTGAACCAGCACTTCAGTATAGAGTTGGATGGACTGTGTAGGTTTTTCTGATAGAACATAATTCAGCTCATTCATGTAAACACTAAGAACCCAGAGTTATATCTCAGGCAAATACACTGTTTGGCATATCACCTCTAATTTGGAGTGAGTAAATATTTCTCAGCTTTGACGTACCTGTATTTCATTGATAAGAAAATTTACTTCATCACCTGCATATTTCAGCTCAGACCTAATGCTTTGTTGTGACAGAATACATGGTTCAGAAAAATACAAATAATTTTTCTTTTTTCAGGTTGTTACTAATTTTTTTTAATGTTCATAAGGAAAGGTAACAAATATAAGTTCTTCTTTCCAAGGCCATGCAGAATAAAGATATAAATAAAATACTAATAGGTATAAGTCTTGCTAAAATAATTTTCTGATACAGCTACTGTATTTTTTTTAAATCTAAAAATTACCTACATAATTATGAAGCCTTGATTAAACTTAAATTTTCATCAGAATGCAAGAGCTATACTACTACAAATAATGATCTGCCTGTTCTTAATCCTTGCAGCAATCACACAAAAATACAGAGGTATATCTGAGATTAACAAAACAACATGCCATGTTTATCACTTCTGCTTTGCGCAGAAGCAAACAGAGGATATAAACAAAATGATCTTAAGAGAAGCACTAATATTGTTTTAATCATGTAATTGCGGCAATTGGATGCCTGATAAAGGGAAAAGAATTAAGAAAAAACTTTGTCACCCTCTTCAGAATGACTTTTTGTTAGGAAATGGTTATATCACCCCAAGAAGTGTAATAATAATTTGTTATTGAATGTTTTCCCCTTGAACCATCCTCCAAACCTTGAATCCTGATTTCACTGAGGTACATATATAGCCAGCATAGAGACCTAGTTTACTAGAAAACATGCATTGCTTGCAGTTGCAATCTTGGTGATTTTTGACTCTTGTAGTACAATATCATCTTACTGTAATGTAGAGTCCTTAGTGTTTTCCTGACTGGAGCCATATAATGGCAAAACAGAAATTAGGAGAAAGGAGGTCCATAATTCTGTCTCTGTCTTTTTGTAGACTTTGGATTACCTCTACCTCTGGCACAAACATTTTACTGTTGCGCTCATATCTGAGTGCATAAAATGAATTATGTTGAAATAGGTAAAAGAATGAATGGTGATTTAAAAATAAAGTTCATGTGCAGTTTCAGTGATAGCACCATAATAAGTTGGGGGTTTGGTTTGTTGTTTGTTTGTTTATTTGTTTTTTTAAATAGATCATGTACTGTATAACCTGATATATTGATTGCTTCCCTTTGGGCCTTGTACATAACACAAGTTGTAACATACCCAGTTGTCTGAATTTTCATGAGGTAAAGTCATGCAGATGTTAATTTTCATTCATTTGTTCTTAATATATTGTTGTGGAGATAAAGCTAACTTTTTTAGAATAGTGTTGCTGGTCTGGTGCATTTGTGTGGTATGGATCTGGCAATATTTCAGATTCTATGGAATTCTACCCTAAATGCTACAGAGATGATCAGAGAAGGGGCTTTTACAGACTATGCTGAGGTCACACTCAAATAGTGCTAATTTTTCTGTCTCTGTGTCTGGATTAGACAGGGATTCATTAGATGTAGTCTGGTTTTGTAGAATTTGTTTGATCTATGTTTGTGTACTTATCTGCAACTTATTTATGACCAACTGAAAAAAAAATACTTCGAGCCACTAGTGAAGTCTACTATGTGTTATTTTACAGGAAATGTGATATTTTAGTGGACTTACAAACATTCTTATCCTTTTGTTGCTTTAAAGTATATTTAACACTGAATTCACTTCAGTTGTGATTATTGCTTGGGTGAAACTAGTGAAGATAAGGCAGCTTCCATTTTTTTTTATGACAAGAAATTCTGGTTTTGAGAGTGAAACAATTTTTTCACTTCCTTTTTCACAGAATCAGGGAATTTTTAATGTTGGAAAAGACCCTTTAGATCATCAGGTCCAACCACCAACCCAGCACCATCACCATGTTCAATAGTAGATCATGTCTCCAAGTGCCATAGAAGCTCAAAGTTATTGAACACTTCCAGAATGATGAGTCCACCACTTCCCTGGGCAGTCCATTCCAATACTTTACATTCCTTTGTGTGATTTTTTTTTTCTTTTTTCCTTCAAATATATAATCTAAATCTCCCCTGGTGGAAGTCAAGGCCATTTCTTCTTGTCCTGTCAATTGTTACCTGGGAGAAGAGACCAAAACTCACAACTTCGTTCTGGGTAGTTGTAGATAGAGTAAGTTCCTTCCCTCCATCCCTCCTCTTTTCTCCAGGCTAAACACCCCCATTTCTGCCAGACACACCTCACAGGACTTGTGCTCCAGACCCTTCACCAGCTCTGTTGCCCTTCTCTGGACTTGGTCCTGCACCTCAATGTCTTTCTTGCTGTGAGGAGCCCAAAACTGAACACAGCACTCGAGGTGTGGCCTCACCAGTGCGGAGCACAGGAGACTGATCACTGCCCTGGTCCTGCTGGCCACACTCTTGCTGCTGTAGGCCAGGGTGTCTCTGCCTTTCTGGCCACCTGGCCACATAAGGCTCATGTTCAGCTGCTGTTCAGTGCTGCAGCACTCCCAGATCCTTTTCCATTGGGCACCTTTCCAGCCATCTTCCCCAAGTCTGAAGCACTGCAGGGACTGTTGTGACCTGAGGACAGGACCCAGCACTTCACCTCATTGAAACTCATACAATTGGCCTTTGATCCAGCCTGTCCAGATCCCTCTGCAGAGCCTTTCCACCCTCTAGCAGATGAATGTTTGGACTCAGTTTCCTGTCCTTTCCAAACTTGCTTCACAAGGGTGCATTCGATGCCCTTGTCCAGGCCCCCTTATCAACAAGGGTGTTAAACAAAGCTAGCCCGGATACTGAACCCTGGGGAATAACAACATGGAGAATATTTTAATACATCTAGTCCAAATATGGTGTTACTTATCTCAGCTGACAAGGTTTGTGGGCCTTTGGTTACTCTAGCACTTTATGTGTGAGGATCTGTGCTTCTGCTCAGATCAGCTGACTAATTGCTGTTCTGGAGGCTGACAATTATTCCGGTTTATTGGAATACAGCATATGAAGATAGTTGACTTCTTTGTCATACCTTATGGAGTATCATGAGACATTGCTTGAAGAAATAATTTTTGTTTGATTATCTTACCAAAAACCCCACGATGTCAGGATTTATAACATCCATTGACAGTTGATTTCTGCCTTCCATATAAGAATGCAAATCTCTGCAAATCCATAAATTTCCTTTATACAGAACATTTGTTGTTGAGCAGAATGGTTTACTTTTATGGAGCACTTTTTCCAGCTAACTGATTTGTCTTTTCAGGTTACATGCACTTTGTTGCACACACCTAGTTTGCATTTTTTCCAGTAAGCCCTGTAAATCAGACATTCCTGCTTGTCTACTCTGTAACATGAAATTTATAAGGCTGATTTTTGTCTTTGCCATGACATCATGCTTTATTTACAATAGAAATGTAAGAAGTTATTTCTTCATATCATATTTTTTTCTGTGAAACTTCTGGTTTTTTACTTTGATTTCCATATATTCACATTAGACTATGAAGCCAGAATTAGGCTTTCTTATGGAGATACACTGTATGATGTACTGCTGACTTTGAGTAGAAAATATTTGTTTGCTTCTTCTACTCATGAAGTGTATGTTCTGTTTATATTTTATAGCTTTTTTTCCTTTTGATATTTTTCTAGCATGAATCTTTTAGTCCTTAGAGTCCTCAGTAGGCCTAAACAGAAAGCAGTTTCCTTATTCTGATGGAAGCTATGATATTTCATGAAATATTTCTACTCCCAACACCCCTGAGATCTCCATCTCTTCACATGGCTTCTAAGAAACCTCACTTCAATAGTGTGGTCCTCTAGTCAATATTAAATTATTATATTATTTTTTATTATGTGCTCCAATACATACGTGCTGGTAAATTCTGCAGGTTATCCAGGTGAGGTCTTAACAAGTTGTCTTATAATTTAATTAATTTTTAATTATAATTAAAACATAATGAAATTATAGGAAAAATTTGCTTTTTAATTAAAAAAAAGATCTTATATAAATAACTGAGTAGTTGAACCTTAAATCAGGGGGAACAAACTCACCATAAATTATTAAATGTTTTGAACGTCTTTTTTTTGTTTAATTTGAGATGAATTTATATTTCAATAATTACTTCCCTTGTAGTGTATTTTTACAATTTCCAAAAACTAAATTAAATTCTGGTTTATTAAATGGAAAATAAGAACTGGTGAATGGTGGTAAATCAGTATTTTAGGACCCCGTTCAGCTTAGAGCAGAGAGACCAGGCCACAGGAGTTTGTGGTCATATCAAACAAACCTTGTACACGATGTAGGCTGCTTCTTTTTTCTTCCATTCGCATTCTGTGCCCACTCTCATCTTGATCAGCATTTTTTTTCCTGTTCAATAAGGAGAAAAGGAACTAGACAAATACTATCCCCTAAAATAGTTTTAGTCTATTCTTTCAGACCAGACAACTGTATTTCTCAGTCTCTATTGGGTAGCATCTTTTAAATTAGGGATGGTTTAATGTTGTTTTTCCTTATATTTTTTATAAGAAGTGCTCTACAGCTAGTCCTGTTCACTCTTCTCTGAACTGGTGTCTGAGAATGTCTTCCAGGTGTATTTGACACCTTATTTTATGGTGTTAAGCCAGCAGTTTCAGTCTCTTAAAAGGACAAAGCATTTTATTTATGTGTCTGCAACAGATCAACAGGATGTTTTCTGCAAGAATAAAAGGGAAAATAATAGGCACAGATCATGGAAAATGACAGGATTTAGTTCAAAGCCCAGTGCTTAATATTGTAAAAAATGCATAGTGTAGCTCACTCACCTTTTCCAACTTTTGTTTGTACCCCTGCCTTTATGCCTGGTCATTTTAATTTTGTAAAAGCTAATGGCCATTGAAAGGGCAGGAGCTTTCCTGCTTCTTCAATTCAGCTGCTTTTCCCCCAAGAGCTGTTTTGCCAGTATCAGCATTCACAAGGCTACACCCTGATCTGGGTAGCAACAGATCCACCTCAGAAAGAATTTCCGCTTTTACCAGAACAAGGGGAAGCAATGGAGGTCAACTGCTTGGGAGATGAGGAAAGGGTGATGGTCCTTTTTTGAGTTTTGCTGGATAAAGAAGTGTAGTTTTAATGGATGTCTTTTTAATGACATACTGCTTTTGAAAGCATATTAATTCAATACAGTCAGTGCTTGATACCAGCTACTTCCTTTCTTCATGCACTTTTTTTTAAGCTTCTACAGACATTAGTGGCAATCGCATAGTTCTTCTCCATCAAGGAATAAAATTCAGTCTGCATTATATTTTTGGTACCCTGTGTATTGTCATTTCCTTTTAATGGCAAATGGGCCCAGTATAGTCTTCCTTTCACCTTCTTCCTTACCCAATCTTAGCACTGAAATACTCTAGAAATTATTGCATTTCTTGAGCCTTTAAAATCTGGTTGTCCACAATATCCATTAGTTTACCAGCAGCAGCAATAATCAACCAGACACATTCTTTACATGTCTAATTATGTAAGTGAAGGATATTCCAATGACTGTGTACATAACTGATTAAGAAAATATTTTGTGATCCTTGCCTGAAAATGCTTATATTTTAATAATGTGTTTCGATACGGGGTTTTTGCACTCTTTAGCTTTCTCCTTGAGCAGAGGTCAAAAAATATGTTGATGGGGTCAGGAAACACGTTACTGTTGCTACCCTTATTTTTTCATTGTGTCAGTAAAACTCATCAGTCCTTTCTAAAGTTTTGATCTGACTTTTAAGTATTTCTGAAAACATAAACCCTGGTAGGCTGAGCCTGAGCCACTGTCTCACATCAGTTTTACACAGCTAGCAAATCAAAAACACTTGATGTTTCTCCATACAGTCCAGCTTCATAATAAATATATTTAATCAACTTAAAACCAGGGAACTTTTCATCCTTCATCTGTTTTTATTTGCTTTGAGTACAAAAGGTGGGCCCACACCTCTGTATACAAATCAATTGTTCATTTTACCTATATATAAGTTCAATATTTACATACAATTCATCCTAAACATGTTTATCAGTAGTGAAAGTGTTATTACAAACACTGGATAAGCAATCAAGTCCAGATGCTTCTCTCTCTCATTAAACCATCCTAAACTGTGGCCAGCAGGAGGATCAAAAGCAGTGCTCATATAGACAAGTAAGCATATGGCAGATGTTGAGATGTTAAGACATCACTGTCTTAAAACCTCATAGACACAAATAATTTTTTCAAAGGGAAAGAAGTAGAATTATAGGTGAATCTACATCAATGCCTTTATTTCCATGCAGCTTTCAGTGATTCTTTTTTTCTTTTGGATAAGAGTTACTTTTGAAACTATTCCTTTCTTTCTCTTCTATTCTCAGTAAATATTTTGGTTTAAAAAACCTAAGAAGTCCCTCCACTAAAACCATGTGAATTTGCACAAGCCATTTACAAATACAGATAAGTGTTTCTTCACTTTGTGGCTGTGTGGCTTTTATCTTCCTGTGCCCCTTCTGAAAAATATGGCCTAAAGGCCTTAGACCCCCTGAAGATGATCCAGGTGGGATTTTTATCCTGACAGGGTGGAGAAATTACACCATAGCACAGTGTTAGAAAATATGTATGAGGAGATTGATTCCTCTTCTGTGTCCTTGAGTGAACTATGTAACTGGGAAGGAAGTATGAGAATGCAGGCACAGTTTTCTGTCTGATGTTAGAAAAATGAGAATTCTGTAAATCTCTATTACCGGGTAGGAAGGATGTTGGCCACTAGTAAATGCTGCTTCTTTCTTTTTTTTGCTCCACATCTCCCCCCACCATCTCCAGAAAGGAGCATTTGTAGCCCTCCTTACTCCATTTCTGGCCTTGAAGAGAGATCTGTCTAAAAACACTGGAAGTGCAGGGCAAGAGAGGGAGTGACTAAGGGCATTCTTGTAGTACATACCCAGGACTGCCAGAAACCTGAATACTTTGGGAATTCTAAGTAAATTTTGAAGGCTGAGGTTTGTAGGCAGGCATCCAAATGCAGTTTGGCATGCTAGGTGATTTTTACAAACACTGACATTGTAAAAATGCATGAAAACTACAGCTCAGCAGGATGTTGTGATGGGCATTGTACGAACATATTATATGAATGAGTCTAAAATTATTGCAGTGAAAGTGCCAAGAAAGTAACAGAGAGATGCAGAAATTGGGTGTCTGTATAACCCGTACCCCAAGCTATAACACACAGAGCAGCATAGCTGAAACCCTGCTGTTTTCCCTACTTGTTTAAAGAGCTTAAGTTGGTGATTTCTGGTTCCCCAGGGGAGCTGTAAACTGTATGTGGTTACTGTGAAACTTGCTACTGCCTCGAGAAATTATTCACTTGAAAGTACCATTGCAGGTATTGGTCTCAAAATACTGACATTGAGCATTCATTTTAACACAATACAGTACTTAAACTATATTAAATGCTCACTGTGTTAGTAGTGGTCCAGTTTTAACAGTTGTTGCTGTTATTGCGCTGCTACATTTTGTTAAAATATTTATTAAAATATTAATTCAAAGATTTCAAAAATTATCTTTTCTGTCCAGTGATGCTCTCTTTTTGTATTTCAAATCCTCCGAGTATGAACTTACAAAGAAGCTGTTGATCTTGGTGGCCTTGAAGTGAATTTGTCCTCATCCACAGGATAGTAACAATTTAAGGATCCTTGCCACATGATTTGACTGACTTCTTTTCAGAATATAGATTTTTAATAGTGAGCTGACCTTTGTTGTAACTATGGCGTATCTATGGACTGTAGAAAAAAAAGACCAATGTTTTCAGAACTGTCTGCTGTTTTAACTTGTGTGGTCTCTGCCCCTCCAGTCTTGCATGGTGAAAGCTTTTTCTTTGAATCCTGTCAAACTTCCTTTAATGTTGATGTTCATGGGAGTTAGATATCATGTGAAACTCTTTTTGATAAGAAAGTGTAAGGTATTTTCTATTGTCATCTTTCAAAAGTAGCTACTCTTGAAAGTGCATAAGGAAGTAACAGAAGTGCTGGATGCCAGAAGACCCATGACTCAGGGAGGATATTATCTGGAAGTAAACAAAATAGTGGTGTGTTTCACCTACTAGAAGATAGAATATTTTTGTGTGTCTTTTCTGAGGAGGAAAAAAAGTACTAATTTTTTAATAATCAAGTCTTTATGAATTTGTAGCAATGACTTTGAAAAGTAACTACAGTGATAGTGTGTAGAGGCATTATCCCTGTGTTTCATTGTGTTACCTCAGGAGATCACTCAGAGATAGATAGATATATATATAAAATACTTAAATATCATCTCATCAAACAATTAGAAATCGAAATTTCAAGATTACTTGTTTGGTGTGTGCAGAATGCGTAGGACAGGATTTAAAGTACAGCTTAAGTGAGGGATACTTAAAGAAGTGTACCAAAATTATGATTACTTTTATTCATTCAATAGATAATTAATGGCTCCATTTCTAGTAATCATTTCTTTGAGATCAGACATAGGCTAGAACAATTTTCCTAGCTCTCAGCTAAGGAAAACTCTGTGAAACATCTATATTCATAGAAATTATACCTCCTTAAAAGGTCATCAGTGTCTTTCTGATTTTACTGTACTCCTTAACCAAAAATCATCTGTAGCCTCCCCACAAATTTTGCCAGTACTTCTGTACATTTATTGAGTTTCTTAGATCTCATGTATGTTTATAATAAACCAGGCAGGAAATGGTTATGCTTCATGTATGTGTTCTGTGGAGAAAAAAAGGAGCATGAAAGTGTCATAATGTACCCATACCAAATTTAAACACAGCTTCAAACACAACAAGTGGCAAAGCCCTCAGAATATCAGCATTGTCCCCAAAAACCATTGTAGTGTGTTAAAATCGCTGTGAATCTCTGCAACAGCCTTTAGCGATTCATCAGAGTTGGTAGAAACCAAACTTTTGCTTTCCTACACGGGAATGCTGCTGACTTCACCAGATACAAGAAGCAAGATAAAACAAAGCGAAAGCACTTTCATCCTTCTGAGGTTTTTCCTCTCCATTGTCACTGCTGTAGTGTGTTAAGAAAACACAGTTCTCTACTGTCAGAGTGGGAAAGTCTGGGTCATCTGAGTACATATCTGCTACTACTACTGTTTGCTGCCCTTCCACATCATTCCTGTATATGCAGAGATTTTACTGCAGACACCAGGAGCTCTCTTTGTAGGTTTTGTGAAGCAGACTCCTTTTTAACACAGGCTTTCTTAGAAGTGAACTGTGACTTTCTCTAGGGAGATGTCTTGATGAAGGAAGTGCTTTCTAGTTTCATGGTACAAAATGAGGGTTTCTCAAAACTTCATTCAATTTGGAAAGTAAAGAAATGGATAAAAATACATCACTCTTGTTAAAAGCTAGCATATTATGACATATTTTTGACATCTACAGCTTACCTATGAAAGCTTATTAAATCTTTGACAACAATAGTACAATATCAAGGATTTGAAGCAAATTTAATGCAAATACAAGAGTGATTCTATGATTGTATGATTTTTATTCTAGGAGCCAGATAAATATTTTATGTTCATATACATACAGGTTCATGAAGAAGAGCTCTTTTAATAAATGCCCATTCATTTTGAGCAGCACAGAGTTTTCAGCAATATTGAATTTGGGTTTTATTCAATTTTTTAAACAGTATTTTTGGTGATACTTTGTCTTGAAGACAAAGCAAAATTACTTCCTGAGAACAAAAGAACTTCCTGAGAATAGAGGTTCTATAACCCACATTTTTTCTTATTTCTACAAAAGATGAAGCTGATTATTTGTTTTCCAGGAACAGCTGTAAATGGCTATGTTTTGAGCTACTTTAGAGATGGAGCATTTAGTTTAAAAGAGAAATTTATATTTAAGTGTGTGAACTTGAATAGTGACTCTCTACCAGATAATCTATTTTCATGGAAATGAAAAAAAATTTTAAAAAATTGACAGCTCAAAACTAGACTTCAGAGTATAAGGGATTGTTTATCATTTTCTACTGCAAAAGAAACATATTTATTAGCTAAGTCACAAGCCTTCAGATTATTTTTTAAAATTAGTGTACCAGAAAAGTGAAAGGAAAAAAAAAGAGTAATTTATAATATATCACATAGCCGAACAAAAACATTACATGGTATGAAGCTAAGAGGAGGAAGGTGTTTCTGGTCAAAGGAAATGCTGGTCTCTTGATTTTTCAAAGGTTTCACATTGCATAGAATAAGTCATTATTGAACCAGGAATTAGACCACTTAATTATAAATGTGAGACAGTGCTTCAGCCATCTGTGGATAAGTTAGGAGCAGAGCTGATAGCAAAGAGAAAGGCAGACAGCTTCCATAAAAGCCATGTACAATCTCATACTGCAGCAATGACAATTTTGTGTCAACTCAAAATTCCTGCTTCCCTATTGGTCATTTTCCCTAACCCATCTATTTCTTACTGATGTAAAACCACTGCTTTTATAGTAGGAAAGAATGTTGATTGCTGAAGAAAGATATTTGAATGGAAAATAAAGGAAACATCCACTCATTAAAGGCCATGAATTATTCTTTCTATATGCACAAATCTTTCTGTTTCCATCTGTCTGAAGAAATTGCATTTTACTGACTTGTATCCGGTGTTACACATCTCTCTGTTCATTAAACTCAGGTAGAATTTCAGTGGTATTTAATACAGCCATACCTATTAATAATCCTCATAGCTTGGTTAATTGATACTAATTTATAACTAGTTTTATCCCAGCTAATGTCAACCAGACTGAATAATGATATTTTTACAACATTAAAAAATTGTAAAACATTATCTCAGCATTATTCAGGCTCATTTGTGAAATATCCAGGGTTTTCATTTCTGCTCCGCTCAATGTATGTTCACATGAAGGTAGGAAGAAAGGATTTTGCAAGCAAAACCAGAACAGTGTGCAGTACTATGAGCAGCTGTACTGAATCCAGGAGATCTTGGGGTTTAGTGGAACCAGAAAGACTACAGCTTCTAAGACCATAAATAATCAAGCTGGAACTGTTCCACTTTGTACAGTTATTCATTTGCTGTGCTGTGCTACACTAGTAGGAAAAGAGTTTCAGTCAGGATTTTAAAATATGATACCTGATGTCTATGACTTAGGTGGGAAGTATCTGTTCTTCTGAATGGTTCTTAGGTATATAGAGAAATGAATTAGGTATGAAATCTGGGATCACCAAAATAAGGCAACATGCAGTTGATAAGGGAAATAAAAAGTGAAAAGTCATTTCAAAAAGAAGTTGAGGGAAAACTAGGGACAGACAAAGCTTTGGAATCCAAATGAAAGGTCTGAGTAGTTGTCTACTTAAAGGTCTTTTTGTCTCTATCATGAGTACTGGGAAGAAAAATAAGATGTGCAAGTCAGTAGTATAAGGAGACTCCACTGAGCATTAGCCCTCTTCTATCTTTAAAAGAAGTTTCAAGGAAAAAGGCAATATCCTTTTCAAGGCTTTTCAAGCCTTTTTCAAAGATTCATTTGTCCTTTATTCTGGAAATTCTTGCATCTGTCCTTTTATTTTACCCAAAACCTAGTAATGATTTAACTTCCTACAGAAATTAATACATCTAAATCCATACATTGTTTTAGAGAAGATCATGGCACTTTTTAAAAATTACTGGCACATAAATCTTGATGATTTTGTTCCTAATGAAAAAGAACCCAAACAGATATTTCAAAGACACACAGAAACAGGAAAGCTATTTTAACTGTTTGTTTCATGAGTGAAAATTAAATGCAGAACCAGATGGAATTAGAAGTGAACTGCTGAAGTGACCTTCATGTGAGTTAAAAGTGTATGCATCTTTTATGATCTTTCATGGCATGCAAAACATATAGCAGCCAGCCATACTGGAACACATCTCTTGGTCAGTCCACCTGGTTTCTGCTCATCTCATATCTTGTGGCTTTTTGTGTTCTGTTTGGTTTTGAGTTTTTTGGGTTTTTCTTTGGCAAGACAAGTTGTGCTACATAAATATTTACATGTTTCGTAATTTCATTCTCATTCTTCATTGGCATTCTGAATAACACAAAGAAAGATATTGTGCAAATTAGAAAAAAAAATTCCTTTTCTCTATCTCCAAAGGTCTTTTCTACAGAGCCTTTCAGTGAGAGACGTTCTCACAAGTGCTTCAGCATTTGAAATACGGTTTGAAATACCAATTTCTATTTAATAAATGGGAGTAGTAAGCACTAATTAATTTACAGGCCAGACCATGTCTGGAAGACTGCAGATTTTGGATGTAAATGTGTGTGAGATGGCTTGATAGCTTATTGCTGGCTGTTCTTGGAGGACTTTGCAGTAGTGTTCTTTCCCTCTCACCAAATGCACATGCAAAGGAGTAACATCTCCTTCTCAGCCACTGAAGGGATGCTGCCTTCCACAGGAACAACTTTTCTTGGTTGCTTAGGGAGGTAAAGGACATTATCCTAGTTTTAAACACTTTTTTTTCATTTTTGAGGAAACTGGTACCATAACCACTGGGACACCAGTGTAGGTTACAGCACAGTGTTTAGTCACCCAGCAGTACAGGCTGAATACCCCTTGCACAAGATTTGAGGAGAGTAAAAGTACTGTGCACATAATCTCCTTTTGTGCATCCACAAGAGCCAGGCTCAAGTGGATTACAACGTCTCTGGGTGTAGAGTACCCAGAGGACTGCTAAAGCTGCAGATAGCTGCTCATCAACAGCACTTCTACACATTTCTAGGAATGACTGTTCAGTGTGTAAAGGGTTGCTCATAATAGTCCTACATTTTCCTTCCTTTCATTTCCTAAACAATGTGGCACAGCTCTTTGTGAAAAGTGAGTCATGCTGAAAGTTTGGAGCAGGCTTTGAATCTATAGTATAGATGTCATAAATAGACTTGAGCATTAAGAGGCTTAAGTTTGAGACCTCTAAACCTGATGATGCTAATCCTTTGTGTTTGGTAAAGGTAATGTATAGCTTCTCTGCTTGTGAGTACAGGTTCTGTTTGTGAAATTTTTCCTAAATATTGAAACATATTGTGAGTCTGAACATAGGAAGTGAGGTGCAAGTTGTTATATGTTAAGACATGAAAGTGTGAGAAAGCAAAGTCATTTTCCAAACAACATCCTGTCTTTGACTAATGCTTCCACCTTTGTACAACCCTTCAAAGTATCTTACAGACGATAAAAATGGAAAAGTTTCAGCTATACCCTGCATGGTAAATGTGTGGCATATTGCAGAGGCATAATCATATACATATATAGCAATCATGTCTAACAGAAGAGTGAATGGTACAACTATTTTGAATTATATCTAATCCTAACTCTTTTTTTCCGTATTATATGGATTATATGGAAAAAAATCCTTTTGGTTAATATAGTTACTTTTTACTGGATTTAAGTTTCACTTGATATCTCAGTGGGTTTTTTTCACAGTTTCACTTGTGATTTCTGGTCTTCATGAACATTTAACTTAATCTCTTCTTCAAAACAAGTAGTTCAGATGTTCACTCTCATACACAAGATGTCTTTTCCATACTTACTTCAGCTGTATCACAACTAGGGGTTTTGGCATACAGTAAAAACTCTAAATGAGACTAAGCCACCTGTGTTTAATCTGGCTCCATAAATTCAACCTTCACTATCCAATGACTTCTTTTCTTTATAGATTTGACTAATCTTCTCATGTATGTTTATCTGAGTAATTAGGATTTCTTATAAAACTAGTTGGCTGTGGTTTTACCTTTTTTTTTCCCTTTCTTTTAAAAGGTGAGAGCTTTATTCTTTAGTTGTAGCTGTGTTTTGATTATGATGAAATTTGTTTCAGACTAAGTTAAATAATTTTACTGTCTAACTGATGGTAGGACTCAAGTAATCCCTTACTAAAGTGAGCAGGTTAATTCTGAATAAGTGTTGCAGATAAATTTTTCTCTATGCATTATTGCTTCTGCATGAGTGTTTTTTGAGTCAGATTTGCAAAGTTTTTGCAAAAGGGTTGGAAAAAGCAGTGGAAAAAATTATGATGTATCACTGCTTCTTCTTGCACATAGAATTACGGGACTGAAATGCGTCACATACAAATTATTCATTCCTATTTATGTGTGAAATGGGTGCTCTTCTTTTCTCTCCCGTAGTGCAGGTCATCATCATCAGAAGTGGTGAGAGATTTTCTGTCTTGGTAACACAGGAGGCAAATGTTTTTCTGCCTTCTCTGCCTGCCAGGGCAGCAGCATCTGCGTGATTTCCCTGAGCTCCCTACCAGCAGCTCGTACTCCAATTTCATATGGCAGTCAACAGCCTTCTGCTCTTCAGGGAGTGCAGCCCTGGCAGTGGAGGCTGCTCAGAAGAGATGTGCCCGTGCCTCTGTCCTGTCCCCAGCTGGCCCTGGGAGCCCCACTGCTGGCTGCCAGAGCAACAGGCAGCCAAAAGCTGCCAAGCACAGCTGCTCTCTGTTCCCAGGAGACCCCCTTCTTCTGGGACTCCTCAGTAAATGTCTTGCCTACACTGTTAATCAGGACCCAATTTTTTCATAACATTCACTCTGCCCCTGCTTAAAATAATAATAATAAAAAAAATAAATCCAAAAATCCAACTGTGTGTGTGCAACACTGCAGATGTTGTTGTTTGGGCTTGATGTTCAGGTAACATCAGTGTTTCTGTTTTGCTTATCTTCTGCCGGGGTAGCCCATGAGGACATTAGCAGAGACAGTGCTGGAGACACAGCTCCTATGCCTGTCACTTTCTGTGCCAGTGGAAGCTGCACTGAAGGGACTTGTCAGAAGAGAGCTAGCTCTGTGAATTAGCTTGTAACAGTTGGCTGCTTCAGAGAAAGGGAATTTTCTTCATTGCCAGATCCCACCTCATCAATATTGTATTGCTTTCACTCTCACTGAGAAGCCAGAGTAGGCATAGTACATCTCTACCCATTTGCACAGTACACCAGAGAGTTTTAATGTCATTATACTGCCTAGAATGGAAGTTGCATTAAAAATGCTTTAGGAATTGGGTTTCCTGCATCTTTTTAATGTTATTGCACTGGAAGGAATTATTGCAATTAGTAACAGATAGCATAGGGGGAAGGCAAGAACTAATTTGCTTCCTTCACCAGAAATGAATTAAAGAGGTCTTGTGTCTGAAAGAAGTGCCACATGCAATGGAAAAGCTTACAAAATTTAAGTAGTTCTCAATTATATTTGAATACTTGTTCTTAGTTCAACTACATTTCCCATATGAATAAAGTAATAGTATTTTACCCATAATTTAGATACATGTTTTGTTTGCTGTGTCTGGTAATGTATTTTTTACATGGAGATAGAGCACATATTTAACATCTTGTTTCACATCTGTACCAGGGCAGAGAGCAGATCTGGTGCCTCCTCGGATTACTAGTTTTTGTGACAGGAGAAATGGAGATAATGAATTTGGAAGATCCGGATTTCTTTTATAATTTGCTTTAATGGCCCTTTACAAAACTGCTGAGCTTCATTGCAGGACGTAGGAAGCAATGACCTCTAGAAGTAGAAAGAAAATCAAAGCTGATGATTCTCCTAAGAGATTATTCTGATTCTCTGTCTTCACTAACTAAGCAGCAGTTCATGTAATCTATCTGAAATATTTCTCTCTTAAATAATACACTAGGGACTGGAAAAGTGGATGTTCTTTGAATATTACTCTCCAGTCCTACCACAGACTAAGGACAAAGAGGAGAAAAAAATTTGCTCTTTGTCCATCTATTTACACTTCTTGGTTTGGGGGTTTTTGTTGCTGTTGTTTTGTTTGATTTGGTTTCTTTGGGTTTTTTTGGTGTTTTGTTTTGTTGTTTGGTTAGGTCGGTTTTGTGGTTTTGTTTTTTTACTACAGTGTATTTGCTTAATTTTAAATATAGTGTTGCTATTGTAATGCTGCTATATTGCAATTGCTGTAACGACAAACATGGATGGATTTGGAAAAATGTTGGATTTAGCTTCCACTTCAGTTACAATTCCCTTGCGAAGCATGTTTTTCTCCCTCTAAACATGCTAACATACAGCGTTCTTGGCTGCTTCTTTACAACACTTAGTGCTGTTACCAAGACAAAGAATGTGATTATTAGTCCTCAGAAATATGTGAAAGGAAACACAGAAAAGTACAGCTACAACTTCAAAAATGCAGTTAAGTACTATTGGAAAATACAGATAACTATTCAAACCGAATTCACATTTGCAACATGTCTTGCACAAAGAAACAAAGAGGTTTTGCAATTATAGATTGAGCTTTTTCTAAAATTTGAATTGTCTCATGGCAGATAACTTTAAAGTTCTTCCTCTTAAAGACAAAGCAAAATACTGAACAGAATTATTGCCATCCCCTCAGAGTCTAGTGTATTTTTTGCACAAAAGTCTACACATTTTTTGCTTTTGTCTGCTGGTCTGCCAAAGGTTTTGCTTCAGATTTTTGCCTTTCAGGATTTTGTTTTCTCCCCCAGGAAGTAAAAGCTTGTATTTCTTATGGTTAGTCTGAAACCATCTGGTAGGCTGAGCCAGACTCATACAACACTAAATACGCAGCACCCCCAGCCTTACTGGTGTTGCTGTATCCATGCTGGCTTGTGCCATGCACAGATTTCAAACTGTCTAGTGATAAAAATCCTGAATGTCAGACATGTAGAATGTCTCTTCCTTTATCAGTTCCCAGTGGTATTTGGAGAAGTGCACCAATATTTTAATTGCTGACTTCTTCCAGGGCTACAGTCTTTTTAATTTTCTTCTGTCTGGATTGCCTGTGTGAAGAACTTAATATCTTGAACATAATGTGAAAGAAATTCTTCACCGCTGTAGACATCTGGGGCTCATCTAGTCCAGCTTCCTGGTAAGCAAAACACATTTCAAAATGAAGTCATATTACTCAGCTGAGTTGTGAGAACCTTCAAGGAGGTACTGCTTTGGCAGTTTGTCCATGTCTTGATGACCCCAAAAGGATATTTTTACCTTTGAACATTAGGAATTATGCTTATTCCTACTTGCAACCTCTTGTCCTTTCACTGTGCCTCTGAGCAACCTCTGACACTGTCTTTTCTACAAGTTTTTTTTTGCTGTGAAGCACATCAGTTATCTCCCACCTTAAACTTTCTTTCATCTGCATGAACCAACTCCCTGATCTGCTCATCATATGTCATATGTTCCTGTACTGAGCTTTACATGTTCTTCCTAAGTTACTTCTTCCTGAAGTTAGCTTCCCTGGAGCAGATTAATGTGAGTATTGAATATCAGAATCCCTTTTTAATACTGACTTAGCTAACAAAACCAAGAAAGAAATAACATTTATGTAACTGCTAATTACACTTCAAATTCTAAAATGAAAATAACCCTTCTCTTTTCTTAACTTTACCATTTTCAGCTTGTATCCTCTGCATTAGAAATAGATGTAACTGCCATGTCTGACCAGCCAGCTTCATCAAGTCTATGACCATACCATTCAGTCTTGTTCCACCTATGGTACCAGTGTCACCCAAATTCCCCCCTGGAATCAGGCTGAATGGCTGAACTAGACAAAATTCTTGAGTAGGTTTTGAGAACAAGCATTCCCTAAGGCTACTTCGTTTGAGTACAGAAGTTTGGGTATTGGCAGAGCATTCTGTATCAGTTTATTGGTACAACTGCCATTAGGTCATGATATTCTTTATGATTTTCATAATGAGCCAGTGGCAAATCTGCCTAAGACAATAACCTGGTTCATCTGAATTATACATGCAGCCTCTCAGGGAAGTGTGTTAACTGTAATTAGAGCAGATCCTCAGTGAAACATACAGAATTCTAGATCTAGATTAAGATCTTATATGCAACTTTCATATATTCATATATGAATTCATACATTCATATTTCATATGTTCAGTTGACTTTGAATTTAGACAAAGGAAATCAGGCTGAAAGTGCCATTCTGAATTTTAAATTTGCATCGGTTTTTTAGACTAAATGGAAGGAAAAGTGTTCTTTCTTCTGTGGATGCCATAATTTTCCCAGGTCACAGACACTCCTATAACGTAGCCACTAATAAAATATTTAATTGTTAGACTGTAATTTTTAGCAGTGAGAAGAACAAAAACAGAAATGCCAAGAGTGGTAGCTTGTCTCAAATTCAGTTTGGAGCATTAAGCACTTTCTTTTCATACAGGTTCTTGTGAGTTACTTCCTATTTGGTTTCCTCTCTTAGAGTATTCCTAAATCAGTTTTTAAGAAAGTCATTAGTCTTTAAATATGGTGTGGGTGTATGTAAGTTCTGTGATGTAGAATATGTGCTAGTTCTGTCCGAGTATATGTATGTATATGTATACATATGTATACATGTGTATTTATATATATGTATGTATGTATGTATGTATGTATACATATATATAATATGTATATGTATGTATGTATACAGCATATATATAAATATTGTAACAAGCAGACCTGAGTCAGTTGCTGAGAATAGAACATAGCCAAGTATTGAACACAAGTTTCTTTCTTTCCTTACCTTTCCCTTACATCCCAAAGCTAGAGAAGCCACTTTTGACAGTGTATACCCACACAAGACACCATGGTTGGGCTTTGTCTAATTTGTCCAAAAACAGCCTTGAATAAAATGCTTTCAGCATTTTCAGCAAAGTCAGTAGCTCTCTCATGTATGTGTATACACAAATTTGTTGATCACTTTGGTCATAATCACAGTCTCAGCAGGAACTGCTGAATTCATTATTCTACCCATAGAGAAAAATTCCAAGCTTTTGGAGTTTGGAGATTTCTCCCACTAGATTCAGTTCTCAAGGATGACTTAATTAGCTATGCAAAAATCTATGACAGCAGAAATTAATTTCCATGTCTATGCCTGACAGTGATCTTATTCCTTCCTGTATTTGCAAAACATGGGAGAAAAAACAAAAAAAAAGATTTTTTTTTTTTCCACATTGGTTGGCCACATGAAATTTATCTGATTTTTTTTTAATTCTTAAAGGCGGTGCTTTTATGGCAAAAAAAATGGAGCAGAAGGACTTGAACTGTGCCTAAGTTGCTGGGTTTTGAGCTTTTAAGTTGAATTGGTCAATAGATCCAATGCAGCTGAAAATGAACCATTTCCCAGTTCTAAGCAAGAGTTTAAATATAAACTGAAACTATCACAGTGAAGAACTGGAAATTGTTCTTCTAACAAACATTACACCTAAATCTTGCTTTTTTTCTTTCATGTCTTTTAAAACCAGAAGAAAAAAAGATCCTTTAATAGATGATAACTACTTAACAATAGTAAATATGCAAAACATATATTGTTTATTTGCTAAGCATGAAGAATATTGCATAAGGCATAAAAGCAGTCTGTGCCTCAAAGAACATTTTAATCTTACTAGACACATGTTAAGCAGGTAAAACATGCCAAAGTCCCCAGCAGTAGATAATTGGAATTTTTAATGAAATTTCTAATTAATATTATTTATTCACTGTTTCTGGGCCGAGTTGAAAATGTCCTGACTAAATACTCAGTGAGACAAGAATCCATTTACTACATTGTATGAAAATGTTCTTAATCTGGGAAGTGTTTAGGAGGGTTTCATCTGGCATCATCAGATCAATGAGTGACTGAACTACTTCTTCGAAATTGCTCTAGTGTATCTTTGGATGTGAAGAGGGAATGCTATTATGTGTTATAAATTTCAACAGTCCCTTTTTGCTATGATTTTCTCCTTCATATCTGCACTGTATAGAACTAAGAATATAGATATTATATATTCTTATATATAATATAAGAATTATATTATATTATATTATATTATATTATATTATATTATATTATATTATATTATATTATATTATATTATATTATATTATATTATATTATATTATATTATATTATATTATATTATATTTATTATATAATATTTATTATATTATATTTATTATAACTATATATATTTTTATATATTTATTTATATATATATTTATTTTTATATAATATATATATATTATTTGAAGTCAAGGTGACTACCTGTTGGCTTCCTGTAGGTACAGATATTTGGGATACTAATTCAAAATAGAGTCTGTCTTGATCTTGTCTTTTCAACTGCCTTGCAAATCTAGGCTTTGTTAGGCAGAGATGTGAAATCCTTGCAGCTGGAGTCAAGTGAAAGCTATGTTTTAAATAACAAAGCTCACTCTGTGATGTCAAGTCTTGTAAAAACAAAACAAAAACCAAAACCCATAGTGTTTGATTTTTTGGGTGCCCAAAATAAAATGTAAGTTGGCATGAATCTGCCTCTGGCAGACAGATCATGCAACTGCTGATTTCACATGTCATGAAAATTGATTATCTGTGAAGCTTTCAGACACCAGCAAAGATAGTTGCAAAAAATCATTAGCATAGACTGTTTCTCATTCCCAGTCTTATGCAAGAGAGAAGAAAATGGATATCTACTGATTTCCATAAGCAGTTCTTGTGCATATAACTGAGAAATAGCTTTGTGCTAAAAGGCTGAATTTTCCTGTAACTAGAATTTGCCAATAGTTATTTTTAAAATTCCATTGCAATTTCATGCTGAAAAGTTATTCATTGCATTTTCCTACTGATGTATGAAAAGCTATCCTTGGCTGAAGGTGTAGAATTGTCTTCTGATTTTCTCTCTTGAAAAAATTTAGAATAAGGATTAGGAGTAGGAGAACTAGCTTCAAATGGATACTGAAAATCAGCAGCAAGTGGCAGCTGGCAGGGATGTAGCAGATTCTCTTCCATGCATTAGAGAGGTACTGTCAGTGTAGCTTTCCCTATGCTTGAGCTGAGAGCATGGGATGGTGGAGCTGGGACCTGGATTACTGCTTTGGATTTAGACAAAAAAATTTTAAAAAACCCAAACAAACAAAAAAAACAAACCACAGTAGTACCAGGAAGCTGGATTGAGTGGCATCCACCCCACAAAGACTAAGAAAATATATTTTCACATATATGTGAGTGATCTTCTGGATTCTCAACTTTCTCTCCTAGAATTCATGCCACTCTTAAACTTCTGCAGTAGTGGAAAAGCTTAAGTTTCATTCAGCATGAAAGAAGCAGCACCATGGAAGCACAAACTCAGGAGTGACTGGCATTCAGGGGGAGGATAAACACACCCATAAGGCTTGTTCTGAATGCATGAGACTTGATGGGTCTAGTGTTGGCCAGTGGATTTTATAATGTAATACAAGAGTTCACGCACCTACAGGACAAGTAAATTCTTTAGCTGAACTAGTGGAAATGCAGCCTCCTTAAGCCATGGTAGAATACTTGCATTCTCAGTGTGGGAAAGGGTAAAGTGTTTAATATGCTAATGATACGTAGTCCTTTTCTAATTTTGTTCGTTTTGTGGCTTTTTATGATGAAGGTGATGGCAATAATCAGTTTTTCCTTTGAGCAAAGTACTGATTTCCATGGCTCGTTGTTTGGTATTTTTTATCAAGAGAAGTAGAGATCTAAAGAAAACAGTGAATGATTTTTTTTTTCCTTCCTGAAAATATAAGATACTACTATCCTTCAGAAACAAAATATCTTCTAAAACTTACTTTTTGAACAGGAAATATCTTGTGCTTAAACAATGTGTAGTTTACTTTGATTTAAAAGTACTTTGCTTTATGTAAAGCCATTCTTTATTACATTCTTGATAGGATTAAAATCAGCTATAAGCAACAGTAATTTAATTACATTTTATTTAAGCACAATGTTAAGACAGTGCTTGTGAATCAAAATCTTTATATACACTCTAATCCTACTTATTTTCCAGTTTTGTTTTCATGCCTCCTCCTAGTATCAAATAAAAAAGCCTTGAATCAATATAATCCCTTTGGAGGCTGACAGTGAAATATAACTCACTAAATACAAGTGTATTCATGTGTAGAAACAGAAAATATATTTATATCTCCTACTATAGCCTATGTATTCATTTCTGAATTCAATTTAGCTGTTTAGTTCATGTCACATCTCAGTTTCTTCTTAGACTTTAGCACACTGAGGCTTTCTGATGATCTGTTTATCACTTTCTCCTTTCCTTAACTGGTAGGTGTATAATATTTATATAAATATAAACTTCATGGTTCCAGCCACAACCTTTAAGCTCTCAAATTGAAACATTCAGCAAATCCCATCTTGTGTTCAGCCAAGGAGATGAGAGGTAAGACTGTCAGCAAATAGAAGATAGAACATATGCAGGTAGTTTTATTTTTTTTACGGTAATTATCAAACGCAAAATTAGGTTTCATTTAGAGGTACACAAGGGGTATTTAGCAGTCAGATTGACTTTATTTCAATGATGTAGTATTTTTATGTGACAAAGATGAGATGTCTTCAAGCTAACACACAAGTTTAACATAAAGGTGTGAACCATCTCAGAATGAATGTAAAGTCTGAGGCTGATGCTTCAGTACACCATCCTTGTGCCTGAGTAACCTGCTTGACACCAGAACACAAGCATAAACAAACAAGTTTTACAGCCAGTTTGAAATAATTATAATGTTTTCTATAGATGTATCTATGTCAAGGTATCTCATGCTTAGATCTGTAAAGACACAGAAATGGTATGCATGCCATGGAATGCTTGATTTCACTGGTGGCAATGGCTTTTCATGTTGTCCACTTGTTGGGATCCTGCGGATGTTAGGATGTTAGGAGATAGAGAGGAAGGCAATAACCACACTATCTATGGCAGTACACTGCAGGTTCTGCTGTTTTTTCTTTATAGATGATAAGGAATTTATCCTATTTTTTCTTTCGTTGGCTTTTTTTTTGGTTGGTGGTTTTTTGTTTTGTTTTGTTGGGGATTTTTGTTGTTGGGTTTGTCTTGGGGCTTTTTTTTGTCTGTTTGTTTTGGTTTTGGTTGGGGTTATTTTGTTGTTATTGTTGCTTCCAATGTTGAATTAGCAAACAAATCTCATTGCCCAGGAGTTTGAAAATTCAAACTGACAAAATTTACATATGTTCTCCGTGGAAACTTGCCATTATAGGAAATCTCTACTGTTCCATGATAAAGAAAAACAGTGTTTTGGCTGATTTTAGGAAAAACAAGCTGGTCAAACTATCAGTGATAAACAGACCATTCAACCAATTTGGACTTTTGCATGTAGGTGTTTTTATAGGTAAGGTAATTATTTGCATGTATCAAGTGCAATGACTGTACAAGGGCAGATAATACCAGCCAGTAGATTGCTAATTTATGTTGCATAGGAAATTATCATTTTAGACACATAATAGGATATCTGTACTTTGAGAGAAGAGAAAGTGAATAAACAGGAAATGGAGAAGTTTAAACTATGGAGTCTCTCATTCACAGAAGACTAGTGTGAATAAGATATATTATTTTAATTTCAGAGCTGGCTATGAAAAATTGCTGTCAGAAAAAGTAAGGCTGGTAGTATTTTAGAAAGAAATTAAATAATTAAAGAAAGAAATTTAAATAATTAAATATTTAAAAATTTAGTTAAAATATTTAAATAATATTTAAAATAAATTTAAACAGAAATTTTCTGTGGAAATGAGACATACAAGGAAACAAGCTTATGTATATGGTATTTCTGTATGTTAGGTCTGTCTGTATCAAAAGGAGCAGTTAGTTCTACCTGTTTTTCTTAACCTCTGGCTTTCTGCCCTTTTTTCCTGGTTCTAGTTCCAATGACTTTGGTCACTTACCCTACACAACTTTTCTCATTTTAAGTGTTTAACCCAGTTCTCATCACCACCACTGAATGATGCCTGCAGGCTGTTTGCAAGGAAAGACTTGGTCTTATTTTAGGCCACAGTTAATTGCTTAAAGCAAACATATTGTTCAATGTGTTTTCTGTAAGCATGAAGAAGACACCAAATGCTGAAGGACAATGCTGACTATCTGGGAAGTGAAGTGCTACCATTGTTTTCATATGTGGTACAGCTCTTAGTGGTCCTAAGTGAACTGTGAGCTTTTGACACAAAGAAAACTATTATGGAGCTGTGACTCCACATCCCTTTGTTTTGTTTATTGGCAATAAATTTCCTCTTGCATGCAGAAAGCAGTGAGCAGGAATATCTGTGATTCTGACAGATTAACACTGTTGGAGTCAGTTTTCCTGTAAACGGCTGCAGTACTCTCCAAAGCCTTTTCCATTTTACAATACTGGCATAAAGCAAGAGAAAAATGTTGTTGTTATGCCCATTTTCCAAAGACAGATCAGGCCCCATGATCAGTAGTTTTCATGCCAGCTGCTTGGCATGTAGATTTCCCACACCCAGACACATGCAGAATAGGGTCCCTTGCCCAAAGGAAGGGTGAGAAATGGGTTTTAATGAGGAGACAAAGCAGACCACACTGATCAGGCACAGTCCACATCAGATAAGTGTCCTAACCATCCCTGTTTGCACTTGAATGGTCCCTTTCACCCCCCACCTTTATTTTTTCTTTTTTTTTCTGGCTGTACTACATGCTCTTTTGGCTCTCCTCCATGCTTATTCCCCCCCCCCCCCCCATCTAACCAGGTCCTTCCTGGTTCTTCTGCTGAACATCCCATAATAAATCTTTTGCATGCCCAAAACATTCTTCCGAACATGAAGTCCCTGGCTCTGTTGTACACAGCCCCACAGCCCCTGTGAGAATGCAGTGACAATTGGATATCAGGACTGGTGGTGGGGCAGGCTGCGCTCCTGCTCTCACATGAGGAGCCCAATCAGGAGAGGTCACCATGGATCCCCACCTGATTTTCCCTTGTCTTCTTTGTGTTTGTGGAGAACAGCTACAGAAACAAAACCTGGATTCTTTAGAAAAATAATCTGTTTCATTGAAAATCCAGGTAAATAATGGACTACTAGTATACGAGGTGCTCTAAAAACATGTGAGAACTAGGGCTTGAGACAGAGTGGGATGTGGTTTTGATAGTGCAAGATCTGAGTCCTGCCTAGGGACCACCTGCAGCTGATTAGCCATCCAAGACCCTCCTGAAACAGAGCACCCCAATCTAATGAGAAATCACTCAGAAATTTTCTCAGAGAAGTTCTCCAGTAAGGCCCAGTAAGCTAAGTGTTGATGAATCTCACAAAAATTCTACACTGACATTGTGACTATTATGTTTTCAACACAATTTAGTGAAATGACTGAATTGAATATAATAGAGATTTCTATTTTCAATTGTCAATTGAAATTGTCATTTGATAACTGTCAGATCTAAGAAAAAACTCTAATAACATTATTTCATTAAACATTGTATTTCTAGTTTTATATATTTACCTGGACCAAAAGTGTGACTATCTACTGTCCAAAAATGCATGTTACTTATTGGAAAATACAGTAGTACTGGCAAGAGTACTCAAAAAGTCCTGAAAAGTACTTCTGCAGTAGTAGTAGCAGGGTAGCTTTAGGTTAGAAATAAGCAGGGTATTATTGTGTGGATGCAGAGGCATTGGCACAGGTTGCCCAGAGAAACTGTGCATGCCTCATCCCTGGAGAAGTGTTCAAGGCCAGGCTTGATGGGGCTCTGAGAAGCCTGGTCTTAAAGGAAGGTGTGCCTGCACTTGATGGGGAGGTTGGAGCTAGAGGATCTCCAAGGTTCTTTGCAACCCAAACCCTTCTGTAATTCTATACCATAGCACAATATGCTACCACAGTATTGTAAAAATACCATTTTCTAGATTATGTATGTATTGGTGATAGTACTTTCACAGTGCTTCTCAGCCACAGGTCTTCTGCTTTATTAGTTCTTAATCTTAATCCCTTATCTCCGAGGGATAAAAAAAGAGTGGTTTCACTTTAGTAATGATTTTCAGATTGGGAAACTGAGGAGAAGTCCAGGAAGATCTAAGTAAGATTATTCAGGAATTTGTTGGCAGAGCAGCAGTTTCAACCTTCAGTCATCCCTCTGAAGGTTCAGCCACACTGCAATTTAGACACAATGACAGAAACATCCAGAATTTCCTTTTGCCAGAAACACAGTTAATGTAACGAGGTTTAAGTCAAGAGTGACATCCAGTGGTCAGACCCATTTTATTTCTGACTCTTCAATCCTCTGGGCCAGCAGCAGTAATCCAAGCGAAGACAAGACTAACCAAGACTTTTTATTTTTTTTTTTTTTTTTTTTTTTTCTCAGCATCTTCTGTGGAAACACAGATCTTGAAAAATGTGTGTTGCCCAAAAACCATTCAGTGTCTATGAAACCATTTTGGCATCAGGACTGCTTTGAAACTCCTTGGTTGCAATTATTGCATTATGTCTCTGCTGATTATAATTTATAGATTGTATTTTTGGATTGATGATCAAAGCCTCACAGGGCTAAGATCCTTTTACTGGCTGACTCAGACGTGCTGAAAGCTTGCAGAATGAGATATGTGAGTGTGTGTGCACATCTTTATGTGCATATTCTAGCAGTGGTCTTAGGTACTTTGCTCTTTCCATTTTATTATACACTTTAGAAGAAAAATTCACTTTAGGGATACTGAAACATGTGACCACATCTGTCCACAATAACTCCACTCTGCTGTGAGCATAGTGTCTAAACTCTTTGAGGAGTTTCTCATGGAATGGCCATCCATAGAGCAGAAATACAGTTCTGTCAAACAGGCTATTTATTCCTTTATCTGTCATTAAATACTACTTGATTTTAATCAGATCTAGTTGTTGCCATATGTATCTCCTAACATTGCAGTGGTTTTACCCTTATCAAAAGGAGCAGACCTCCACAGGTCACATACTTAGCAAAACCTGCTAATCAATTAATGTTAAAATCAGACAAAGTGATGACAGCAGGGGAAAACAGCGGGACATAATAATCTTGTATCTCTTGGGAATAAACTTATGACTGAAAATGTACATGGTAAGAGAGGAAACTGTTACAGAGGTGAAAAATAGGTACTCTGGTGTGTTTAGAACAAGAGAAAGGCTGATATTATCTCTCTCAAAGAAACATCACCAACCTGTATATTCTCAATATGACAGTTACATCTCATGCCTATATATGCTCTGTCTCACAGCTGCTAATTAATGTATAAATTACTGCCTGTTTCCAGGCTGACCCTGCAAACTCACCTGATATGTATTCCTTTTAAAGAAACTATTTGTCAAGTTTAAAATTCACTTTGTATCTAATGAATTAATATGGGGTCATTCAATTAACTAGGTCTGGACTAAAAGGTAACTGAGCCAAATTATTTTAAAAAGCTATTTTATTTTAGCAACTGGTCTGAAATTAAATTACATTTCAGATTTCATTGACATATGAATTGAAAAGACAAGGGGTATATCTGTTTGAGATATTACTTTCTTAAAAACTACTACTAAATTAAGAACTTTTAATTAGGTATATAGGAAAGCATTCTTCTAGGCAAGACTAGCAGATAAATATGATAAATTTAAATTTTACTGTAGCAGTGAAATCAAATTTCATATAAACAGAATTCTAAGCTTGGACACCCATGTTACTAATGTATCTAAATTCATATTCAGAGTGTGCAGTTAAGGTATTTGTTTAGTTTATTTTTGTTTCTTAAAGTTCTTTGGAGATTTACAAACTTTTATTTTTCCAACTCAATTTAAAGGAATTTAATTTTAGTTATCATCAGAACAGCTGGAGGGTAAATTTTTCTCTTCCTGTTTTGGGTGAACTGCTTTTTTGGCAAGGCGCAAGCAATGGCTATTGCAAATTAATTTTGAATATTAAATTTGTGTGTTTGTTGGTTTATTATCTTTTGGACTGGTAAAATGGTCCTCAGTAGTTATAACAAAAATTATTGCCTTATGTATGGTGCATTAAAATAATAGGTCCATATTTCTGGGCATGCTTTACCAGTTATTTCTTCTATCATATATGCCTAGAAAAATCAGTGCCCTTATTTTTTGGAGGGAGCTGATGCCCTCAGGAAAGTACAAAAAACAATTTTAGTCTGCTGTTTTTGTCATACAGAAAATTGGAAAACATCACATGGTAAGCACTGATTATTATTTCTGACTGCAAGCCCAATCTAATCTTCCAGACTAAAGTTTTTTTCATTGCATTTTGTGGCAAAATAGTCATGTTTCATTTAAGGCAGTAATAATGTAAGCCTAATAATTGCCATGACAGAAACGTAGCGTTGCATGCAATATTCTGTGTTCGTAGAGAACCTTTTATCCTGAAAAATGTCAGTGCGTTTTCCAAACTTAGTATGTACTAAGGCTATATTCATCACTGGAGGGGGATAATACCCATCATCTGTCATTACTAGCACAAATCAAAAGTCAGCTCACTACAGCTATGCAACACACGTAGGGTTGTCTTATCACTGAGGGTGATGACACAAAATTACATTGCACAGCATGTTGCATAGCCAAGGAAGTGATGTTTGACTTAGGAGTGCTACGTAAATAAAATGTGAATAAATAAATAAAAACATCATAGACGTTTTTAATGTTTGGTATGAGTAGACATAGGATTAAATGATGAGACTAATTCCATAATTACTGTAAGCAAAGATGGTAGTTATGCACAATGTGAACTCAACATTCTTTGGGCTGAATATTATGCACTGGAAATCGGTGGGATATATTCAAAGCCTTCCTTTCTAGAACTGACATTGCCTTTCACCATCAATTAAAGGGGCTTAAAAATTCCAGCTGAAACACAGATAAATAATTGCATTCCTTGGTGAGCAAGTTGTTATTGTTTCCAATGCCAAAAATAGCAATCCAGGCAAAGCTTGAATTTAAAGATATCCCTTACTTCACTTGGTATGTGCAAAGTCAAATACAGAAGGCAAAGTGTAACTGCATGGACATGCAAAGTTTCCCTTTGTGGAGCTGAAACTCCTCAGGTTCAACATGCTTGTTTTTCCTTTGAGCCTCAAAAGGATAAAAGGTCCCCTTCCCTTTCAGCTTATTCCCTCCCTCACTAGGTCTGTCTTTGTCTGCCTGAAATCCTCATGTAACAGCCTCCTCCAGTACATTTCTAGTACGGCTAGCTTCATAGTTGATTTTACTTCTCCAGTGACCTCCTAATCCTGCTTCTGTAACCACAGTCCAGTGGCTTCACAGAGATAGCTGTGATACTGTTCCCTTTTCTTCATTATTCAGAGGTGGTTTGAGTTGTGTTTGTGTGAGCGTAGGGCGTGGAGATGCTGTTTTCTTAAGGCCCAAATAACTATATAAGCCATGAGCTTATATAAAAGTGGGGATGGAATAAAGGGACAATTGTGTGTTGAGTAAGCTTAAATTGTAGAGCCAATAGCCTCCTGCATAATATATAGGAATTGTCAGGATGGGATCCTTCAATGGACTCTGGGGTAACTGGGAGTCTGCCCTATACATTCATATTTGCCTGCTTTGCATGGTGCTGTAGGGATTTAAGATGGAGAGATGAAATAGTCACTCATTTATTAGAACCATAATGAAATACTGTTATCATCTATCTGTATTAGGTTTGCTTGGCAAGATTTTTGTAGTAGGGCAGCCAGTGGGTGGCTGCTGTGAGAGGATGCTAGAAGCTTTCCCCATGTGCCCTAGAGTGAATGCCAGCTGGCTCCAAGACAGACCCACCACTGGCCAAGGCAGAGCCCATCAGCAACAGTGGCAGCACCTCTGGGACATTGTATTTAAGAAGAAAAAATATGGCAGTGCAGCAGCAGCCAGAGGAGAGGACTGAGAATATGAAAGGGGAAAGAACTCTGCAGACACTCAGGTCCGTGGAGAAGGACAGACAGAGATTCCCCTGCAGGCCATGGTGCAGAGCACAGTGAGGCAGCGGTGCCTTTGCAGCCATGGAGGTCCATGGTGAAGTCCATATCCTGCTGCAGCCATGGAGGACCTCGCAGGGCAGAGGGTGCCTCAGCTAGGATGTGATCCTGTGGGAGGCCCATGCTGGAGCAGGTTCCCTGGCAGGACTTGTTACCCCGTGGGGGACCCGTGTAGGCTGACAGACTGACCCCATGGGAGGGGGTGCGCACTGCGGCAGTTTGGGAGAAATTGCGCCCCGTGGGAAGGACTCCCATCTGAGAAGTTCATGGAGGGCTGTCACCTGGGAAGAGTCTCATGCTGGGGCAAGCGAGGAGTGTGAGGAGTCTTCCTCCTGAGGAGGAAGGAGTGGCAGACACAATGTGATGAGGTGACCACAGCCTTTTCCATGTCTCTGTGCCAGTGGGGGCAGGAGGTGGAAAAAACTGGGAGTGAAACAGTCCGGGATGAAAGGAAGGGTGGAAGGAAGATTTTTTAAGTTTTATTTTTAATTCTCATTATCCTACTCTGGTTTGAATAAATATATTTGATTAATTTCCCCAATCTGAGTCTGTTTTTCCCCAATGGTTATTGGTGACTGATCTCTCCTGGTCCTTGTCTTGCCCCATGAGCCTTTTGTTACATTTTTCTTCTCCTGCCCAGCTGAGGAGGCGAGTGATAGAGGGCTTTGGTGGGCACTTGGCTTCTAGCCACAGCCAAACCATCATATTAGCAAAAAAGGAAAACAGAGCATCTGTTTCTGACACGTTCTTTGTGTAATATTGCTGAAGGCCCTGGATAGATGCCTACCCTTCTTCCAAGGAGAAGTTGTTTATATCTGAGCTTATGTTAGACAGCTGTAAAGAAGAAAGCAAATCCCCGCATTTGCTAACTAGTTCCTCCATGTATTGTATACATACAATAAAGAAGAATGAAATATTAAGAGTTAAATTTGTTTTTTATTAAACAGAGTTAGGTCCAGTCTGAAATAGTTAATCAGGGTTAATATTGCTTTCAAAAATTCAGAAGTGTGGTCTGGAGTCCTCCTAATTATCCTATCCCTCAAATATACTTATGTTAGTCACAAGAAACCTTACATTTTATTCTGATAATTTTATGTCAGATTAAAAGTGAAGGCAGAGAAGAGGCATAATCAAAGGCTGTAATTCTTGTGACCTAGAGAATGGATGAGAGACAGTACACAGCTTTTGTTCCACTCATTAATTTGATGTGCTACAAATTAAAAAAGAAATCACTACAATAGCATCTTACATCTAAAATGAGTTAATCAATGTGGGGAGTGTGCAGCCACCTTTTGAAAAATTATCAAATTTCAAGGACAGTCTTACCACAATTCTCAAAAAACTTCCAGCACTTCTGCTGTAAAATTAGTTCCTTTCAGCAATAGTATTTTTACTGGAAATCTCTGAGTAATATCAAGAGGGCATTGCTTACATATCAAGCAGCGCTTAGTAAAAATGAAAATTAAGATAAATTATTTGTATTAAAAAGAAGATTAGTGTGGTGATATTGCAGATATTCAAAATGTTGCATTGCATATACAGATAAATAAATTACCTCTCTTCCTTCTGGTTTAATCACTTTAGATCCATCTGAGATAACAGCATGTTATTTGCTTTGGTGTTATTACACTGAACTCATTGCAGCTGCTCTTATTTACCAGTTCTATTTTGGCTCTGGAGGAAGTAATGGACATTAGCATAGAAAATGCTTTCTCTGAACATAGATATCTCATCAGTTAATACAGGTGTGAGTCCTTTGAAGTACATCTGATCCTGCTTTAGTCTTTTCAGAATCAGTTTTAGCCTTCTTTATCACCATGAGTAGTCTCCCGAGGTCCCTGTAACCTGGTGAGCTCTGTGACAGGACAGTGTTAAAAGCAAGAACACACCCTGCAGTGATTACACCACTGCTGGCTACTGCCTTACCCCTTGTGGTCAGGCTCACCTCGTCTCCTCACACAAGCACAAGACCTCTTTGATATATCTCTTCCATATTTGTTACCCATCAGTGCACAAATGTGCAACTACTGAAGCTAGATGCAAATGAGTACTGAGATGTTTGTTGGAGCAGGAGCAAAAATGCAGTTGTGGGAACAAAAGTAGAGAATGCACAATGAAGTTAAATAGATCAGTTCAGTCATGGAGAAGTACTCATTGCATTCAAAGACAGATTTGGTCTTTGTCTTTTTACATACTTATTAAGGTAACTGTACAGCAATTTTAAGTAAAGTAAGTTAGGATTTTGTATGTTTTATTTAAAAATGGTTTCACTCAAGCTTGCAGATAGTGATCATGTTTTAATGGGGGAATTATTGCATATTTCCTTCACTATATTTTCTTCAAATTTTACTCAAGACATTCCTTTGCAAAATTTCTTCTATGGAATAACAAAATAAGAATAACATTTTAAATTGGCTTTTGGACCCTGAAATACAGTCACATTGGCCATGGTACTGCTTGGTACTGCTGAAGCAGAATCCACAGCACAAGAGTCACGCTGTTGAAGCTGTTTCCCCTCAAATTTAAATGTTTTATTTGGCAAAGTTTTCAGATTCTTCAGCCTATTTTATGCTTAAATTCTTGTGGTAGGGTTGTTTGCCTGTTGTGTCAGAATTCACTTCTGGTGTACATTTCTTGTATTGCTAAAAGATCTCAAGTTACTCCTTCCTTCCTTCCTTCCTTCCTTCCTTCCTTCCTTCCTTCCTTCCTTCCTTCCTTCCTTCCTTCCTTCCTTCCTTCCTTCCTTCCTTCCTTCCTTCCTTCCTTCCTTCCTTCCTTCCTTCCTTCCTTCCTTCCTTCCTTCCTTCCTTCCTTCCTTCCTTCCTTCCTTCCTTCCTTCCTTCCTTCCTTCCTTCCTTCCTGCCTGCCTGCCTTCCTGCCTGCCTGCCTGCCTTCCTGCCTGCCTGCCTGCCTTCCTTCCTGCCTTCCTTCCTGCCTTCCTTCCTTCCTTCCTGCCTGCCTTCCTTCCTTCCTGCCTGCCTTCCTTCCTTCCTGCCTTCCTTCCTGCCTTCCTTCCTGCCTTCCTTCCTTCCTGCCTTCCTTCCTTCCTGCCTTCCTTCCTGCCTTCCTTCCTGCCTTCCTTCCTGCCTTCCTGCCTTCCTGCCTTCCTGCCTTCCTTCCTGCCTTCCTTCCTTCCTGCCTTCCTTCCTGCCTTCCTTCCTGCCTTCCTTCCTTCCTGCCTTCCTTCCTTCCTGCCTTCCTTCCTTCCTGCCTTCCTTCCTGCCTTCCTTCCTGCCTTCCTGCCTTCCTGCCTGCCTTCCTGCCTGCCTTCCTGCCTGCCTTCCTGCCTGCCTTCCTGCCTTCCTGCCTTCCTGCCTTCCTTCCTGCCTTCCTTCCTGCCTGCCTTCCTGCCTTCCTGCCTTCCTGCCTTCCTGCCTTCCTGCCTGCCTTCCTTCCTTCCTGCCTGCCTTCCTGCCTTCCTGCCTTCCCGCCTGCCTGCCTGCCTGCCTTCCTGCCTTCCTTCCTGCCTGTCTTCCTGCCTGCCTTCCTGCCTGCCTGCCTGCCTTCCTGCCTTCCTGCCTTCCTGCCTGCCTTCCTTCCTGCCTTCCTGCCTTCCTTCCTGCCTTCCTTCCTGCCTTCCTTCCTGCCTTCCTTCCTTCCTGCCTTCCTTCCTTCCTGCCTGCCTGCCTGCCTGCCTGCCTTCCCTCCCTCCCCATTTTGACTCTGTGTGTTGATGGCTCTTTACAAGCCCATGTGTTATGACTTTCATTACCTTGTGAAGTGTGAATGAAACAATCCTTTTCAAAAAAAGATGTGATGCATTCAGGATATCTTCATCCTAACAGTATGCTTTGTTTAGCACACATGCTATTGGCACATGAAGGTGTTCTCAAATGGTACAGTGCTAGACAGGAAGGCTACAAATGAAGAAGCAAATAAAAATGTGAATGAGGCTGTTCACTCACCTGGCCAGCAATTCAGTCTCTGTGGTTTGCCCCTTACTGTCTTCTGAACTCTTCTTTCTTCATCAAAAGGGACACTGTTAGAGGTGAGTGATCCTCCTTCAAAAAAGCCCTTTACTATTTATTAGCTTATTCTTAGCTATTTTACAGCTCAGAATTAATTATTGCCAGATGGTAAGGCTTTTAGGAGTAATACAAGTCCAAGCTTCTCTTGCATTTCCATTAAGTATTTTGGTATGAGGGGACCGGTCACTGTGGTCAGCCCCACAGTTTACAGGGTGTTGTAACAACTGCTCAGGTAAAAAAGGAAAAAAATTCTAAGCAATAAGATTATATGGAAAACTGAGGTAGTGCTGAAGAACAGATCACAGATCAGCAATCACCCTAAGCTAAAGGAGAAAATGAGATCATTCTACAGAGACCCCCTGGGCAGAACCAGAGCCAGCATCAAGATCTCTTGATTTCTACAGCACTGTGCTAATTGGCTGAGGTATAAAACCTTTGAATGTCTACAAGAAGAATATTCTGTGTGAGAATGATAAGCAGCAGAAATTACAAAAGGAAAATATTTTAAAAGTGGGACAACTATAAAATTATTTTTCTTTATCGATCCCTCAAGCTTGCAATAGACAGCAGTTTAAAGGGTCAGTCAGGAGCATCTTCCAGAGCAGTGTGGTTTAGATAACTTTGCTTAGAGATATTCATGGTCTCTTTTATTAAATTATAATTTTATTAATCTTTTAACTCATCCATCTTTAATTATTTCCTTTAATGTACTGTATCAAAGTGGTTTACAGTTTAAATAATACTAGCTGAAGGAGGTTTTTTGTTTTTAAACTTGCAGTGAGATTATTAATTCTTAATTGCTTTTATGAGAAATAGGGAATTACCATCCCAGGGCCCTCACAACAATGTTCACAATAATGTTTTTTGGAGGTTATCTTTTTATCCCTCTCCTCCTTTATTTGGCACAACTGTCTTGTCTTCTCTACTAGGTAGTTCTGTGAAAGTATTACTTTACCTGTAGTCATCTTTGTTCCCATTAGGGTTTTTTTTATTATTATTATTATTATACTATATATTTCTTAAAATTTACTAATTAGAGCTATATAACTTTTTATGTTTTGCACTCAGATTCTTTCACAATGACTTGTAAGATTCAATTTGACTCGCTGATGATACTTGCTTTCTGCAAAGACTGAGTTAGAGGCCATACTTGGGTTTTCCATCTTACTACCAATTTATCCGATGTTGCAGGAAGTCTGTATACCCTAGACGCCTTCAGGAACTGCGTGTCCAAAATAATTCTGTGTGGTGCAGCATCCACATTTCCACCATTTCCAGGGTCATTTCACAGTAGGTTTCACAGTGCCTGTAACATTTCACATTGTGGAGTGTGCTTAACACCTCGACACTGGTGGATGTGGACTCTCCTCTCCTACATGTTGGCTTCACAGCAGTATTCCCACAATACTCCTAGGCACTGTCTGCTCCTGCACCTGCTCATTGAATTTGTCACAGGACTCTACCATATTTTTGAGACACTTTTATCTGCAAGCTGTACTGATTACTCTCCAAGAGAGTGTCTTCATCCTTTTGTTTTCTGTATTTCATCATTACACTTTCCACTAGTTGCCTTGGTGCAGATCACAAACTGACCAGTCTTGACTTTTCATATACTTTCCAGGCATGATTTTGTAATCTTCTCAGTTAATCTTCTGCAGTTGTTAGCACTGGGCCAGGATTTTCTTCTCTGATCATTCTGTCAAAGAAGCTGAGGATACTTGTTCATAATATATAGGAAATACAATCAGGTAAGATTTAAGCAAGATGTTTGTTTTACTAGAGTAATACTTGGTGATTTATTTCCTTTGGCTATCTTAGTTGTCAGTGTTATTTCATGAATTACTGTTACATCAAATGCCACAGTAGCCAACAACTCACAGTCTACACCTACCTCTCAATACAACTCATTAATGTTTGTTATTAAAAAAAACCCCAAAAAACCAAGAAAATCCACCCTTAAATGCAAATTAGAATTGTCTCTGTTTATTTAGTATCAGCAGTGTTTTGCATCAAAACCTTTGGCTTATGAACAGGCAGGAGATAACATAAAAATAAGAGCATTTCCAGAAGGCTGGGATGTAACTTTTTAATGAAGGAAGCAGCAGTATGCATGTTACATGGGATTGTCTTTAAATATTGCCATAACAAAGTTTAAAGGCTTTTCAGAGATTCAGTTAATCTTTCTTAAATAACTTTGCATCTCTAGGTGTTTGATAACACCTACAGCCTGTCAAATACTTACTGTAAATACACAAACATTTTTTCAGCTGTAGATACTGCAGATTTTAATTGGAGTTAGGAAAACTGTCAAGTACATTTCTTCAAAACTCTGATTAATATTTTATTTTCATGGATTTTTTTTTCCTACATTTGTGCATTTGGCACAAAAAGCTAATACACAAATTGAGGGGCTGCATCTGCTTCAGCAGGAATAAAGCCAGGTTCTAAAATTGCAAGGCAGCATCTCTGATTTTAGGTAAAACTTGAAAATTTCATTCCTTATGGTTGTGCTGACAAGACTCTGAAGAGTACTTGTCAAAAGACTATAGTCGTCTCAGTATCAGAAACCAGGTTTTTCTTAAAAAAGTTACGAACTTTCAACCTGCTGTAGTCAATATTTGTGATTTACACTGGGACTGCCTTAATTTGGTTAGTCAACAGGAGAATTTGAATTGTCTCCGTGATGTTTGACAATTAATTCTAGAGAATCTTTTTCTTTAAATAGTAGAAGGACTTGCCAAGAAGGAATTTACATGTCATAGGAGAGGACTATTAAGTGATTGTCTCAATCTTTGGATGTAACTCCTGTTATGACATTTTCCATAATTAGCATAAGTTTCTAAACAGAAAATAGAGTTTTACAAAGATCCATAATAACTATAAATATAGAAGCCAATTGTTTATGTTGTTAATTTTATTGTAGCAGATACTTGATAAACTAATTGCAAATTTCTTTTTAGTATCTTGTTCTACATTTTTGTAATGATCTTGAAGCAGCCTAGTTCTTGCCTCTCTACCCATTTAAGACATTGTACTCCTTTTTTACTTTGCACTCTTCCTCTCAAGAATCACTTACTGTAGCGCAGTTTTCATGAATGCTGTTTATCCACGAATCCAAAATTAAATGTGTGTAGCATTATTACAGCTTATGCAGCCACTGAGCTATGGTGGTGCTTCTGTTCCTGTACTGCCTTCTAAATGCTTTAATGATAATACTCAAATGTAGGAAGCTCTAACTGTTTCCAAACCCTGAGCCCTAAAAAACAACTTCTCTCTACGTGGGACAGTCAGTATAGAGATTGAGCAATTTCCACTTCTATTTAAAAAAAATCCAAGAGAAGATCAGTGCCTCTGAGGTCTCTGAACTTACAGTGCTATCAGAGGACTTCAGGTACAAAAATATTGAAAGCAGTTGAGAAAAAGTTATCCTTTCTCCCTTACTGGTGCAAGGGTTATTTGACTCAGTTGAGTATGATGACTAACTGATATAATTTTATCCTGTTCTTAGCTCAAGCACTTACAAGGCTAACTCAGCATTCTCTACAAGATTAGTCAGTCCAAATCATCTGTGGGGAGACACTCTGTAGGTGGGGAGGAGGGGTTCTCTGCTCTGGCCTGAAGGGTGGATGGTTTGGGCATGGTCAAGCTGAAGAATCCAAACTCTGGTAGCTCAGACAGAGCTGGGAAATGGAGCCTATGTCTAGAATGATCTAGAATGAAACACCTTTTTGGTGTTTGCCATTTTTGTTGTTGGTGGCATTTTTGGGGTTTTTTTTTTGTGTGTGTTTTTGGTTGGGTTTTTTGTTTCTTTGTTTTGGTTTGTTTTTTATTGGTGGTGGTGTTTTTTTGAGAGTTTTTTGTACTCTTTTGCGGGGGAGTGATAGAGGGGGGACACAGCAGAACAATATCAGTAAATTTTCAGTATTTCTTTAAGATCTGGAGTCACATATCTGATTTTCTGAGGCAACATATGTTTGTAACACATCTTGGCTAACACCTTGAAAGATGTTTTTCTAAAACTGATTTTTAAGTTTTAAATTTTGGTCTTCAGAAAATAACATGCTAATTCATTATTAATGCCTGAACATAAACACTTTAACCTCTCAGCATTGCAAAACGCACACACAAAAAACAATAGATTTAGTTCCTTGGATTTTGTGTTCTATTTCCCTTTTTATTTTTCCTTCCCTACCCACATCCCTATTACCACTGCATCTTCATTCTTATACATTTTGCTCACTATATCTCTGTTTATTCAGTGTATAAATTCACCTTTCACACTCTCTTTCCTTTGCAAACAAAGTAATCTGTCTCCTTGACCCTGACCCAACATGCAAATACAGCTCATTCATTTGAGTCTTCCTCGCTAGGTGTATGGGGCAGGTCTTTAGAGCCATGGAGTAGTTCCCATTTGATCTTTTTCCTCTGATCAACCTGTACACTTGCAGCTCAGCTGAAGAGTCCTCAGACCTTCCAGCCTGTTGAGACACACGGCTTTTCCTTGAAGTGTGCAAATCACTCCTTATATGCAGGAAATTCACTTAGGCATTTTACAGTGACTTATCAACATCCACACGGCAAAATTCACACATCCAATCCTACAGTTCATATAATCCTTCCCATAAAAAGACATTTGGTTGACCAAATGATACTTTTCTGGGTGGCAATCATAAAAATAACCCCTTACCTTTTAGGAGATCTGTTTTAAATAGAAGCACAGCATATAGATACATGAGGTGTTAGCATTTCCATATTTCGTCTGAGAAGACTAGTTTCTAATCCAGACTGTTGAAAAAAGTTAATTTAGGGAGTATTCCCATTTTTTTTAAGTTAGTTGGAAGGTTTGAGTGACAGCATTTTAATTGTGTCTCAAGAGGTGATTCAAGGCAAGTACTCAGTGCAGGTTTAGTTATTTAAATCATTTGCTCACTTCTTGGAAGGACTGAGGAAGTAGTGAAGAATGACTGTGCCCTTTCAACACCTACTGATGTAAAAAACCAGCAGAGAGCAGTAAGTAAATCTGAGTTCTAACAGCATTTCGTGACATAAAATCTTGAGATTGGTACCAGAAATTGCAATACACATGAACTGGCAACCTTCAGTAAACTTACATGGCACCCACTTGGACTGCTTTTCATTCCAGAAATCATTGACTTTTCTCTCCCTTGTATCAACAATCAGCTCTTTTAAAGAACATATATGAATTTCATATTTCTGTCCAAATAAATGCATATAATATGTATTAAAAGATTTATGATAAATTTATCAAAATGTGAAACCAGTAACTCCATCTGTTTAGGGAGAGGTAAAACAAAGCCTTTCCAACATTTTTTTCAAGTGATCATGTCAAGGTTCATGTTTCTCATAACATCTTGACTAATGTTATGCACATAGAGTTCTAATAGTTTTATGCACCCTTTAATGTATGTATGTGAATAAGGATTGAAATAATCAGGGATATAATCTGTGTTGTTACAAAAAAAAAACAACTAAAAATACCAAACCAAACAAAATAAAGAAACAAAATCAACTACATTTGGAACACTACACCTCATATACCTCTGTGTTTAAAAGAGCTTACTGAAGTGCAGAGCTGTGCTAAGTGTTAATTTTTTGCAAACTGTCTTACCTGGTGAACTTTTTTACTTTTTACTTGGCTTTGTCTAAATTATTTTTTGCAATTATTATTTTGTTCATGTTTTCCCCAGACCTAGGATGAAGATTTTGAAATTCATGTTTGGTACAGAACCTAACACATTTCATTCTTTCTGTATTTACTGTTTGGCATGAACACACCTTATATAAGTGTTATTTTGCATTTTCTTTCTCTTGCTAGAGACATTACATTTGCTTTATCATGAAAATTACTGAGTTTTTATTGTTTGATCTCCAGCTGTGACAAACATTCATTAAATACTATTCACATATAAACATTTCCTCATCATTAATAGTCTTCTTTTATTTTTAATTTCTTTGTTTACAAAAACACTGGTTAACTGATCTTGCTGATGAACAGTCTGAAGATAAATGAAAAGACAGATTTTATGGTCAGAGACAGTGAAACTGTTACCCTGATTTGAAAGGTGGTAAACCCAGAGAAAATGGAAGATATGCCCAGACATCCCTGGTATAGCAAATAGTTACGCAGCTCCCATGACTGTGCTGCCAAATACCATGGTTTGAACTGTAGTTAATTGTATTTTGACCTTTGATATAGTATGCAGACTCACTGTCCTAGTTTACAGTACTTTAAACTTTACAAACTGTGTATCATCAGATTCAGAAAACTTTATCTGGCTTTTCCTTGTTTTACTCTATTCCATGACCTTCTCAGAAAAGTATACTCTAGAATTACTTTTTCTGAATTTCATATGATAGGTATAAGTAAAACCAGAAGATATCAGGAAATAAAACAATGAAGTGTTCTGAAAATTACTAAAAATTTAGAAGCCATGGAGGATTTAAAGAAAAACTAGGAATTACAGCCAAAATTCTATTAGATTTTCCTTGTGGAGTTGGAAGACAGTAAATGCTACTTTTCTTTATTTGTTCTTGCCTTGAAAGCAATTGGATTACTTCCCTAGAGGGAAAGAGTGGGGAACATCTACTGAGGGTTTTGGGTTTTTTTTAAGAATTTGCACAAAGGTAAATGCAGGAAGAATATTCTTTAGAAATTATAAACATAGTGTGCAGCATGAGTGATATACTTTCTGGGTAAACCAGAGAATCTCTTTTCCTTACATTTTCTGAGGACTAAAAGCTATATAGATCAGAATTTAGTACTGTAACATTCACTTATGCCAGAAGTTCCATGAAATTTAGTGGTATGATCAAGTATTGTGACAACCTATCTGTAAAAAACAAGGTAAATCTTCTTTTGAGTGTTCTCATAAAGTGAATTAGGTAAAATGAAACAGTAATGTATATGTTTTGAGTGTGATAGTATAGTGACTGAAGTTCTACAAAAATATGAGGCCTAATTATGTAATCATTCAAGTGAATGCATATTCACTGAACTAAATGAGATTTAATTGCATAAATAACAGTACTTATGTACACATATTTCTAAACTGGAGACCAATTGATATGATAGAAGTTTTAAACTAGCACTTCCGACCACTTTCTAAGTAAAAAGATCATCTCTCCTGCATTCATCGTGAAGACTTCCATACTTAATCACAGGAGATCTTTCCCTCAGTAATGACAATTTCCAAATAATAACTTACCTTTGTAAAATAGTTATAATCTAAAATTTTGTAAAGCATGATATTTTCATAGTTTCTCCATTATTCTGTATCCACTAAATATGCTAAGGTTTCTCTCTTCTTGTTACCTACAACTGAAATAACTGTGATGTGAAGTCAGTCAGACATTACCTTTATAATTAATTCAGATTTAGAGTTCTGTTCTAAAGTGTAGTAGAAGTTTAAATTTTCTGGGTGATACAAGCCATGTTCTGATATTATATAAAGTCATCTGAACACAGTATTTTTCATGCAAAACACACTGTGGAAGAAAGCTTGGAGCATTATTTTTTAGATCTTGCTCTCAATTCTACCTTCCATCTCACTAAATTTGCTGAGTTTTCTTACAGTAGGCTTTCTGCTCATGTGAAGGCAAATTACACAATATTTGTCTTATGCCAACTGTAATTCACTTATGTGATTTCCCTGTTGTCCAAATGAAGTTGAAAATCACAGGAAACTGTAATAGATCAGAGCTCTTGGAAATACATTTCTGCTGCTGAATAAAATAATGTCATTTGTTCAAGTTTCTCCTGAAGTCAGCATTGGTAAATAACATATAAACCATTGCTTTAAATTTTCATGTCCCATGAACTGAGTTACAAATCTTTGAAAAAATTGACAGAGTTAATTGAAAGGAACTCATTTTGTTTCTCTTTTACATTCAAGGGATTTTTTTTTCTGATTCTCTGTTAATGGGGTCTCCTCTATGAACATGAAATACTGACAGAAAGCCCAGCTAGTATCTTTCCAAATTGTCACTAGGATCTGTCCAAACAGTATGATAAATGTCAAGTATCAATCAAAAAATAAAAGGCTCTGTCAGATAGAGACAGATACTGAGATGATGAGATTCATGTTGCTTTACATGCCACATACCAGCAGGCTCAGGCAGTGAGCAGCTATTGTGGATGCTTAAAATGGCCAGAAATTCTATCTATTCTTCCAGTTTCAGTCTACTTGTCACATTCATTTTTAAGGATAGAGAGTAGAGTAGGATTTCAGTCTCTATATCCAAATTTTACATAGTTTAGAGTTGGACTGGAGGAGCACAGCAACTCTTTAGTTCTGCCTTGAGTGTACCCATACCCTTTCAGCTATCTTTGCAGCTTTAGGTTTGCTCTTTTTCTTCCTTCCAAGATTCTTTTTTTTTTTTCTTCACTTAGAGTAAATTCCAGCATCAGTCTCACTTATTTCCACTGTAAAACTGTCATGTCTGACAACTGAACTTACACCTCCAAACACATTTCACACACTGTAGGTAGAGCTTGCTGGCATTGTAAGACCTATAGTTCAGAAGACAGATTTTGGTGGTGCTCTATCTGAACAGAGTAGGACTGAGAAACTGAGAAGTCAGGCTTCTTTACATTATTTATAACTCTCCAGCCTACCATCAGTCATGAATAAAGGACCTTTGCAGATCACATTTTTAGGTAGATTGGTTGTCTTGCACACTGAAGTGTTGTCTTCTAGAACTTTATTTTTCCAGAAAGACTGCCTGCAAAGTGCTCATATTGAGCTAATAGAAGTTGCAAACTAAACATGTTACTTGTTCAGTGTCCAGAGAACCACTGAACAACTTGGATTGGAAGGAACCTTGAAAGATCATCTAGTCCAACTCCCTTGCTATCGACAGATATATCAAAGATATGAAGAATAACTCTTTTTCTCTGCCCATACTAAGATATCTGTAATAATATCTCTAAGTTCTGGTTATTCCAAGTAAAAAAAAAAAAAATATATAAATATATATATATATATATATATATATATATATATATATATATATATATAAAGAATACTATGAAGAGAGATTGCCTTATAAAATATTCATTATTATGTATATAATTAAAATTCATGCAAATTTTGTGGTACTTTAAGAAGTGAGATCCACAGATATATTTTCCAGCCACTCGTGTACAAAGCTCCCATCCATATGGGATCATAGCCAGGGCAGTGTTTATCCAAGTGTGGAGCTAAATGCCTGCAGTGAGCACTCTTGTACATTTCCCTGTGCACTTTTAGGATGTTCTCTTGCTTTTTGTTGCTAAGTTTGACCTAATTTTCACCAATGCATAAAAATGACCTTTGCTTTGAGATTTCCCTGCCATGTTGGCATGTCCACATGTGCTCTGACTCCCTCCAAACTGTAATGAGTCAGTCTACCACTTGCTTGAGGTTTTCAGGTACCAGCCAAAATACTTTTTCATTATGAAAATAGGAACAGTTTGACTTTTGTGAAGAGAAAAGGATATTTTCTTTAATACTTATGAAAAATTTTAGACTGTGCTTTACTTTCCATGTTTGCTTCCTAAACAGAATAGAGTATATTTTACTTGGATAGACTGGAAGCAAAATTACTGCCACATTGGGTAAACAAAGAGAGAAATTTAATGTTTTTATCAGAAAATAATCAGATCAGAAAAATAAGATCAGAAAATAAATAATATCAAGCAATAAATGCAAAAATACTCTGAAAACAATATAGGAATGAGAGGAGAGCAAGGGAAATGCTTGCTACCAGCCCTATCTTCTCATGAAATCATGTCATTCACAAAACAAATCAAAGCAGTTGTGTAATTTTAGTAATGGTTTCTTTTTGATTTGTATATGTGCCAAAAAATGCTTTGAAGCTTTCAATGTAGAAGATACATTCAGGATTTAACTGAACATTCAGGCTCACAGAAGGTCAGTGTGGGTTGGGTATTGCCATTTTCATATAAACAAACACCTTTCTGAAACACAGGTGTGATTTGAAGTTAACTAGGTCAACCTTTTGGAGCTGTTCAAATTACTTTAATTTTCATCCTCTCTGACTAAGAAAAAAGTTGGAGATGGTTTCTGTGGAATTCCAGGGTTTATTCTGGGAGATCAAGTGTTAACCAAGTAAAAAGTTTTTTTATCAAAAAGAGGGATAACTTAGGGGTGACTTGTTAGCTGGTGACTCCAAGATTTCAGGGAAATGTTCCTCATTTTATGTTTGTCATTGCTTCTTTCTGAAAGTGACATCTGGAAAGTGTTCCTAAAAACTTCATATACCTTTAGTTAACTCTTTTTTCTTTTCCTGTCGTATTTCTCAGGAAAAACAAAGAGAAAAAATTCTGAGTTTCCTTTGTGACCTCTAATGATGCCTCTCCAGAAACAGACTTGAATATTTTTGAGGGAACTTTCTGATCATAGAAGCAAAGAATCTTAGAATAGTTTGTGTTGGAAAGGTCCTTGAAAGGTCTTCTATTTCAACCCCACTGCAATGAGCAGGAACACTTTTAACTGTATCGGTGCTTAGAGCAGCAACCACCTTGACCTTGAATGTTTCCAGGGATGGACTTCCACCAGAGCTCTCAGCAGCCTGTTCCCGTGTTTTATCAGCTTCCTTCTAAAAACCTTCTCCCTTGTATCTAAACACAACCTGTTACTCAGTCAGAAGCTGATTCAACACAGTTAGTGAGTTTGTGAGTTTGCTTTCCTTCTGACCCATAAGTTCTGCATCCTTTATATCCACTATCAGTGACACATCCTTTAACCTCAGCTTTATTAATCTTCCCCTAGATCTGAGATAACACCCAGACAGCAGTACCACCTTTATTTTATCTCAAATTTCTGTAATGGCATCTTAACTTGCAGTCCAAGTTCCAGGTATCCTTGGAGGCGTATTTGGGGGTGGGCATATCTGGGAGTCTGTCCCATAACTTGAGGCATCTTTGTATAACCAGTGATATGAATACAAACAGCTGCTTTTTTTACAGTTTGCCAGAATGGGAATTTTTGTCTGGCTGCATTAGCCACTAATCAGATCTTGCCTAATCGGATCAGGCCTGGAGTTAGTGTCATCCTGTTGCTCCATTCTGTGCTCATGGCAAAGTCATTCTGTGGCCTCCACAGTGTTTGAGACAGACAACTGAGCTCTTTGAGTCCTTAGACCTTCTTCTGCTGCTGAACCCAGAGCTGGACATGGTACTGCCAGGTGGGTTCTCATGAGAGCAGAGAGGCAGAATCCCCTCCCTTGCCCTAATGCCTGTGCTGCTTTTGGTGCCTTTTCTTATAGAAACATGATCTCATTGGAAATAATACAACTTAGACTGAAAAAAAACATTGTTTACAAATGCAGTTTAAAGCAGAGTTGATTCCTTCTCATTTTGCTCATTCATATATCTCTGTAAGTTCCTGCATACAGAGTTTTTCAGCTTTCAGACCATGCAGAAAAGCAATATAGATTTCCAGATGCATTGAGATTATAAAGAATGGGACCTTTTCAGCCCTGCCACAACAATTCATAGTTCCCATCTGTCTACCATTGGAAGCCATTAAAATATGATGGTTCTGACCCAGTAAGCATAAAACTAGTAACTTTTTTATATTTTTAATGCTTACAGAATTAATGTCCTTATTTATTTTATGATTAAATATGGCATGCTCTGTAATTACCCTCCATGAAAAGTGTGTAAGTTTAAAGTGCATATCCAACAGCAAGAATCCTGCCCAGTTACCTTGTAGAATTTCTTCCTGTTCTGGAAGAAATAAAGAGCTATCTCGACATGAGCTTTGATAAATCACCTTCCAGTCTCCAGTCATGCAGTATAGATGCTTATGCTTCTGTTCCCTGTATTTCACTTCTGTCAGCTGGGGTTAGAGATCATTCTTAAAAGTTGTCATGCTCTTTCATTCCATGTGAAGGAAAAACTTACTCAAGGTCTGGCTCTCTTTTTCTGCTCTTTGTTGTAGCACATGGTGTCAGTCTAGTTTTAGAATTACTCATTTAACTTTGGCCTTTGAGATATCTGATTGAAAAGAAAATGGCAATGTGAAAATAACTCCTCATGATAAACAGTACATGGATCATTTTTCCACTCAGTCATTGATTTTATAATCTTTAATACTTGGAAGACTTTTGGGATCCCCTCTGGAACACTTCCACCACAGTGCATTTCTTGAGGGCAGGAAATGGACTACTGTTAAAAGAGCTGTCAGTTTGATGGAGGGGGAACTGAGATTGTATGTGAAACAAAGATACAAAGTATTTTGGCACAAAATTTTAGCACCTGCAAAATATTCTTTTTTTCTTTTTTTTTTTTTTTTTTTGGCAATCTTAAGCCTCTAAGGAGTGGGTTTTACATATTTTGTTGATGTTAGATAACTTTTAGTTGCTTTGATATAGGGATATCTGCGTTTTGTGGAAACTCCATTTTTTTTTTTTTTCCCTGCCTGTGGACATTTGTTCCATTTTTCTTACAGTGTCATTTAAACAAGTGTTTCTGTAAGCCTTTAAATGAGTTTCCCAGATTTGCCTTTCTGTGGCAAGACTTCAGTCTTAAAGATAAAAAAAAAAAAAAAATTAATTCCAACTTTTTCTCTTTTGAGAGCATTTCCTGGCCTTTTTTCTTCTTCTCCATGGACCCACTGTGCCAAGCAGTGCATTTGCTGTTCCTGCCATTGCCAACACCTAAGGGGTCACTTCCTTCTCCTCTACAGGCTATTTTGGGACCTCACTTCTCTGTGACTTCTTTAAAGTTGACCATTGTGAGTAAATGCAGTTACTTGGGTCAGAAGGCTTGGATATGGGAACAGAAAACCTGACTGCCTAAGTCTGAGGAGCCAAGCTAAAAATAGGAAGAACACTTGCAAAAATTTGTCTTGCTTTCCAGTCTCTGAAAAGCCTAGGTCTGAAATGAATAGAACTTTTATAATTGGACAGTTCAAGAGTTTTCTAGAATATCCAGCATTGTCACACACCAGCTCCAGATTTATCCAGACACTTTCTACTACATTTTCTTTAGGAAGTTTATAATTTTTTTTGTATTTGTGGTCTTTGAGACAAGAAATAAACAGAGGAATAGTGAATTTCCCACAGGAATGCAAAATGTCTTACATATGAATTGGTTTAGGCAAAATTTATTTAGGTCCATATACACACTGGAGACCATTGTAAAATTCACATTTATGGACTTCGCATTTTCTGAACCTGAATTGTACTTAGCTTATGCTAGTGAATCCTGTACCTCATGCTGAGCTTAGAAACTGTTTTTTTCAGAGTCAACAGGATCTGAGAATTTGACAAGAAATAGATAAATATAAAGGAAAGTCACTCTGGTGACAGATTCTTGAATGAGGAGTTCCTGTGAAACTGAGTTAGATCAAAAGGGTGGTCACACAGTCAACTGAAGTTGTTGTCTCAAACAAATATTTACACACCTTTATTGTCTTTAGGGAATATAAAATCAAAATTGAAAATTAAGGCAGTTTCTATGCCTCTGGAAAAGGGAACTCAGTAATACTGCTAGTAGGGGTGAATGGTCCAGACAACACCCTAGCAACTGAAATAATAAGTCTTAAAGTGAAGTTCTTGACTGAGGTACTTGTCAACCTCTTGAAACATAGATATTTGAGTTTGCAGAGTGGAAGAATGGCAGACACTGAATTACATTTGTTCTTTGGCAATGCATGCGAATGGTGTTTCCTACCACCTTGGGTGTGAAAGGTTTGTTCAGGTGACAGTAAAGCATTCAGGGGTGCTCTTTTCTTCCTTCATTAACTATGCCAGCAATTATCCTGTTTGTACTTGTTTTTGTATGGATTTCACCCAAAAGTGAGTATGACAGACCAAGCTCAGTGCTTGCAGTGCATCTGCCTAGGAGGTGTCAGACTGCAGTGAACACCTGTGTGTCTGAGAATACAAACTTAAGAAGAACCTAGAGTACCTGATCCCATAGCATCCTAGAACTAGTAAATTTACATTCAAATTCCCTAAGGCTGAGGAGGGTGTTGAATTACTCACTTAGAGAGGTGAAGAGGCTTTACTGCCATAGTTCTTCATGAACATTTGTTTCATCTGATTGCACTTGGCAAAATCTGGCCAAAATCACCTTATCATCTTTACACTCTTTTGAGAAATTGGAGGAGGGGGGCAGTTCTGTTGTTTCTTTAGTGTGGGGTTTTGTTTGTTTGCTTTAATAGCTAAATTGTGACTCTATTTGAAGACTAGATGTCAATGATTGATGTATTTCAGTCCACCCATTACCTAGATTAATGGACTAGCCTCTGTCACAGTTTAGAAGACAGGCACACGGCTGAAGACACCGAGTTCACGTGACAACAGCTGAAGTTTATTGTTGGAAGCCCCCTTTAATAGGGGGTTCAAATTTCCTGTCCTTACACACCTGACTGGTTGGGGTCTTAGCACTGCCCAGCTCACTGGCCAAACAGACATCTGCATTTGTGACTGACTGGGATTGGCTGGGGTCCCCTCTTTTCCTTTGAATCCCACCTATCACTGCTGACCCGGGGACTTGTTTACTTCCATTCTCTAAGGTGCTAGGTTAGTTGAGCTAGGTTCAGTTCTGGCCAGTTTTACCTGCACAGCTTCAGCTGCAGCTGTCACACACCTCCTTGAAAGCACATATACAGTTTCGATTTGCAGATCAAAAAATCTCATAACTAGGATTTTTTTACTCAAGGGTTGAGCTTCTTTCTGTTTTCAGGTATTTTGTATAATTATCAAAAGTATTGAAGAAAGTTTCAGCTGAACTCCACAGACAGATGCTGAATACTTATGCAGAAATAATTAAAAGCTTGTAAAATTTAGCTACTTCATACTTGCATCTGCAAAGAGTCCAGAAAGGCAAATGTAAAGCATGAAGTTTGAACAGGAAAAAATGAGACAATTGAGAAAAGGAAATAGTAAAAGAAAAATTTAGATGGAAAAAACAATGCTATGAAAGGGAATTATGTGGGAAAGTATTAACAAGAGACATAAAAAAGAAAACCTGCAGAAAGATTTATTTTTTTATTGAAAAGTTGGGTGACTTGTAAGTGAAAAGAGAAACAATGAAGTGACAGAGCAGTGGTCATCATAATGACTCTCTCTCCTATTCACTACCTTTCTTAAGCTGGGATAACTCAAGGAAAGGATTGTGTGGTCATGTACAAATGATCATGAAAAAATGAAAGAAAAAGACAAGAGGGAAAAGAAATTGTTTTCAGATGGCTTTTTGTTGGTTTGTTTTCTTTTAATTTTTAAGACAGCATGGTTCCAGCTTTTTATTTTTAATTTTTGAAGACCTTAAAAAAATCATCTTGTCCGGCAGTTTATCACCAGCTGATTCACTGCTTACTTTTACATCTGTCACCTCCTCCTCTACAATTAAAATAAAAGATTCAGCATAGACTTTGATAAAACAGAGCAAGAGAATATAATGTAGACATTTCCTTTCTAGCTCCATGGATGCTCCCAAGAGTCATTGCATGCAGAGCAGCAGCTGGATGTTCATTGTGCTGAATCAAGTTTAATGAGAATAGAAACTGTATGTACTCCTCTAGAAATTGCACAGGGAGCAATCTTCAGATATTTTCATCACCATAATATCTTGCAGAAGGAATGAAATTGAATCTGTCTGTTCTGCTTACACATATATGAAAAGAGGCTTTAATTGCTGCTTGATTAGATTAACATTTTACTTACAGTCCTTACATGCACAACATTTCAGGTCATCTGTACTGTAAGAGAAAAATTCTCACTTCCCCTTTGTGGTCTACTACTATTCATTTGGTGTACATTATCTAGTGAACTATTTCATGGAACACCACCTTGTGATGGGCTGCACTGTACTTGGTTCACATGATATTCTTATTAAGTGTCTATAATTTCCTAGAAACTTCTGTAATATTTGTTGTTAGCTTCTAGAAGTAATGCTTATGATAAAATTGATGGTGTAAGATACTGCTGGTTAAATTGAAACAAAGTCTGTTCTGCCTGTAGTGCAGCTGTTAATTACAAGCCCCACAGATAATGCTACAATCATGAATCCGCTTTCAAATCATCTTCTGTGAACCCATTTAAAATTAATTTCTAGAGAATTTATCTGTAGGTGGGTATTTGAAGCAATAGCAGAATTTTTTTCCTTCCAGTGCATCTAGTGTGTTGTTATGAAGACATGCCTGTGGCAAGATTAATTTTATTTTTCAGAGGCTTTTAATTCTTTCGTGAAAAATGTTCTTGGGCACATAGATAGGCCAAATCAGTTCTACTGCTGAGGACATTCTTTGTGAAACCGAGCTAGGGTAATCCATAATGTGTCTAAGATAAAGGATCAGTATTAAAAATGCAGTGAAATATCAACAGATCTTTGCCTTGTATCCCATACTGGAAGTTTTACAGATGTCTGCTGTTTGGTTGAAACATCTGAAGAGAGACGCTTATGCACGGTCCTACTTTGGCTTATACTTTTAATTTTAGAAAATGAACAATACAAAAACATTAAAATAGAAAGAACAATGTCACTACAAGAAAGTAATTAATATAGCTCCAGGCAAAAAGCATTTCAACAGAAAAAAAATGTTTAAAGCAAATGTTATATTAAATTCATAGCTTTTTGTTGTGCTCATGAGTCTCAGTTTCCTTTCCCTGACAAGAGTTTAAATTATAAATTACTTGCCTGAAATATATTGAATTTCACAGACACAAGTTAAAGAAGAATTTGATTGAATAATGATATCTAAGAAGTAAGTTTAAAGTATTTGGGGAGGACAGACAAATGGTAGTAAATATTTAGTTTTAAAATATAAGCAGGGATTGCACCTGATGTTGTAAGTATCCTGAAGATAAATCAATAAAACTTCACAAATATTAACTACAAACCTAAGTGAGTACCTATATATTTGTGATAGGAAGGAATCATAATAATAAGAATCAGAGTAGGAGAGTCATCAGGAGAAATATGGTTTGGATAGTATCCCTGACTTTTCTGTTTGTATCTTTTGTCACAGTGCTGTGAGGCAATAGTCATGGAGTTTTATTTGCTATTTTCTTGTAGCCAGGTCTCTTCTTTTGGGTACCAAAGTTTTTATTGGCAATAAAAACTTTACTAAATCAGATCACCAGCATGTTGTACCAGCTTTCCACTTGTGAAGTAACTACATGAAAAGTTAGATGATTGATGAATTCCCTCTTAGTGTTTGAAAGGATATATTGCTGGTCTGTCAGGGCAGAAGAGGGAGAAGAAGGAGTTTGTTTTAGACAAGGATCCCTCCCTGAAGTCATGTCCACGTTCTACTTAAATGCAAAATCTGGAGAAAAATTAATTCGCATTTCTCCTCTTCAGTGCATTTCTTTTATTTTGATGAAGCCTTTAGCAGTGGGCTAAAGGGAAGAGAAAGCTCAGTAGGATGACTTTTCCAAGTTTAGCAAGTGGCAGGAGCATTGTGGTATTTGTTCCTTAACACTGAAGGAAAAGTCTATTGCTCCTCTTCCTGTGTGGCAGGCAACTGTATTACTGGGAGTGGTTTTTTACAAATGAGCAAGGAAAACTGTAGTTTCTTACAGTGAAGGGAACATGGTGTCACTGTCACATTTCTGTGCCACATTTTCCCAGAACTGCCCTGCCTTGCCAGCAGGACAAGAGGTTCACTTTATTTAAGGATTCTTTGTGTAGGTATGAGAGCAAGATCTGTTTACGTGCTTACATCTTTAAAATGATTTTCAGGAAGCATATCTTGGATAAACAGAAAACCAGGGAGGATGGAAGCAGACTCCAAAGTTTTCTGTAACTGATCAACTAAAAGAGTGTCAGGTGTTTAGTATTCATTCTGAAAGCTGACTTTCTTTGCTTCCCTTTGGAGATTTGATTTAAATTTTGTTATAAGAGATTCATCTACTGAATTAGATTGCAGAGTGAAGACTTGCCAGATTTATATTACATACACATGCACAAAGGAAATGAGAAAATGTTGAATTCAAGACTTCTGTTTTTCCTAAATGCTGCAGTGCAAGCCAAAACAATGATTTTTTTTTTATTTATTTTTTTTTTAATCTATGATGCTGTAAAAATGTATTTTTTTAAAATTTTGTTAAAATTGACAAACATCAAATGACTCTTCGTAAGAAAGGTACAGGGAACTTTGGTAATTATTGACATGACATGAGCTCACTACATGAAAGCCTGAATTTTTCCTATCCATAGTAATTTGCTTGTTGTAGAACATAACAAAACCACATTTGGCCATCCAAATTTGAACAAAAACAACCAAAACCCAAGTGACACATATTTGAGATAACAGAACCCCCTCAAAACTTTGTAAAGGTTTGTAAAGGTTTGAATCACTTTGTAAAGAAATAGTAAATAGAGATTCTGTCTGATAAGTATTTTCTAAACTCAGCAGTGTCACCAGTCTCCCTAGCATTCCTACTCACCCATCTACTTAAAGAAGCTTTACTTATTGCCTCTGACATCCCATGCTGGATTCAGTTACATCTGGGCTTTGGCTTTCCTAACATCATCTCCAGATGCTCAGATGGTGTCTCTGCATTCCTCCCAGACTGTCTCCATACACTTTAAATGCTTATTCTTTGTCTGTATGGAGGCTACCAAGAGCAATGCAAACCTGACAAAACCACAGTCTCCCTGTGCCATGAATGCTGATTCAGTAGTGAGTGGAACACTCCCATCTTCATGTTGTAAATTTTCTGTTACAGGCAATACATAGATGAGAGTTTAAAATATTTGAATATATATATATGTATGCATGTATGTATGTATACATATGTGTATATATATGTGTATATATATATGTATGTATGTATATATGTAAAATATATTTGAACTGAACATATTCTTGCAGAATAATCCTCTATGTATTTAAAGTTTTTATATATTTAATTACATTTAATACATAGAATATATATAGAATTATATTTATATATTTAATTTTATATAAATTAAATATAGTTTATATATTTAGTTTATAAATATTTATATTTCAAAATCCTGCACATATTTAAAAAGTGGTTAGCCCATTCCTTTTCATTTTCTTAATTTGCACACTTTGTATAGATATCCAAGGAAGCTGACAATGATTTTAGTAGGTATTTGAGCTTATCTGAGCTTTCACACAGGTGGAAGATACTGCACAGTTTGGTGCAATCAGGACAACATGTGAACTGCCCAATTCTGCCACTCCTGTTTCTGTCTCAGAAATAACTGGTGTTGCTTTCTTGAGGGGGAGTATGTGCTGCTCTGCATCAATATTTTTGTATGTCTTCATCTACTTATTTTCAGTGACAGTCTGCTCATCAGGCACCTGTCAGGGCATGTGTTTACTCAGCAACTGCAGATAGTTCACTTGTATCTGACCTTCTAATTTTCATAAAATCTAACTGCATTTATTCTCCATGTCACTGACAGTACTGTAGACTGTTTTATTATTTGATACTCTAGCCCAAAACATGCAGAAGGTTCTGGAACCATTTTAGGAATTGCTTTAACTCAGCTGAGTTTATGATGGGAAAATGTGATAACTGAAGGCTTTAACGGAAAACAGTAAAACGGTAGCCCTGAAATGTCCTTTAAATGACAAATTATGCTCTAATGTATGTTGTAGCAATTTTTATAAGGAAGGTTATAACTGTCCAGCTGTAGTCATAGCAGAGGACTTAGTGGTATTTAGATGAGGTCTGATTTGTTTATCCTGAAAGGTGATCCTCATTTACTCAAAAATTTCAGATGGCCTCTCTAATGACTCTCCTCATGGTCGGCTCTTTCTGGCTCACTTATTAGGAAATACTTGTGACCTGCAACAGGCATTATTCTTCTAGACTTACTCTTTATTGGGTGACCCTTTCAAAACAGAAGGGAAGGCTTCACTAGGATGGAAGCTGCAGAAAGCAAATGTTATTAGAGATATTTGGGAGCAGGAATGTTTTCCATCAATCTCTAAGAGGATAACTGTGACTTTTCTGATCTTGTAGCTAGACCTTAAATAAGACCTTAGGTTTAGCTGCTTGCTGATTCAAATTCCACCACTGAACCAATTCTCTTTTTCTGGTTCCCTTCATTAAGATTATATTTTATTTATAATTTTCTAATAATTTTATTCTATTTATTCTAATCATTTATCATTTTCTAATTCAGTTTTCAGTGAAGAATGAAAAATGTAAAGAAAGATGGTACAATAAGATTGAAACTTTCATGTGGCTCTGAGATTCTAGTCTAGAATGATGTTGCCTGCCCTTTGCCACTGCCTTGCCTGAGATAAGTCAGTGTCAACTTCATGGAGGCAGCAGTAAAGTGAATATGTATATTGTTGGCTCTGAACAAGAAATGTAGGTGATAAGTATGCATTTGTGGCAGTCTGGTATCTGGAAAAAGAAAAGCATACATCCAAAATGAAAAATGTCTTGGCATCGTCAGTGGTTCAGGCTGCAGATTTCAGGCACTCTCAGGGAAATGTATCAAGGACATATGTGGACAGCTCTACCTGCTACTAAGGAACTAAGATGCTCTGAAATGAAGTGCATCCATATGTAATTTAATGTCAGTCAGCCAAGAAAAAAAAAATTTATAGAAAATAAGATGATTATTGACTTTTTACAGAAATTAGAGCCAATATAGCTGGCAGTAAGTTGGTAATTCCAAGCTGTCAGATGTCTGCGTGGGTATTTTCAATACTGGAGCATGCTGCTTCCTGCTTATTTAGCTGTCCTGTAGAAAACGTAACTCTCACTGAGGTAGTGTTTCACCTGTGGTGGCTGGCATCTCCCCCTGGTCTTTTGGGGAAGATGAGAGAGAATCCAGCATTACCTTATTACCAATTTCTAGATCAAAAGGAGTGAATTAACTTCCTGAAATCTCAGCTATGGTAATCTGCCTCCTCAGAAAGACTGGAGATACTTTTCACTCAGGTCGCTGGAGACAGCTCTCCTGGCACTGTTGCAGTTGAGATAATCAGTCTTAGACCATTCTGAACTTTCCATCCAACATTGTGATGCACTGAATGCTTGATCTAAACCAACAACTAGTTTTGAGGACTGTTTGCTTTATTTCCTTACAAACTGTTGAATGTGCTTTGGGTACATTGGGCATTGATTCTTTTTTCTGTCCTGCTTCTGTAATTACCTGTAACTATACCAAATTATAGGAGTGATTTTAGAGGAAGTATTTGAAAAAAAAAGCTTCTTTTTCTGTAATGCTCCTCATGTGTATGGCCTGCATTGGTGCAGTGATGTCGATTTTACTAGCATATTGCATATTTCAAGTCCCAGGAAGCACTTGCCAATGAAAGAAAACACTGCATGTGTTTCTCCAGCATTGGATGAGATGGTAGGACCAGGTCTAGAACTGAAATAGTGTGTGTTCTGCAGCATCTACAGAATGATGTAGATCATTTTCTGTCTTCTTGTTTTGCTGTTGTAGTTCAAGTTCCCAGTGGCAATTAGTCTCCAATCCCCCAACTCATGTCTCATGTGTGCATAAATGCGGAGGTAAATCTACTGAGTTGCAAATCCTTATGAGAGCCTTCTTAATCAACAAAGAAAGGTTGGAACAAAGAGACTAATATCTAGAAAAAGTTAATGGGTTCTGCTGCCTTTTTTTTTTTTTTTTTTTTTTTTAAATGAGTCAGAAGCAATTAAGTGAGAGATCTGAATCTCTCGGATTCTCTCAGAGTGCAAAATCCCTGAGGTAAGTATGAGCAATTTCTACTGAACTTTTTTAGGTACTCTTCCATTTTGCTTTCTTAAACATCTGAAGATTCTTTGAATCAATACACACCTGATTTTTCTTTAGAAAGAATGCAGTACTCTAAGGGAGAGATGGGTATGGTAGTAGGGACAAAACTCCAAGCTGTGCTTACAGAGTATAAAGATATATCTCTAGTTAATAGAGGCTGAGATTTTTCTCTGCCAGGATTTAATCCCACCAACAATATTAACTGAAAAATAATAAATGCAGGTTTATAAGTTCTAGGGAAGGACAGTTAGGATACTTAGTGGTGGATTGTTTGCTTTGTTTTTGGTTTTTTTTTAATTGAGGGGGCTGTTTTAATTTTTGTTGGTATATTGTATTTTACAAAGCAGTATAGCAGGTTGCATTGCCAAACTTGGAATGCATTTGGGAATAGGAAGTTTAATAATCTGTGGGAGTCTAAGGGATGTTTTTAAAATATATTTATGGCAACTGATGAAGAAACAGATGGTAAAAAAGCAGAGCATTGTTAAATGCAGAATATTATGTATGTTAGGAGCATGGAAAAAGTACCCTTCCTTTATCAGCAGTAATTTTGTAATTTTAGTAATTCAAACTATTTTGAAATAGCCTTACAATGAGAGGTATAGATGAGAAGACTGTGCTTCCCTGAGGACACATCCCATTATTGAGTCAGGGGATTATGGGCTAGAATGTCTGTGATACGGCCTAGGAACAGCGGGATGGCTGCGGTCACCAAGCCCTGTTCCCTGTCATGTCAGCAGTAATCCCAGAGAAAATCAGAGCTAACCAGATGTGCAGATTTGAAAGGAATCCACTAATTACACTGTAACTCCTTCAATCACCAGCTGGTCTGTGAAGTCAGTCTTCTAAATCACTATTTCCCAAGGTGGTCAGGAAATGTTAGTTCTTGGAGTAGCTGTTGTTAGACCTTTTTTTTTTTGTTTGGAGGTAGGGGAGGAGGCAGATTTTTTAATTTCTTACTTTGCAATCAATGAGTTTATGTAGAAATAGGAGGAATTCAAAATTCCTAAATAATTTTGTCTGAATGACTTTAGATCAGTGCTCTGCAATCCCTTGGGAACAATTTGTTTACTGGAATTGAAGGTGACACCAAATGTCTACAGCTCCTTTCATGCTATAGTCAAGAGTCCTTTTTTACTCAATTAAATGCTTTCGTGTTCATTTTAAGTTAATTATTTTTCTTCCATCCCACATTTGCCTCGTCTTATTTCTGTTGGTTTGGGTTTTTCTTCCAAGAGCTTCTGCTTGGAATGGCTTTTGCAAATCCATTGGGGCTTGCAAAATCCATTTCTTTCGTAGTTCATTTTCTTCAATTCATTTGTATGCTTTCATGGTAGGTCACCATTTTAACTGCACAAACTAAGGTGGACTGTTTAATCAAATTTCACTCTTAAAACAAAGACATCTTCAGCCATGAAGGTTGTACTTATCCCATCAACAGAATGTCTCCAGCTGCAGGGTCTGATGACAGGGCAAGTAGAGGCATGCCAAGTACTAACTTTTTGTGGCTTGAAGGTTTTTGGCTTGGTTCCAGCTGTTGGCTACAAATTTCGGTGTTCTCAGTTATGGTTCATTACACTCTTTTTCCCCCCTCTCTTAAGGAGTAAGTATTTCTCATTTCAAACTGCATAAATTTGGACTGGAAACAGTAAGTCTAGTAAGTACATTTTCTGTACCTATCTGTAAAAATTTTGCATTGTAGTCAAGTGTACTCCATTTTTTTTCTTTCTTCTTTTTTTTTTTAAAGAAATCTGAACACAAAAAACACCCCCATCTCACAGTGCATGCTCTGGTTGGAAATAAGGTCTTTGCTTTTGAGAATTACCCCTTTCACTGATTCTTTGTGATCCATTTATACTGTAATCAGAGATACATAAAGTCTTTCACAAATCAGCAAAGAGTACTCATATATGTCATTTTTTTAATGTCTTTTTCTTGATGATGCACTTTTTCTGAGGCTTTTTCTGCACCATTCTTCATGTAGCAAATGTCATCAGATTAGTCATAGATCTAAATAATATGTGACATTACTAGGATATTATGCAATCCTGTTTAGTCCTGTTCCTGTTGTTATTTTTCATTCCTGTCCTATTCTACTTCTTGTGTGTGTGCATGGGCTATTTGTATTCTCAAAGTGTAGTTTATATATCTTCCTTATTCATAAGGCTTCTTGTGTTTTGCTGATGCTGTGTAAACTTTACATGCCGATATCTAGCCATAATAGAAATTTGCTGGAGTAAATATGAAAAACAATTTCAGAAAGAACTGTTTAATTTTTTTCTCACAGTGAATTCTGCTTTTATTCCACTTTGCCCATTTAACAAAGAGAAAATTATCCTATTATCCCCAAGGGAATTGGCTAGGGCTTTGCATGAATAATTGTACATTTTTAAAAGGCTCATATACAGAAATTCATAACCATACACTAAAGGTCATTATTTGAATAAATTCAAAGAAGTTATCAGTTATATGGATCCTAAAATTTAATCTATATTGATCAAAACTGAGTGGCAAGAAACTGTGTGCCTGAATCTAATGAGGTCTAGTCAGGATGTTTTAAAGCATGTGTCCTGTCTCAGTGCTCTGATTTTGGCTGGGATAGAGTTAATTTTCTTCCTAGTAGCTGGTTTACTGCTGTGTTTTTGATTTACTATGAGGATACTTTTGACAACACACTGATGTTCTGGCTGCTGCTAAGCAGTGCTTACCCTAAATCATGGAGTTTCCATACTCTGCCAGTGAGCAGGTGCACAAAAAACTGGGAGAAAGCAGGGCCAGCACAGCTGACCTGGGCAGACCAAGGAGGTATTCCATGCCATAGAAGGTCATGCTCCCTATAAACTGGGGGATTTGTCTGGGAGCTGCAGGTCACTGCTGTGGGCCACATCAGCAAATGATGACCAGGTGTACTGCGCATCACCTTTGGGGTTTGTGGGTTTCTTACTCTCTCTCTTTTATATTATTATTGCTAATATTACTTTGATAATTGTATTTATTTGTAATACTTTTCTTCATTTCAGTTATTAAACTATTCTTAACCCAAGTGTTTTATCCTTTTCCTGCTCTCCTCCCCATCTTACTGCAGACAGGGCAGAGTGAGAACAGGGAGTTCATGAGGGACTCCATGGTACTTCTTTATCAGCTGGGGTTAAACCACAGAAGTTTTGGCTATCTATGGATTTTTATTTTTTTTTTTTTTTTTTGTGCTCCTAGTTATGATCTGCAGATAATCTTGTTCCTCTTTCTTTCACATATTCCCTGAGAGGTGGCTTCAGGTGATCCCCTTTCTAATGCACACTTTCCTTTACACTTCATTTTCTGCAGCCTCAATTGGGGGTCCAATATTAAAAAATCTTTACTTTAGCTGTAGGTCTCACAGGTTGTCCTTGTTTTACCTCAGGGAGCAGATTGATGTGCCATTGAAAGAAACTAAATTATTTACATGAACTATAAGATATGTCACTGTATAGAGGACTGATTTAAATATTGGACAATTGGCTACTTTCTGGTCTTATTTAACAAAATGATCCATTGCCTTCTAGTAGAGTTAGGAGGAAAGTTTGCATTTTAGATTATTTTGAAGGTCAGACTTCCACTGTTTTGAAGCTAGTATCCAAAATCTTAATTTTGTTTGAATGAATTTTTATAAAAGGCAGTACCCAATAAGAATCTGTTTCCCCCCTGTTTCTACACTGTATTTTTATGGAAGTATTGACAATTATTTAGGTACAATTAAAACTCTGACAGGCAAGAAATTAAGGGGTTTATTCAGTTTCTTTTTTAATTGTGCTATAACTGATCTAGTAATATTGCAATTAAATGTAATTTGAAGAGTTCATCACATTGGAAATTTTGACCAAGGCCTTTAGGGATTTATTTGTGATAAATTGTTCCTTGTTCAAATGATTGCATTTTTAACTGGACATTCTTGTGCCAGCATGTCTGTTCTATTCTGTTAGTTTATAAAAAAAAACAATGTATAGAGTTGAAAAATATTAGGAAAGAAGGAAAATTCCTTTTCCTTTTTTAAAATCCATCTGGTATCTTCTAGCAGACAGATCCTTCCCATCCCAGCCACTGCATTTGGTTTGTAGCTTAATGCCAGGGTGAGATGCAGTGCTCTCAGGGAGTTCATGATGCCTTAATCACATTTTGACCTTGCTGAAGCAGGAGTCCTAACTATGCACCAGCTTGCTGGAAGCAGAGATATAGCTGGAGACCTATACGTGCATTTTGCGTGGGGTTTTTGTGGAGGCAGCACAGGTTGAGGGGATATTTTGAAAGCTGGCACCTCTGTGCCCCCAGAGGAGGCCTGCAGGAGGAAGCAGACCCTGCACAGGGGCTGCACCTTGTCTGTGAGGAGCTGCTGTGCTGCAGGCAGCTGGGCTGAGGCCAGCAGAGCAGGTGGTGCCACCAGCCCTGTGAGCAAACCCTTACATGGGGAGCAACTGCTGCAGCGGCTTCTGCCTTCTTCTGGCTGGTCAGGTTGTTAACAGGGGAAAGGACATGCTGCCAGAACATCTCTGGATCGTGTAAGAGCTGGATGTAGAGGTTCTGGAGAGCATCTGTGTATCAGAGGGCAGAGAGTGGTCCCCTGCTTCCTCTCCTGGCAGCTGCACTGGATGCTCTTCCTAAAAATCAGGCCAGTGCTTCTTGTTTAAGATGAGGAATGATTATGTGCAAGACAAAGCATACAGCTGTGAACTACTCCCAAAAGTATTTCTGTCAAGAATCATCAAATTTCTGTATTTTACAAATGCTGTTTTTCTTGTCAGCTTTGAGCAATATAAAGCTTTTAAATACAAATAATAAAATGGTGGAGAATATTTTACAGACTTTGTGCACCATTTACTTAGAGAATCCGGCTTGTACTTTCGGTATTTTTTTCTTCCAGGATTTTTGATTAGCAATACAGACATCATGTATCACTTGGTGTCTATTCTTGAGTACTCAGTAACATTTCTTTATTCCTGTTAAATGTTGTGTTGAAAATTGGTATTTTTTTCGTTTCTCCTCTATTATTTATTCATTTTGAATTCTAGATAAATGTGGCAGCTCTAATATGCATCAGAGTAATGAGCCTTTCATGTCATCAAAATGACATTTTGATGAGATGTCAAATTTTGCTGTTAGTTTGAGTCTTTGGGGTTCTAATTAGTGGGTCCAAAGCATAAACAAAGGTGTTGTGGCTTTTCCTTACAGTGTCAACTGAGAGGGAGCATGAGGTGGAAAATAAGAGGGCAGGCAGTCTGAAAAATTGTAAAAGAATGTGAAAGAATTGGAATCCCTGTTTGGACTAAATCAGTGGTACTCATCCAGCTTAATCCCTCTGAGATGCTTGTGTACATAAAAGTGACTCCATAAAGCCTAAAGGTGTTTCAGAGGAGGAAATAGAAGCTCACAAAGCCCAACCCAAAAGCTATTTGAGGAAAGAAACAAAAAGGAAATAGTGTTCTGGTTCTTCAGCAGAGATTTAAATTGCTCCTCCCAGTGTATTGAGATCACCATTACTTTGAGTAGGCATCTGCTTTTTGTGGTCCAGTAAGGGATCAGAGAGATACAGAATATTTTGGATTGTGAGGGTCCTTAGAGATCTCCTAGTTCGATCCCCTCTGCCATGTTCAGGGACATCTTCCACTAGACCAGGCTGCTCAAAGCCACATCAAACCAGGCCTTAAACATTTCCAGGGATGGGGCATCTACAGCTTTTCTGTAGAGAACGTGTTCCAGAGCCTCACCACCTCACCTCAGAGTAAATAATTTCCTCCTAATTTCTAATCTAAACCTGTCCTCTTTCAGTTTAATGCCACTCCCCCTTTTCCTATCACTCCGTGCCTTTATGAAAGGTCCTCTCCACCTCTCTTGTGGGACCTCTTTAGACTGGAAGGTGTTCCTTGATCTCCCTGGAGCCTTCTCTTTTCCAGGCTCAATGGAACCCAAGTCTCTTAGCCTGTCTAGGAGTGGTGTTTCAACTACCTGATTATCACTGTTGCCTTCCTGTGCCCCAGGTCCAACAGGTCCATGTCCTTCTTATGCTGGGGGCCCTAGAGCTGCATGCAGCACTGCAGTGGGGTCTCACGAGAGCAGAGATGAGCAGAATCCCCTCTCTTGCCCTGCTGGCCATGCTGCTCTTGAAGCAGCCCAGGGCCTGGTTGGCTTCCTGGGCTGCCAGTGCTGGGTCGTGTCTGGCTTCTGGTGCACAGCACCTCCAAGTCCTTTTCCACAGGGCTGCTCTGAATCCATTTCCTACCCAGCCTATTCTTGTGCTTGGGATGGATGTAAGCTTGTGTCCTTCCTCCCAAACTGCTCAGGTTAGCAAATTATACAGCCTAGATCCATTTGTCTTCCTAGTTACATTTTCTTGCAAATACCATATCTACATTATTTTTCATTATTTTCGGCTGTTATAGGTACTGAGACATCAGCAGAAAAAACTGAAGTGTATTGTCTTAACCAATGCTGATATCAAAAGTAAGGAAGTTTTAATTTTTTTATGGGAAATAACTATCACAAATACTCCACAGGGTATTTGTGATAAATTGTGGATAAATATTATCCACAGGGATAATTTGGATCTAAATATGGATTTGTAGATTAATTTTCCAGGGTAGTTATAGCAAAAGAACATTTTGGAAAACTGTAATCTGTAGTATACAAAATAGTTCAAATCATTATTTTCCAATGGTGTGTACACTATAAAATTTTAAAGATTATCAAACCTCCAGACAACTGACAAATAAGCCAATATTAGAAAGTACTTACAGTAATTTAGAATTTCTTTATTATTCATGAACATATTTAACAATATCTATGAAAACCATATCCAGGAAAAATCAATGCATCAGAGTTTAAAGACAGCTGTTATTACAAGCATTTATTGAGTTACCACAGCTGTAAGTGGAATGTACTCAGAAGCTTTTAAGTCCATACCTCACTGAATATGAGGAATTCTTACTGCTTTTACTGCAAGGCTGTAGTTGTAATCCAAAGATCTTTTATTTAGAGCATTTGTGACAGCTGGTAATGAAGTATATTTAATTTAAATTAAATTAAAGTCTTTTGTGTGTAGAAATCAAAGGCTATTTGTCACATCTCCAAACAGTGTGGAAAGAATGTAGTATGTACAATATTAATAAAAATGGATCATTTAAGATTTATCTTTCCTGGTGATAAACATACTTCTAAGAAAAACTGGGGGAAGTGGCATATTTCATTAAAACAGAGTGCTTCTATAAAAGGAAAATAGGAAAGATATGAACAAAAAAAAATATAGAGATAAATAAAAGCAAATAAAAGGGATCAGTACAATGGAGATCTTTAGCAGAAATGGCATTTTCACAGAATGGGTCAGGATGGGGCCACAATGAGTCCTCTAGTCTGACTCCTCTGCTCGAGCAGCATCATCCCAGAGCACATTGCACAGGATTTTGTCCAGATGGTTGTTGTATATCTCCAGTGAGGGAGCCTCCACACCCTCTTTGGGCTGTCTGTTCCAGAGCAGTCACCTGCAGGGTAAAGAAGTTATTCCTCATATGCAAGTGGAACATACTGTGCATCAATTTCTGTCCATTGCCCCTTGTCTTATTACTTGGCTAAGAAGAGCCTGGCTCCTTGACAGCCTTCCTGCAGATACTTACAGCCACTGATGAGATCCTCTTTCAGTCATTTCACCTGAAAATTACTGTTTTCTCCAAAATTTAGAATTACTCGTCTAACAGTTCTTCAATAATGTAATGTTTAATTTTTTTTTCATGATCTTGTGTAAGATCTTGCCCAGAATAAGCAAGTATTAAAAATCTAATATTTTAAAAGCGTAGTGCATTGTGCATACTGCATTGCATTAAGTTGATGAGATTTAATTAGCACAAATGAAACATCGTCAATTTAATAAAAAATATTCTGAAAATTATATCTTTTTTTAGATATCTTTCTGAGCAGAATTTTTAAAAAGGCTTCATTTTATTCCATTAGACTTGCTGTTGCTGGCAATAGAAAGGCAAATCAAAGTAAAGGCTGATACACCCGTCTTAGTCATCTGCTGGTTAGATTACTTTTTCAGGATATTGGAAAGAGAAGTCAACATTGGCTTAGTTAATCTAAGGTATTTAGTGCTTCTTAGAGTCAGAGCTGGTGTTCCATTACTTTCCCTCTTGCAAACTGTCCAGAGTCTCAGGAAGTAAAGATGGTGATTATGATGATGATGGTGGCTGTTGTTCTTATCAGTTTCATCAGGTCGCATTTTATACTGGAGATGTTCTTCAATATAATTAATTCAAGGGTTAGAGGTGAGGGAACTCTTTTCCCAGAATTTTAGACCCACTTTACAACAGTGGCTTTCAAAGAAAAGATACTGATGGAAAGGGGGAGACTACTGGGCTGCTGATCCAAGTGGTCTCAGGGCAATAGTAGGTGATAAGTTAAATTCACCACGCCCACCTGCAAACTGCGTTTCCACTCGGTCTCAAAAGTGATGGAAAAAAAAACACTTTTTTGGTAGAAGAGTATTAGTAATTCCTCAAAATCTGTTTTTTTCTGTGTCTATCACCACTTCCTAGATTTTTGTTGGTTTGGGGAAGGCTATTTTTAAGCATCCCTTTGTTCCATTCAGGATGTAACAATCATGAATTATTTTAAGTATTTTAAGGACCATTTGTATTTTATCAGGATTTTTAAGTCTATGTTAGTATATATTTTCTTGAAATATACAAAAATCACCATAGGGACATTTCTACAGTGAATTGAAAATTTTTCTTAATTACTTCACTGGTTTTTAATACGCTAATTTAAAATTATTGTAGCCCTAAGTTAGGCAGGGAATCAGCTAAATCATTAATTAATTATTAATTAACACTGAAAATCACAGATAGCTAGTGATCCATACAGAGTTATGCTATGTGAGGTTACCCCTCACACCAAAAGACTAAGGAGATTTAAATGTCTTAGACCAAAATGTCCTGCTTGGTCAGTCTTCACTTCAGTGAAAATTCAAAGAAGGAAAACACAAAATTGAAGTTACTATTCTTCAGATCCTGTATTTTAAATAGAAATATTTTTGTACTATATTATTAAGAAATATACAAACCTGTCTACTACAAATGATTTTGCAGTCTTGCCTAGACTCGTTGGCAAGATTTTCAGGGGTTTAGAGTACAAGGTCTGTATTTCTGCCATCCAGCCACAGTCACAGTAATTTGCACATATGTATGAAGTGCAATAGCAGTTGGTAAGGTTAACTCACTAGCAATTCTCTTTTCACAAAATATTACTTTATAGGATAATTCTGTCTTGTCAGGAGAATTTCCACTTTGTCTTGTTGACCTTTTATTGAAGAAATTGGTCTTGTTCTGAAATTATTTGAAAAAATGTAGTTAATAAAGTGCATCTTTTAGATAATTCTTTTTCTGTGATCTTATTTGTCTAGAAAAAAAGCCACAAACATTTCCTTTCAATTTACTGAAGGTTTTCAGAGACTCCACACTTTCTGACAAATCACTGTTACAACAGTCTATGCTTTTTTTCCAGAAGTACTGATCTCCTTATTTCTCCTGCACTATTTCTTCACATGGGAAAGGTTCCATAGTACAGCTTTCACACATATGTTCATTTCTCACTGAGAAATTTCATATGCATTTAGCTTTTTTTGTGTAACTCTGTGCCATGTTCAGTGGAAGCAGTAACCTGGAGTGTGCAAAGGAGCAACTGCTTTAGTTACTTTTTTAGTGGAATCATCTTCCATTGGGTGTGACTCTTGGGGATGTTCCTGTACAGGCCCGGAAGCTGGACTTGATGATCCTTTTGGGTCTCATCCACCTTGGCATATTCTGTGATACTTCTGGCAAAATTTGTGGTTCCCTTTCTTAAATTAGGCTTGAGCTTCTTAAAATTCAAAATCTCACATCTGGACACCAGTGTGAAGGAGCTTCTTTCATTCTTGACAGGTTGGTTGCATGGAGTGCTGGGGGCCTTTCTCTCTTAGTCACTGTGAGTGCATTATGGCAAAGAAGAGTTTCTGCTTTGATAGAGAGAAAGTATTTTTTCCTCTTTTCAGACAAATATTTTTATTCCTATACTAGCATCTTCTTATATCATCATAATTCCATAAGAATCAAAGTAAATTCTGAAATACCTTTTCATTAAATATATAAAAATAAATAAATATATAAATTTAATGAAATACCTTTTCATGAAATATATAAAAATATTATATATATATATATATATATTTGCATTAGTGTTACACATGTGTACTTGTGCTGTGCACATGACCCTGGCTGGATGTCAGGTGCCCTAGCAAGCTGTTCTACAAGTCCCCTCCTCAGGTGAATAGAGGAGAAAAAAATCAACCAGTGGCTCATTAGAGCTGAGATAAAGACAAGGAAAGATCACTCAGTAATTACTGTCACAGGCAAAAGAGGTTCAGCTCATGGACATTATTTAATTTCTTGACAGTCAAAGCAGAGTGAGTTTGATTAACCCCTCCCTCATTCCTGGACTCAGTTTCTAAATTCTGTCCCCTACCCCTGAGCAGCACAGGTAGATGGGGAACAGGGTCTGAAGTCAATTCATCACTCCTTATCTCTGTCACCCCTTCCTACCCAAGGTGGACTGCTCACCCCGTTCCCCTGTCACAGAGTGGGGTCCTTCCTACGGGAGGCACTCCTCCAACATGGGTCCTTCCCACTGGCTGAAGTTCTTGACAAGCTACCCCACTGTGGGTCCCTCCTATGGGGTCAATCCTTCAGGAACAGGCTGCTCCAGTGTGGGGAACTAATGGGGTCACAAGTCCTGCCATGAAACTTGCTCCTGTGTCAGCTCTGCTCTCCACAGGTCCTGCCAGTACCCTGCTTTAGTGCTGGCTTCCCATGGGATCACAGTCTGCTTTGAGCATCCACTCAGTTTGGCATGGGGTCCTCCACAGGCTGTCGGTGGATCTCTGCTCCTCCTGGGGCTGCAGGGACTCCGCTGCCTTGCCATGGGCTTCATGGGAGTCTCTGCCCCAGCATGGAGCACTTCCTGCCCCTCCTTTTCCACTGACCATGGTGTCTGCAGAGTTCTTTCTGTCACATATCCACACTTCTATGGCTGCTGTAGTGAATGAAAAAAGTGCTATGCCTTTTTTCTTCCTTCTTAAATACATTATCGCATCACTGTCACTGTTGGGCTCAGCCTTCTGTTGGTTACACTGCAAGGAGAGAACACGGAGTGAAAGTAGGAGTTGTGTCTGCTGCTATGAGGTAGACACAGATTTTTTTTTTCCTTTCCAGAAAAAAAAAAAAAAGGCTTATGTCATGATCTAGCACTCCTCAAGTGCTGAGTCTGCCACAGGAACAGGCCAGCTACATTAAAATGTTAAATCTGAGACAACAATGGGCGTAGCCTAAGAGAGATGTATCATTTGAAAATCACTAACTTGTAGCATAGAACTGTCCTAGAAACAAGCTTATTCTATCCTACAAGTTCAGGAAGCAAGAGTCTACACCAGCTATCATAAGCAGGTCCATGCAATGCCCCACAATGCTATACAGTTTTGTCCATCATACTGTCATGCTCACAGACCATAGCAGTTTTGACGCTTTCTGAGAAAAAAATGTTTGTTGTCTGCAATGAAGCATCAAGGGAGAGACCACAAAGAAATAATCACTGGGCCATTGCTCTTGGGTATCTCTCATATAGGACATTATGTTCCATAGGGTGGAACATTATTTTTGTGGTGCAGGACTTGCAAAACAATGTTTGTTTCTTCTCAAAATTTTTGAAAAGAGCAGACTGTGATTAGGTAAAAAATTAAAGTCTTCCTGTTCTGAATATGCTGAGTATCCTGGTTACAGATTATCCTTAAATTAGAGTAAACAGTTTTACCATTGTCCTGTGTAGCTTGGCCAAAGGTTTTTGTCCGGAAGTAACCATGGGTATGGAAAAACTAATTTCTGCTTGTCAAGTGTATTGCTTTATTCCTTTTTTTTTTTCATTCTTTTTTTTTTTTTTTTTCCCTAGCTAATTATCAACCAGCAGTGTGCCCAGGTGGCCAAGAAGGCCAGTGGCATCCTGGCCTGTGCCAAGAGCAGCGTGGCCAGCAGGATGAGGGCAGTGACGGTGCCCTTGTGCTGGGCACTGGGGAGGCCTCACCCCAAGTCTGCGCTCCTTTCTGGCCCCTCACTTTAAAAGGGACATTGAGGGGCTGCAGCCTGTCCAGGGAAGGCCAACAAGGCACCTGAAAGGACTAAAGAACATCTCTCATGAGGGGCAGCTGAGGGAGCTGTTTAGTCTCAAAAAAAGGAGGCTCAGGGGGATCTCATTGCTTTTTACAACTCCCCTGAAGGAGGTTGTGGTGAGGCAGGGGCCCATGGCTGCTGTGGTGCCTGCAGCGAGAGGACAAGAGGAAATGGCCTGAAGCTGAGACAAGGGAGATTCAGATCAGTTACTAGAAAAAGTTTTTTTGCTGTTAGGGTAGTCATGCACTGGAATGGGATGTGCCAGGGAGGTGGTGGAGTCACCATCCCTGGAGGTGTTCAAGAGGCATTGGGTGATGTGGTTTAGGGGTTTGGGGCAGTGCTGGGTTGGTGGCTGGGCTGGATGATCTTAAACATCTCTTACAAACCTGATGGTCCTACAAGTCTATGATTGCTTTATTTCACTGTTTAAAATCTCAGAGTTCTTGGGCATACTAACTGTTTCTATGACCAGATAACAATGATAAATGTGTAAATATTTACATACATGTATGCATATCTTATAAATATATAAGGAAGCTCTTGAATGTGTCATGCAGTTTCTATGGCTTTCTATGTCTTGTTCTGCCAAGTAGTCTATTTATAAATTATCTCTCTTATTCTTCTGCATAAAAATATTTCTAACTTAAAAAATAAGAAAGGCAAATAGGATTTTTTTTTTTTAGGAAAACTATAACCATAGTTATATATTATACTATATCTGTAATACCTGGCCTACAGATATTTTAGTGGTAAGTACTAGAAGATTAATACCTTGATCAGTGATCATGTACCCTTCAACAAGGTATTCAGAGTTTGGGCAGATTAATATTTGTGCTGCCATAAATGTAAACATTTTTTGATTATTTAGGAGAATGTACTGGGAACAAGGCAGATGCTGAAGACATTCAACTCATAAAAATATACGATTCTTCAGGTACCTCAGAACATAGACACAACCAAGCTGGTGTAACTCAAAGACTTCCCTCTGTTGGCAAAAAGTCATACAATCATTTCATATGTTCCAACATGTAAACCACTATTTCTCTTTTTATGTTATTTTATGGCAAGACCACTTCCTATTTTTAGCCTCTCAAGGTATTATTTGGGAGTGGTTGTTTTTTTCTAATAGCTGTGCTCTGTTAAAGGCAAATTTCCTTTCAGGTCAAATACAGCCTAAAACTGGATTATGTTTATCAGAAGGTGCCCACAGAGAATCTACTAAATATCATCAGTATGTACTGGCACATTTTTAGATGTGTGGCAGAATGTCAAAAAATTACATCTTCTGGGCTTGGTACTGGTTCAGTTCCACATATGTAACTGAAGTGACAGCTCAGTGCAGAAAGTGCCTTACCAGATCCTTTTATTGCTTGCCCTCTAATCTATGTAGTGAATCATTTAGTAAAAATCTAACAAAGTTTTCTCAGGCCATGTGTAAAAAAATACTTGCCTGAGCTATGATATAAATAGACATAAATCAATAAATGCTGTTATTTCCAGGGTAATAGGCAAAAAAAAAAAAAAGCACTAGAAAGAACAAAATTAAAAGTAATTGAAGTATGAGAATAGATATGAATGAAATATAGTAGGTAATGTGAATTTCAGAATGTGCATATGTGCATATTTCAGAATGAGAGCTCACTAGGTAAATCATAGCATCATATGGTCTCAGCTTTACTTTTAGCTACTTTTGAGTTATGAAAAATTGTATTTATCTAGCTGGGTGATGGAATGCAAAAGAACTAGATTACCTGGATCTAAAATACAGCCTTAAACTAATCCAAGGTAAGGTGACCCCTTTTGAAAGAGAAATTTTCCTATCTGTCTTTATCTTCTGCTGTGCTTCCTTAGTAAGCAGAAACAATGCCCAAGTTGAATCTTAAGAAATACCCACTGCTATACAAATCTGGTGTGCTCTGAGGAGTTCATCTGAGCAAAGGAAAAGAAATGCTTTCAGAAATATTTTCCAAAGGTCAAGTTAATTCTTCTCGTTCTTTAGATGAAGTCTGTTGAAATCTGAAGAGTCACATTGCCTTGCATTGCTTTATTGTAATTATGTTCACCATACTGCTTTTACTGTTCAGATCACAGAATCACAAAATAACCTGAGTTGGACAGGACCCACATGGATCATCAAGTCCAGCTCCTGGCTCTGCACAGCACAATTCCCAGCAGTCACACCCTGTGCCTGAGACTATTGTCCAAATGTCTCTTGAACCCAGACAGGCTTGGTGCTGTGACCACTCCCTGGAACAGGGGAGCCTGTTCCAGTGCCCAACCAGTTCCCTGGGTGAAGAACCTTTCCCTAATGTCCAACCTAAACCTCCCCTGACTCAGCTTCAGGCCATTCCCATGGGTCCTGTCCCTGGTCACCACAGAGAAGAGATCACAGAGAAGGGTTCTCTTGCCCTCATGAGAAAGTCGTAACTGCAGTGATGTCTTCCCTCAGTCTCCACTTCTCCAGGCTGGATAGACCAAGTGCTCTCAGCCACTCCTCAAAAGGCTCATCCTCAAGGCCCTTCTTTGGACGCTCTCTAATAATTTTATATCCTTCTTGCATTGTGGCACCCAAGACTGCCCCCAGCACTCGAGCTGAGGCTGGAGTAGAGCAGGACAATCCCTATGGATGCTAAATCTGAACCAGAGTGCCTGTAGTTATTATAGGCCACATAACTCTCAGGCCTGACTGAGGGCTAGCCTGAGAAATTCATGAGAAGGAATTAAAACAATTCTCAGAGATACTAAACAGCCTTGCAGGTGTTGTTTTGCAGTCTTGTTTTCTCTTGCAGGAGAAGGCCGGGGGGGTGATGGGCCCCCCTGACCAATGATGGTGATGTAGCACTTTGTTAACCAATAAGAGTTTCCTTTCTGTACTTTCCACGTATCTGTCTATAAGACAGGCCTGAAGCAATAAACTGAGGAATTCTCATGTTGTGACTCCCTTGAGAGTCCATTGTCGTTCTTTAAAGCCGTTCCCAATCGGAGCGACAAATCCCCTCCCTTGCCCGGCCGTGATGCTGGGCCTGATGCCCCCCAGGACATGTTTGGCCCACCTGGCTGCCAGGGCACTGCTGGCTCCTGTTCACCAGGGGCCAGGTCCCCTGGGTCCTTTCCACTGCTCTTCAGCCTCTCATTCCCCAGTGTTGTCTGACATACATCCAGGGCTGACACACCCCAGGTGCAGAATCTGGCACTTTCCCCTGTGAAATTTCATATGGTTGGTGATTGTCCAGCCCTTTAGTTTCTCTGCAGATTATGATCTGGCATATCCAGAAAACCAACAGCAGTTAGCCTGGGTTCTGAGTAGTCTCCCTGTAGAAGGCTAACCATAGAGATCCTGCTGTGAAGAGAGTATTCGTAACAAATAACGCATCAGAGGGTGCTGGGCCATGAAATGCAGTAAAGAACAGCTTTGGAATATAAAGAAGTATCTTAACATGATGCGGTGATAAGCATTTGATGTGGTACAGCTGTGGCCTCGTACTAACTGCTTGGTAAAATCTGCAAAACAGATTAAAATTCAAATGAATGCAGGAGGAAAATTTACCTGTCCTGCTTTCTGTGTAAGCAGAAACATCTCTGCTCTAAATCTAACTTGATTAGTAGACCTTTCTGAAGTGCATCTGCTGTGTTTCAGTCATGTTAGAATACTAAGGCTTCTTTTATCAGAGTATCAATGTAGGGCATCTTCTATGCTGCTATTATTAGGACTTTCAACTTATTCTGACATATGTATGTCTTAATATATTTTCTTTGATCATCTATGGAGTTTTGGAAACTGCCCTAGTGTACCATTTTTTTCCCTTTTTTCAAAAAAACTTTTTACTAGCAATTTTCCTTTTCTCATCTAGGGTAATTTTTTCTGCTTAAAATCATGGCTGGAGCTGAGGGAAAATTTGGAACTTGCATTTTATGAAAACTTTACCAGGTCAAGATTTTAGAGAGTCTAGTCTCTACAGAAACGTGGAAACGTGGAAAAGTCTCAGGAGAAAAAGAAGGTGAAAAGTTCTGGTTAGAAATCATGTGAAATACAAAGAAACTGAACCAATTATGGGTTTTTTGACTGTCACATTCTTACTTTGTTGGAGGTAACTCAAATAAGGATTTTGTATTTTGTATTTTCTAGAAGTCAATGTCGATGCACCTAGAATATGTAGCACAGTTTAGGCATCCAGTGCAATCCCAAGCAGCTAAAGAACTAAATTGGGAGTGAGAAGAATGATCTACCATGAATCACAGTGCACATCTTCTGTGTAGTATCAAATGGTCTTGGTTGGGTGTCATTCAAAACTATTTTTTTAATCAGTGCTGAACCCCCTAGAGGTTTGTGGTTTTTGAAACAGGGTTTTCAGTCAGCTGAACTAATTTTCTTTGAACAGTTGCATCTACCTCAAGAAGAAAGCCTTTAAAAAAATTAAAATGTGTTTATAATATGCATGAAGAGCCTGCTTCATGTAATTAAAAGGAATCACTAGAAATTTCCTGTCATCATCATTGAAAGATGTAGCATGTCCTTGCCCTAGATAAGGGTGATTTTTTCCACTGTAATGCCTATTGCTCTCAGCAGGGAAAATGCTTCTTTGCATTTTCACTTTGCCCAGTAGACTATGTTATTTTCTTTTTAAAAATGTCTTTGACTTGTAAGGCCCTAATAGAATCTATGCAATTTGCATTTGCTTTTTGGTCTTAATAGATGTAAATGTTAAAAGAGATTTTATTCTTTCTCCACAGCTTTTATATTTTTGACAGCTCACAAACAGTGTTCTAGTAAATAACTAGTGTTATCTGACACTGATATTTTCACAATGTGTTTCTAAAATACAGCACAGTCAGATTACATTTGCAAAATAATAGGTAATTTGTTTATGACTGTAAATATTTGCTGACTTCTACGATTTAAGAATAATTTGCATTCATAGGGGGAATTAGTTCTGCTTGGCCATTGTTTCGCAAACAATTACAAAGTGTGAAATCCCTTTTTGAAGCCACATGCATAAACAGGGAGGCAGTCCTGTCCTGGGAGTCCAAGAGACTTTGCATGTAAAGTCCAACATTAGGGCTGTAGTGCCACCTGCTGAAAAGTAGTGTGGACCCACTGGCACCAAAGCAGATGTTTCCAAGTAGCCCTTTCTATCTTGAATGCAAAATTCCCACTTCTCTTATCCCTCTCTTACTGACTTACCGTTTCTTTTCTTTTCATACTTAAATCTCATTGGGGATCTCAATCATAAACTCATTTGTGCTGCAGTGTTCAGTGGTGTTTAAGTGGCAAACTCGGGAAACAAAGGACACAGATTGAAAATATTTCATACTAATCTGCCAGAAAAGTCTTTTTTTCTGTAACTTTATTGTGCTCCAAGGTACCAAACACAGATTTAGAAGAAAACAGTCAATCCAAATCAGGAGGTGGTTTCTGTTTTCAACATCCCTGGTTTTGTTGTTACCACCACTGTGTATTTCTTGTCTGAGATGGTATGCCTATGTTTTGTGGTTTTTTTGGTCTGTGCTCCATGAAAGCACTATCTACCTCGAGGATAAGGTCTGCACTCATTTTTGTTACAGTCTTTACACTCAGTTCTTGCCACTCTTACTTTTCAACTGGCCACACCTACCTCACCCCCCAAAAAACATAGCTACAGCCTGGCAGGGGGACTCCACAGTGCGATGCCAGGAGTGGTGGGGCAAGTCTGTCGATGGGCACTGGCCTCCTGATGCAGCAGGGACTGCACCCTCCCCATAGAACAGCCTCTGCCGGGAACGAGACATCAACCATCACCAGTGGGTGCTGGGTGGCATAACTCTACAGGTGTCTCTAAAGCTTGATTTTTAGTCAAGTCTCTCTTAAACCTAAGGTAAATGATAATGTCAGTCCTGTGGGAGCAGCTCCAGGTCTCTTTTATCAGAGCTTCAAAAGCTCTGTTTTAGCAAAGGGATTCCTGGGCATTGCTCTCACTTGCCATGACACCTGTCATAATATTCTTTTCAATAAGATTATCTCTAAATCAGTAGCTAGAAAAGAGCTGACAGTGGGCCTCTAGGTTGATGAATAGACTTATTAGTTGCTACAAAGAAACAAAGTGAAGTATGCGCTTGTAACAAAATGCTGGGTGATATGTTTAAATGCTTATAAAGGAAATTGATGGTTTTAAAAAATATGAATTACAGGGCTTTTGCTATTTATGATCTGACAGTCTTAAGCTTCAGTTAGTCATAATGGTTTATTTCTGCCTGTATCAGTTCAAATGAAAATATGCAAGGAAAACATTGCAAGTCTCTGTCAAATAGCAACACAAGACTGTAAGACCCACTTTATTAGAATAAATACATTTGTGCCTCTTTGATAACAAAAATCAATCAGTCAGTTTCAAGGCTTTTGCATCCGTAAACTTTTTTGGATTAAATGTTATGTTGCCAAAGCAGAGGATAAATTATAACAAGAACTTTGGCATAGAAAGCAATATAATATAAAAGGCATCCAAAAGTACAGGCAACATTAGAAGTCTTGTGGCCAAATACATATATTCTAGGACCAGGAAACAATGTTCCATCCGTTCTGTTGTAATAACAATACTACATAAAATTTTCTTTCAGTATATGGGCAAAGACCACTAAATTGTTAAAATATACCAGCGTCTTTTAAGGGTCTGAATGAATATTAGAGGCACAGTGGTGCTGAAAGCTACAAACAACAGAAACTATTTATAGAGGTGGATTGATAACCGCAGTGGAAATTGACCCCTTGGGTAACCTCTGGTCATGCCAATACCTTTGGAAGTGCATATTCCACATGAAATAGAATCAGCTGCTTTGTTAAAGATGTCTTTATGACTTAACTTGACCAGAGACTTACGTTCTGATATCATAGTAGTTTACAACTTTCAGATCTTGATTTTAATCTTTTTTGGACTGGCAGAAATATGCTTTTTCCCACACAGATAATAAGCACTTGCTTGGTGCATCAACCCTACTTGCAAATGTCCTGGCTCCTGTGGTAAACAATGCATGTTTCCCTCCTTCCCCGTCTTATTTGAGAGACAGGAGGTAATGAAGGCAGAGAAAACTGTTGGCCTTCCTGATCTTTCCCCTTGTGCTTTAACATTAAGTCAGCCAGACTCCAGGTCACTTCTTTGTACCATTACCTGTAGAAACGGAGATTTCTTCTGAGTCTTTGCCAGCAAAAGTTAGCAAAATATATCCATGAACCATTATAGCATTATCTGAAAGTATTTTGCCAGAAGGAGATGGTAAGCTTTAATGGCTGTGTCAGCAGATGGTCACTGTCAGTTGTTTTGTTTTCAGAGGCTTGTATTTTTGTGGCTCTGGTTAAAATGGCTTGCCTGCTGTTCAGCAGTTTGCACTGAAATAATACTTCATTTTGCTGCTCAGAGATCCAGAAAAATGGATCACTGGGAAAAATGAGTGTCACATCAATGGACTTCTTCTCTAAACTCCCAAAGTTTTTCTAACTCAGCCTTCTCAGGCGTAGTGCTAAGTCAAGTTTAGCATCTTTATCAGAAGCATCTTCATAAACAAAAAAAGAACAGTTCAAGAATCCAGACTTGATATGCTTTATATCCCATACAGCTGGAGTCAATAAAGTAAAAAATTTATTCTGATTAATTTAACATCCAATTAATAATGGGAAAAAAGCTTTAACCAGAGAAGACAATTTTAACTTCAGGCTTCAATACCAGAATGGTCAACTAAGTTTACAGAATATCCTCTAGTATTCAAAAGCTGTCATTTTAATAGCAGTGAAAAAATGCTTAGGTGAGATTTGTAGTACTTGATGGGTCAAAATACTAATTTGTATAAAGATGTCAATTGATCAGTTTTGGTAAAATATATTTAGAAACTTATCTAGATAACTATTTAATTTTGATTTTTGTTTACTTTGTCTTCAAGTTTATATACTTTGCTCAGTCAACGTACACAATCCATTTTCTGAGCCTTCAGCTACTGGAGTAATTTTATGAGCAAATTTACTTAATGAGAATAGTTCTTGCTCATAACTGGTAAATTATATGATCCCTAGTAGAAGCAAGACATCTACAGTGTTACTCTTTCTGTATTTTTTCAGTTGCCATCCTTCTATGGCTTTACTTCTCAGGTACACTATACTTTTGACTTTAAAACCCAAATTGTGCTATGTGGTCAGGAAAGGTCCTGACGAGTGTGGATAACTTCAAAATAAAGTGAAACACGTGTTGCTAACTTCCATTTCACAGGTGTGTTTCAGTTTTGGCTTTTAGTTTCTTTTCACTTTCTTTTTCATTCTTTTAAATTTTACTTTGAAATTTAAGTAGTAGCTGTGAACTACTTTTATAAATTTCAATTTGCTTTCTTCTCCATTTAGTCAGCAATTTCTGATGTCTGACAAGACACTTATTTTGCTCAGGAAAGCACAATGCTGATGAATATTTGCAGCACAATATATAGCTTAAAATTACTATTGTCACTATCAGCCATGGAAATACAACAATTAAGATTTAAGATATGTTCAATAATTAATAATTTTGTCTACAAGATGCCTCAAATATTTTCATCTGGCCATTATAATTTAGGGGGAAAATACTTGATTATGCTCTGAAATACATTTCATGTTTGAGATGTTAGTGTTTATTTGTGTTTTTACAGAAATATTTGGATTGTTTTTCTTCCAAAAATGTGACTTCTTATGGACACATACGATTGTAATTCTCTAGGAACCTTTTTACCTTCAGAAAATTATTTAGTCCTCTGTAGCAATACTGCAAACTTGTGATATCTGTTATGAAGGGAACGTGAAGTAACTAGAAGTTAAAACTTACATGATGTGCATCTCAAATCTGAAAGTGGTCACAAGTGACATCTACCTATTCAAGCAAAATAAAAATAGCCTGAGAGTAATGTGTGCGTATATATATATATACACACATAATTATGTATAAATGATAGCTAACAATATAACTGAGAGTAAATATATTGTTAATTATCAAACTTTTTTATTTACTATTACTGTTCCTCAGCTTTTCGATGCATAATTAAACTCAGAAGTGTTGTAGGACATCTTAAATTTTTAAGATGATCAAGAAATTTTATATAAACAAATGTGCATATGTACTCTTCTACACATTTTTAAATAATAATGTACATATAATTAAATCTGTGTCACTGAGTAGGAAAAGGCAAAAGTTTTAAAATTATTTTTTATTAGCTTCTGTTTGTCTGCCTAAAAAAGCAGTTTAAAATAACTGAGGAAAATGTTACATTATCATGAGACAACTGAGCAGTTATCTTCCTGAGATGTTTCTCTGCTAGAACTAAGTCTACATTAAGAAGTCTACATTACATTCCTGAGTTGGTGCTGAGAACTTACAGTAATGTGATGTGCACTCTGGACATTTTACTTCAGTCAAACTTCTGATATAAAAATATATTTGTCATGAATGTGGTTGAAACTGTGAAAAGAAAAATTGCTGTGAATACTAAGTGGTCCAAGAAGCTCCACGCTGCCCTTTCTTCTGTCTCCTGCAGGTGGTGGTATATGTTACTGCAGCCATGGTAACATGTAATTTATTCTTCTTCCTGCTTAGTTTCTCACATTATTTCTATTTGTCCCTGTGAGATGCCAAGTGACACAACAGGACCTCTGGCCTGAATATCTTCCTGACTCTGAAGAGGCTGAAGTAAAATGGTGAAGAAAAAAGAGAGTGAGGGGCAGGAAATGTTAATGTGTAGGTATTATGTTGACCCAAGGACAGAGGATAACCAATGGTTAATTCAAAGCTTTTGGATTTGTGCTGCTGGTAGAGCAGCACAGCTGAAAACTTTTTCCAAGAGCCAATGCCTTGACTTCACTACCCTGGATGGTACTTTGTGAAGTTGTCTATATCTGTGTCCAAGAACATTGCTGTCACCCTAGCAAGGAAACCTTGGCACTGTTGGAGTATACAAATCAGTGGCTAAAAAATTCAGGGTGGCCTGCAGGTATGAAAATGGCTATTGTTATGTAGACCTTGGAGAGCACCAGGCAAAAGTTAGGCACAGCTCTCCTGCCTGTCCTGGGAGGACCCACAGTCTCATGATATTCATCATGCTGGCTTTAAAGGAGGATGCTGACACCTGCTCTCACCAGCATCATCTGGAGAATGTACCCATCCATGTTGTGGCAATGACACCCTGTGCCCTGGGTTTATGAGTGAATACCCAAACCATGGTGTATTCCAGGTGCTGAAGTGGTACCAGAAAGCCCAAAGTCCTCCTACCATCCCTCTCCATTTCTCAGTGTGTCTATTGGCCCAGGTCACAAGTTCTGCAATTTTCCTTTTCTTGACATTTGTTAGATCTTTTCTCAAAGTCTGTTAGATATTTGTTTGAATTTTGTTAGATCTTTTCTCTTCTTGTTCTTCAGGTTAACTGATCATTTATCAACTTTTCTTTTCATAGTGATGCCAAGTATCATCTTACCCAGTATCAGAGAAGTCTTTGATCTCTTCTTCACAATAGCTTATGAACTTTTCTATTTGCTTGGGGCCAGATTGTGTCAAGCTGTGTCTGTTAGGAGTCCAAAGTGATTGACTTTGCCATCAGAAAAATATTAACAAAAGAAAGAACAGCAAGAACAATGGCTTGTCAATTGATGATGGCAAGAGAAGGCAGAGTGGGCACATAAAGAAGGAGAATTGCCATTTTGGTATATTAATGAGATTTGGGCCTTATGAGGGTAGTGTGATGGTATAGATAGGTGTATGAGAACATGCAATAACCAGTGCAGTTTGGCTGGTTTGCTAAGCACTGACATGTGCTTGTTGTGGCAGTGGAAGGTTTGAAGGGGTCTGCTAGCACACGCAGTGTGCTTTGTGTCCCAGAGAACTCTGTGCTCGTACAATCCACTCCTCAGCCTTGTGTCCCCACTGGGGGCTTGCACACATTTGGAAACCACGGAGAACAGGTCTTTCCATTTCCACTGTTTTCCAAAAGGAATGTAATTCATACCCACTGAAACTAGTTCATATCCCAGATTAGTAAGGGAAGTAATACAGGCATTCCCTTCAAAAACTCACTACAGGTCTAAGTGCTAATGTTGTTACATGATGGGTGGCAAAATATTGAAACATTTTCAATCTTTTGTGTTTGGTTAGTGCCTTTTGAGAAAAAAATGGGGTTTTGGGATTTTGTTTGTAAAGCTAACCTTGAATAATGCAAATTTCCTGAAAAGATCAACAATGTATTTTTATGTTTAACAGTAGGATGGGTATTACAGTTATTCACCACTCTAAAAAGGATGGAAGCTTGCTGTTTCTCAGTGAAAGCTAAAATAAAATGTGGCACTGGTAGGATTTCAAATGAATTGAGGGGGGTACTGCTCAATTGGTGTCATGAGGCCCCAAAGGCTGTTCCTGTTGAAATTGCTAACAGCATGGCAGAAAAGTTATTTTCTTGCTTAAGTACTCGAAGATCCAGTATTGTTATTCATCCATCAATAATGTACTGAAAGCATGTTATTTAATGTTTGTAGTTTGCTTTTCATCTCCAGAAGGAGACTGTTTTGTAATCTCAAAAAGGAGGTAGAAGAGAGCTATTGTGAAGGGGAAATTGCACTTCTCCTGCCTGCCCAGGGAGATACAGCTTTGTCATATATGGACAAAGGGATAATAGGGTTGTTAGCACTTGGAATTGACCCATGCCTAAATTCATCAGTGTAAACTTACACAAAAATGTGTAGTACTTAGCACAGTGCACTTCCACTGCCCAATCACAAATATTCTCTATAAAAATAGTAATGCAGCCATTCAGTGGTGTGGCAGGCACTGAGAAATAATAAACAGAAATTCAGAATTGAAATCAGGCTTTATCACAATTTTTCCCTTTTTGCTTACACATATGTAATTATTAATGACCTACATTTCTTCAAAACTGAATTCTAAAAATTCCTAGTGCATCTTTTTGGCAGTGAGATAAAAGCTATATCTATAAGCAAAACAAAGGCTACAGATGAACACCTTCATGTTTTTTGCAGAACATTTGATGGAGTTCTTTTTTCACTGATGTAGTCTCTGAATTCTAATTTTACTTTGGAAAAGTGAATACAAATAATTCAGTTCATGGCCCTATTGTGAAAGTTCAGGATACATGACTTTCAATAACCGAGAGTAAAATGGGATACTATAGAGACTATCAGTGAGCAGAGTAGTCATTAGAATCGAGTTCTCATTTAGGATCTGGGATATCCTTCTCCAGCCTCTCCTTTTTGTTTTCTTTTAAGTGGTCCTGAATTGTTGCCTAGATATAACAGCTGTAATCCCCACAACCAAACTTGTCAGTCATTCTCCATCATAATAATCTGCTGAGGTTTCTAAAAATCTGATGATGAGTAGGATCTCATTTAATCAACAAAGAAAACTCTGATAATTGCTTTAAGTGCAGATCTCTGCTACACTGCAGACTATATGCAAGTCCTCCACATTGTCCAGAGTCAGTGACCTAGAAACAAGAACTCCAGTGCTAACAGTGCTAACAGAGGGACTTGAAATGTGAGTAGTTTCAATATAGAGAATGCAACAGAGTAATAACATGGAGCTTTTTGCATGTAGCTTGATGCTTACATTTTGCTTCCTAAAAGGATCTCCAGCAAAAATTTTTTTCTTTTTTTTTTCTTTTTTTCTTTTTTTAATTCTCTCTAAGGAATAGTTTAGTGAGAAGCAACTCCTTAAGGGAGAACTGAAAGAAGCTACTAAAGTTAGCAAATAGGAAATTTTGAAGTTTCTTAGATAATGATATGCATTTATATGTTTCCAAACCTCAGACTTACAGCTGGTCTTTATTCCTAGTAAGAATTGGAAGAGAAAGATCATGAAAATTGATGACCTGTAATTTGGATGTCTTGACTCTACATATTTGTATGCTCCAATAAAAGGGCTGATTCAACTCACACTGATGCATTCATGCTGGCTAATATGAGTGCTAAGGTTAAACCAGCCCAAAGATTGGCATGGCTCCCTGCCTGAGTATTTGATCAGGATCAATATTACAGCCATACATACTTTATTTTGATTCCAGTGGTAACATGGCTATCAGTACCTGAGTTTGCAAACTTGAATTCTGCTTTATACTTCTGCCTGCTGTCAGGCTTTTGCCTATGTTAACAACATACCCCTAAACTGATTCATTACACTCCTGACAACCACTGCCTGTTTGTAAGTCACAGGCTTGGCCCTGTATTACTCCTTCCACCACAATCCACCAGTGAACATTTCTTCCTTGTTCAGATCCATGGATGAATTTATGAGACTGTAAGAGAGTGCCATAGCCTCAGGCTGCTCTTTATTCTGAGGCACTTCATCTTGCAAAGCTTTCTCTGTCATGTCAGGATGATTTCTTGCTTTATCCAAAGAGGTGATAAAATATCTCTATATGACCAGTGACCTCCAGTGGCCTCTGGAAAAGGATACAGTGAGACATGTTGTGCATACTCAGCACATCCCCAAAAGTATTTGTGAAATCAAAGAAAAAAAAAAAAAAAAAACCAGTCACAGAAGAAGGCCTGAAGTCTTCTTTATTCTATAGCTGTTCTTACTCTTCTACACAGTTTTCTTCATATCAACAAATGAGAAGCTCTGTTTACTAGACAAACCACTCCCTGTGATAGCATAGAGGAGCTGCTATCACCCTGCAAATTATATCACACCCCTATCACATCATGAGTTGTGTCTATGCAGATCAGTGACAGTCACTCCAAAGCCTCCACATACCCTGTGCAACTAAGCCAGGATGATGGAAGGGTGACACTTTGCAAAGTAAAAACTGATGAACAGAAGTTAAGGGAAGATGCTATCTTTTTCTATTGAATTGCAGGAGATACTGGAAAGGACCTTTGGAGATCATCCAGTCAATTTCTCCTGCTCAAGAATGGTGAGGATAGGTCTGGGTCTAATTAGGAGCTGAGTATCTCCAAGGATGGATATTATATAGTCTCTCTGAACTATCTGTTCCATTGTTCAAATGCTCCTATGTTTAAGTGGCATACATATGTCAGTGAGGGCTCATTGCCTCTGTTTCTTTCTATGAACACCACTGAAAAAGAGCCTGGCTCCATCTTCATGTCACCCTCCCTTTGAACATTTATATATATTGATAAGACACTCTGAGTCTTCTCTTCTAGAAGCAAATAGTCACAGCTCACTCAGACTTTTCTTATAGGAGAGATGCTTTAGTCCTTTAATAATTTTTTTGGCCCTTGTATATGCTCTCCAGTATGCTCATGTCTCTCTCAGACTGGAGAGACCAGAACTGAACTCGACACTCCAAGTGTAGCACCAGCAGTGCAGAGGACAGGGGCAGGATCACCTCCCTCCAGCTGCTGGCAACACTGTCCCTTCATTGATGAAGAGTGGTGAATTTTACTTTGCATTGCAAATGTGAGATACAATTCAGCTTCTTCAAGCGAAGAACCTTTGTGCCATTTATACCAAAAAGGGAGAAGAGATGTCCGAGGGCAATATAAAACATCCATGTTAGCCTAAAATAAACACTGCAGAGTACCTGATGGCTCTCTGCTATGTATATGATGTTTGTAAACATACTCTGATTAAACTGAGGGTGTTGATTTAGTATTATATGGTAATAGTACATGAATGGAGATGAATTTCTGACCTTTGAGGAAAAATATTCTGCAGCTATCCTTGTGAGAAGGAAGGCTGAAGAGAACATCAAAATTAATCCAGAAAACAGAGCTTTTTCAGACTCTACCAGTGGCAATTCTACTTACCAAGAAACACACATAATATGTGAAAAGGGGACTTTATTTTAGGTAGAAGCACTTTAAAATAACTAGATGCTTAAACAGACAGAAAGCCATGTACAGTGCATCTTTCTTGGAGTCATGCTATTTATTGCTACAGTGGCATATGATATCCGTGTAATACTTGCCTAGCAAGCGATCTTCTGTCACAGAAGCTGCCCTGAGCTAATGTGTGCAAGGTATATGAGATCCAGTCATGATCTGGATTCCATGTTCTTCTCAGGATAATGTAGAAGCTAGGGCCCAGCACTCAGAAGATTTCAGAATGTAACAGAAAGATAGTCAACCCCTCCTCCATAGTTTATGGTAATGATCCCTGTAATTAGCCAATAGCACCTAGCTGTGATGAAAGGAGATGGGAGTGACACTGTGAACCTAGGTTATAAAGTGTCAAATTCTTCAGCAATAAACACCATTTCTGCCATCCATCACACTGGTGTTGTGTGCGGAATGGACCGAGTGGCCTGGGCATGGCCACCGTGCTGCTCCTGAACCAGGGTGTCTGCCTCGCCTAAGGCAGCAGGATAATACAGTCATAAACTCAGAACTGGGGTGGGTCATTAGGTTACTTTCATCTGGAGCAATATAAAGGATTGCATATTTTAATCTCTTTATTCAAGTGCAACCAATGATGCATCTAGATTTTTATGAGTTTTAATATCCCTTTCTTGGAGTACATGTATATATATGTAATATATCATATACTCCTCTTTTTTGATGGCATATCCACTCCTAGTGTGGCAGCTGCACAGATTTCTACCTGACCAAGTTTCCTAGTATTGAAGAAACTTTTTACAGAAGCCATATGTATCAGTGCATATTTATGGTATTTCATGTGGGCACGTTTCATGATGAGTCTCCCATGATGCAGGACCCAGCAGTGCCACAGATGTATCTCTGTGAAACATTTCCTTCCTCCTCTGGGATTCCAGTTGTTGACTGAGCTTTTGCCTAGCTGTGATTTGTTAAAATAAAGAAGAGTGTATTAGAATTATTTATGCATGCCCAGGGTATAAACATGAAAATATACAAGTATCATACTAGAAGTCCCTGAAAACTGGCTGTAACCCCAGGCCTTTGTCTAACTTGCAGTCTTTTATAGCATAAGAAAGCTGAGCTAGTAGGAATGCTTCTATACCATGAAAGAGCTAAGCTGATACAAATCCAAGGTCAAAGAACAGGATAAATGTGGTCCAGTTAGCAATAAACTGTGTGGAAGGATGTGACTGTGTTTGTTAAGGCAAGGAATGTCTGTAACAACAAACAACTGTCATATACACATGGACTGGTAAGAAGAAAGCAAGGTGCAACCAAAAGTAATTCACTGAGACAGATATATCCAGGAGAGGTTTTGGGAGACAGATTCGTGGCCCAGAACAGGCTGTGGCTGTTAACAAAGATGCCAGATAGCAAGATAACTTTTTATAATATGGCATCAGTGGAAATAGACGAAAATCAATTTCAGGAATTTGTTTGGTGCTGTCAGTGCAGTCTTGTGTTCCTACTCTCCACATCTGCTTGTCTTTCTATTCACTGACTGGACTAGGTTGAACTCTGAGTCCTGGTATTTGTGTGTGAAGTGCCTGCAACAACTAGATTCTACTTTCAGACAGTGGTCCTATGAGTTAGTGCAATCTAAATTATTAATTATCCAATTAATGTTGCATAACTAAATTCATACACTTTAGACATGATGGTTCCTGTCTATATGGTTTTTGAGAAATAGTATGCCCAGCTTACTGAGGAACACATGTGAGACAAGCTGGTTTGGTCAATGTAGCATAAGAAATCAAGCAGAGAAACTGGCTCCCAGCACTATTTCGTGAGTGGCAAGAAGCACAGATGTGCTTTTCAAAAGATACTGTGTCTTCTATGTTCCTTCCTAGACAAGAGTGCTTTAATTTTGATACAGTCTAAAAAGAGTTTGTAAGTTTCTACTTTCTTCTACTCTTCAAGCAATGGAAATAGTATGTGTTGGACTAAATATTGCTGAACCATCTTCCACTTTTACTACTGTGTTGCGAATGATCATGGTGACTAAGGAATTATGTATTTTAAAGTATTATGGGATAAAAAAAAAATATTGTAAGATATTTTTAATCACCTGAGAAAATTGATATTGTAAGGTACAGGGCAATAAAACAGCTCTTATGAGTTTCTTTCTTTCAGAAACTCTCACATTTGGATGACATTTCCAGGAGGAAAGGGAAATAACTGCAAATGATATAAGGTGTTATTAGTAAAGACCATATTTTTATCACCTCAAATTCCAAATGCTATTTGTAAACTGTTATATCTATTTGGTGCTTATCATTGGAGAGATTAAATAAAGAAGGCCCTGAATAGTTACAAGCTACTATGCTTGATGATTTCTTAAATTATGATTGGTGATTTCTTAAATTGATCTTAAATGATTTCTTAAATTATTAGCTACATTAAATTTATTTCTTAAATTATTATTTATAATGCATGTATGTTTTCCTGTCATCAGCTGATGTATATATAAATGGAACCTGCAAATGGAAAACGCAAAGAAAGAAAGGCACATCATTCTTAGCTCAATAAGCACATTGACAGGGGAGAAGGAATAAAAGTATTGATATTTTCATATACAATCTTCAGCGCATTTTTTTTTTAATAAAGCATACTATTGATTAGGTAACACAAGCAATATTATTTCACATACAATGAGAAAGAAAGGATGTTACTTTTTTCAGTGCTTTGGCCATAGTCTTCAGTATGCTGTTAATTATTGGGACCTAAATTACTCATAATTTTCAGCTGAAAAAGAAGGAAATTATATATTTCCTTGGCATAAGAGTTCCATTATTTCAATAGCAACTAATTATAGAGTTTTTCAATTAGCAAATTCAATAAATAATAGATATTTAAAGTGAACTGTTTACTTATTTTTCCATAAGAAAGGACTTAATATTACCACCAAAGTAGATATATGGAAAATGATGTGCAGTGTGTTGCATTACACACCCTGACTTCAGATAGTGAAAATCTCATAAAGACAACTACAGCTTAAAACTTGACTTCTCTGTCTGCATTTTATGTAATTGCTTTTATGTGGTATTTGTTAGAAAATGATTAGTCTTGACTTAGATTCTGGTCTCCATATCAAAATGGCACAGAAGACTGAAAGACTGAGTAGGGGAAAACTTTCCATGGTTTCCAGTTCCTCCTCCTCCTTTATTTTTATATACTTCTGGCAGAAAGAAGAGGGCACTCAGCTGGTGATGAAGTAAGGGAGGTGACATGTAAGGGTGAAAATGTTTGCAGACCTGCCAGTCTTGGTAAAAACTCTCGCTGATAATCTGCTCTTGAAGAGCTTCTTGTGAATAGAAAGATTTGGAAGTGGATGCTGAAATTGTTACCTGAAAATTATTGGAGGAAGTTACAAGAATTGGTTTTTTGTTTGTTTTTTTGTTTTTTTTTGTGGGGAGTTTAATGTGTCCTGTAAAGAAATATGAAGTGTTGTTTCAATATCTTAAGTTATATGCCCTGTATCTTTTTGCCAAAAAAATCCTGAGGCAAAACTTGCATTTGAAAATAGTCTTCCAAACCACTATCATCATAACAAATATATCTGCCAGTTATATTTTCATAACTTCTGGGAATTAATGGTGGTTGGAGAAAAGTTTGCTTTAACTGATAATTATTATTTGTAAAAAGTGGCATTTATATTGCTGTTGTGTGTGTTTATCTCAGGATGAAAAGTAGGTCATGGTAAAGAGAAAAATCTAAACCTGTTAACCACAGAAATGTGTGTGGAGTGGGAGTTAAAAAAGAACAGCCCCATTCAGAATGTGTCTCTGTTTTTGTAACCATTAAATCCTGTGTTTCAGGTGAGGAATTTTAGAGCCTGTGGCAGTAAGCTGTTTGGCTGTTTCAGTAGCACAGACTGCTAGAAATGCAAAGACTTTTGTCCTTGCTAAGGATGAGCAGAAGTGTCTTAAGTGGTTAGCAGTAAATCAGAAGCTAATTTTGCAGTTAAAGGAGTATGCAGAATCTTTCATATTCTTTGCATCAGAAACTCACTGCAAGGAAGAATGTAATAGGAAACATCCTTTAGCCAGTCTAAAGAATGGCTTTACTACTGTGATTCCTGACTGCAGCTGAAAGTACTGGTGAAGCTTCTGGATCCAGTTCTGGCAGACCAGTGTTGACCCGTCTGTAGCAAAGGACAAGGAGTTCCTGACCTGGAGGAAGAAACTAAACAGCCATAAAGACCAGCTTTGAACTACTGGACCAAGTAGGATGGGGAGCTGCTGCTGAGTCGAAAACAATTTAATTTCCCAGTTAGGATACAGTAGCAGTGGGATGAGAGCTACCTGAGCATCGTTTTAATCATCTGTTTTTGCCAAATAGAATTAACTTGCCTCGAGCACAGTGGGATAGCAGTCTAATTATAGCAAGACAATAGGCTGGTACTAAGGAGCCTATTCTAAATTTTGAGCGATAGATACAGTCTAATAGTCAGAGAATGCTAGCAATTCAACAAAACAATATAAAGATGGTGATGCCACAGTTTCTGTTTGCTAAGATGCCTTCTAGTAAAAATTTTAAAAAGGAAATACAAATGATAGAGAACCTTAAAGTTACACTATCTTATTGTAATTTTATTTCTTCAGGTAATGTGTTCTACAAGACACTCTCCAAAGTAAAAATGGTTTTACAAGTCTCTCTCCTTTTTACTCTGTAAATGACAGAGTATGTCTGCTGTGTTTCATCAAACCAAAGAGCTCTCTTTGTGCACATCTCTTAAGAAACCAAGGACTACTTGTCCATGGAAATCCTGTTTAAAACACAAGTGACAGCTGACTCTGGAATTTGAAGATTTTTCTTGCAGTTGATCATCTTTGTTAACACAGTACTCCTCTCCTGTAGTGTAATAGAAACCCTCACTTGTGCCTAAATGAGTGTCTGCCTGCCCAGCTGTGTTTGGCAGACATGAAGATGCATCTGCATCATGCAGCACCACCAGAAAGGCTGGAGAAAAAAATTGTCAGGAGTGGATTGTACACTACACATCAAAAAATATATTTTTGCTTCTAACAAAACAACAACAAAAGTGTATTGCCGTAACTGTGCCTGCTCTGCTCACTTAGTGGGAGAATATATCACAGTCCTCAAAGTAGAGCAGCAGAGCTATGATAATCCATTGTGATTGTTGTTCATATAAAAGTTATTTAATTTTTATTTAATCCCACCCCTGTGCTCACCTTCATCTTTGTCAGTGAACCTAACCATAACAATGCTTAAAATCCCAGATTTGTTTGGAGATTTTTTTGTTTTGCACTCTGATCAGTTGATTGGGTTGAACACTAGATTGTTTTTCTAAAGGGGATTAATTTAGCTGAAGCCCTCCAACTCTGCCTAAAATACCACCCCTGGTGAAAGCTGATGAAAAAACAGCAACACAGTAATTTTCCCATGGAAATACACTGTTCTGTTTCTATCTGCACAGTGGAACAGTCAAATACGGCAGATTGAGAGGGTTACCTTGCCAGAAAAAGCAGGACAGACCTATGGTTTGTGTGATTATGAGCCAGTTACCAATTGGCAAAAAAGGCAAACTGGGATGCATAAGGAATATTACATAATTTCATCAGATAAATCAAACAAAATAATTTTCAGCTCTTCCTGTCACCAAATAAACAGGGAGACTGAAACAGTGCTTCAGGGAATATAATCAGAGCATCTAATTTTATTAAAAAGCAGACAAATTATTAGAAATAGAAAAGGTTGAGTGTAAGTATCTAGTGCACATATCTAACTTGCAATTCTGAACATTTGTGTTATACACCTTAATGGAACAGGCAGCACATTATGTGATGTAAGTTTTAAAGAACAGAAAGAGGAAAAAGGCAGGATGAATTTTATGTAAAACCTGAGAAAAAATACCAGCTAAATAGCATTAAAGAAAATTATTAATTTTCTTTAAGGATACTTTTAAATATGTCCTTTCTCTGCTTAAAGATAAGATAGCAAATAGTTTTTAAAGTAACTGAAATTTTAGTAATGAAGAGCTTCAGAAAATTATTTATCTGATTTACAAATGCCCTCACCTAAAGAGATTTTTCTTTCATGCGGGAGAATTATATTGACCTAATAAAAGTATTTAAAGATTGTTTATAAATCTTGGTTTCTGACTGGTATGCTAAGCACAAACTCTTATTTGCCAAGATACTTGAGCTATGGATTTTAAATTTATTTGACATACAACTCTCTTACCAACAGAACGTAAAAGGGAAACAACCAGAGCACAAGCTGCGTTCAGTCCATTAGCTTTTTGCAGAGCAAAACAGACCGTTGGTTTGCTATTTATTTTCATGTGTGAAAAGTTAAAACCTGCCATATGACCTAGGGAGGCCAGGAAAGATGTTTGGGAGCCTGTCATTTAAAGAAGCACTGGTAATGCAGCATAGTTATAAATTTTCTTTTTTGTAGGAGTAATGTTGTGATTCCTGCATATGCTTTAAGTAGTTGATTCTGTTCAATCACCAAACCTTAGCTCATATTTAACTACACAGACTCAAAGTGATAGTTTTGACTCTGTCAGGACTGAAGGTTACTGGCTTAGGAGGTACCTACTGTTCAAAACTAGGAGTTATTAACATCACACCATAACCACCAATCTGATTCAGGCAGAGGCATTCTCCTCTACACAAATATACACAGGGATTAAGAAATGTCTGTAGGTAGATATCAGCTTTCCAGAGTAAAACTCCATCACTGCCATGCATGAACACTGCTCTTTTTGCTGCTTTGGCTGTCCAGTCATTTCATATTGCCAGTGCTGGTTTGCTGTTCTCTGGGCTGCCAACCCAGACCTGCACAGCTGTGCTCGTGTTTGTGTGTGCTTGTTTTCCATGGAATATGTTGGAAGCTACAGATAGCTGAGGCAGCATCTCTAGCAGACGACATTTATTCTTTATAGCCTTTCACACATGATAGAATCTCAGCAAATTTACATCCCTCTGGCTTAATGGTTTCAATATGAAATGGGAAAGAACTTGAAATGAAAGTCGAGGATCCTGAAAAGAAGTTCAGAGACAAAAAACCCCCCTTGTTTGTTAGGGAGAATATAGTGTTGGCTTTCCACTCAAATTGTAGTCTGCCATCATCTGTGGCACTCATTAGCAAAAGCTTTGCTTTGTGGCCTATTAGGTATTCAGTGGAGCCTGCTAAGCCACCAGGAAACGATGCAGGGGTGACCAGGGACCACGGAGCAGAGGTGGTGTTCAGCCAGCTGTGGCTGCCCATGTTGCCAGCTCAGAGGCTGAGAGAACAGCTTAGGAAAGAGCAGAACAAATACAGCGTGAGATAAGTGAAAAGAGGAGGTAGACAGTTTAACTAGTAAAACTAGTAAGGGGAAAGCAAGAGAGATGCTGAAAATGTTCTAGGAAAAGATGAGGCGTAATCTGTTATAGGGAAGGGAATGAATGAAAACCAGGATGTGGGGAAAATGCTAGTAAAAAGTGCATTAAAAAGAAGTCTAACTGTATAAGGTTACTTTTTATAGAGTGTATGAAGTAGTATCCCATTCCACTTTAAATGGCAGAAACAATGCAGTGGTCAATGGAAAATCATCAAACAAAAGTTACTTCAAACAAGATTTTTCAAATTTGTAAAGCAAGCTGGTATTGGTTCAGATTAAGACTTTGTAGAAATTTTTGACAGGTTTGCTCTGAAAAAGTTTTACATACTCCAAGTAAAGGTTCTTATTTGTTTCCCTGTGTGTCTTAAATGTTTCATTAGAGTTTAATGAATCAGCATAAATAATTACCCATGGCAATAAATTATCATGCTGTGTAGGGAAAGTAATTGTTTCCCTCCTTTCAAATGAGGCATTTGTCACCTGCTAAAACTGACTAGTATATTTTAAAAAAATACTAGTTTTTTTAAAAAAACTGGAAGAATGTATTAAATGTGTTAAATCCAAGATTGTATTTATAGTATTGCTTAATCACTATGGCAGTCTGAGGACTTCAAGAAAGCATTTCTATTTGGAAAACCATTAAAAGAAAATTCATGCTATTTTGAGGCTTAGATTTATGAAGACAGCACTATTGAATTTGAGTATGCATCAAGCACTGTCAAATCAAAAACCCAATAAACTGTCTGAGAATTTCTTTATTGTTTTTGACTCAACAGAATTTTTTAATTTTTTTTTCTCTTAAGGAAAAGCTGCAAACTCATGTGTTGTGCCAAAGACGTGATGAGAAATTAAACTATGTGTCTGATGTGTAGAATAGCAGCCTCCCTCCACATGTCCTCTGAATTTTCACTGGAGTGGAAACTCATTTCAGTAGGGATATTCCAACCCAATGTTTGTGTGATGGCTCAGCTGTGTGACAGTGGGAGAAGTCAGAGCTGAAATACCAGTTCCATGGGGCATGGAGTGGCTACAACACCCATACCTTTCGATGAGTACTGAGATCATTCAGCGTTTTCCAGACCAGGAACTCTAGGATAACAAAAGCAGTGACCTTCCAGCTAATCTCCAGCATAATTTAGTGTTCACATCAACAGTACATACTGCACAGAGTTGACTCTTAAAATTGCATGAGAATCATAATTACTGTTATTGAACCAGAGCAAAAATCAGTTAATACTCTCACTTTTGACGGCATAGAGCTTTCTGAAGTCTGTGCCAGAGATAATTAAAGAATGGTTCAAACAGAAGTTTCGATGGCCTTGGAAAGATCTGTGGGAAATAAGCTGCTCAGTGTTTCTTTACTGCCATAATGTATTAGAGGTGACACTACTAAAACTGGATTCACGTTCTGGTCCAGTAGACCAGTTGAGATATTCAGATTTTGAAGCCCCTGATTGCATCATTTCTCCTCTTAGAGTTGTTTTGCAGCAAGCCATATAATATTATGTGGAGGTTTTTAGTATCTATGTTTCGTGTGGAAAATGCCTGTGAAGATATGAATGAGAAGGATAAGCTATGTACTTAAGACATACAAAAAGAAGCAATTTTCATGTGCTGCTTTATGTAATCAAGTTGAAGAGAAAATTGAAGTTGCTGAAAAATAAATCAGCAGTAAAAATAAAATCACTGAGTTCTTAATTTGAATTTTACTTAATGATTTTACTTACATGTCTAAAATTGTTCTTCTTCAATGACTGTTAATTTATATTTTGCTGCTTAAGACCTGATCCTTTGATTAGCTGTGGTTTTGAAAGCATTTTTGTATTTAAAAAAAAAAGGAAAAAAAAAAAAAGGAAGTTTGCTGATTCACTAAGATTCCTAAGCACTTGAAATAGATCCATGCTCGGATTTTGCGTGTTCCTTTTTACCTGTCACCTGGATAAAAGCTATCCAGCTATCATCTGGATAAAAAAAAGCCCACAGGCACCCTATATCTACATATTCAGTATGCAAGGCTAGTTATACTGTTATGCATCTGTTTGATCAATACCAATCTTTCATGGTAGAATTAGGTTTTCTGGAAGTGCACTCAATAGTCTCTCTTAATTGTTGTATTTTGAAGTTTTTAAAAGCCTAATTAGGTTTTAAACACCTAATATCTTCATTTAGGATTCCAGTTGCTGGATTACTTTTCTTCCCATTTCTTAATTTTTCTTCAATTCTAATTTCCATGTCTCACAATAACATACTTCCTTTATAGTGGAGCTTGCTTTAGATAGTCTTGTGACATAGGGAGAGGAAGATGAATGTGAAAGATTAAAGTGCTTACAGCATGTCCCCAGTCTTTTCTAACTTATGTGTCAGGAGGTTCCTGTTCACAGGCTGGGCAATCACATTCATTATTTTGCCAGTGGTGAACTGAAGCTCAGGTCTCCATTGAAGCCAGAAATGCAGCAAACATGAGTTTTTGCTTGTAACAATTTATTTTACAAGCCTGAAGCTGGTACTGCATGGTTCAGATACACATCCTGCTGACTGTGCACTGGAAGCAAAATTGCTGATATTATTTCTTAGCTTCTTTTCTCAAGGCCAGCATTCCCACCTATAATACACTTTACCTTTTGTGGTGAAAATTTTAGCTATCAGCAGAGTAGTCTGAAGAGAAGGATATGACTTTTTTTCAGTGTGTGAGATTGTTAAATAAATAGCAGGACTGTGTATATGAGCTGCAGTGGGGTCATAAGGCACCTGTGATAAACTGGAGATTAGTAAATTGCAATAAATTGCTGAAATTTATCTATACATAACTCTGTAAAGGCACACTAAAATATCATCTTCCTGTAAGAAATGCCTTTGTTATGATTTCAGATCTTAAAGCAGCAGATCATGCCCCTGTAATTGCATTAGTATCAGCTTTTTCAGAAAGTTACTTGAAGTACTGTTCATTTGCAGCAAAACAAATTGATGCATCCTTTGGCTTGTTAGATTATTGTAGGTTGGAGGACACTTGTGGAGGGAAATGAAAGGAAGTGGGAAGAGCTTGGTATCCTTTAAAGTCTTGCATGCTGTTGAAGCAATCTTAATGCACAGTGAAAGACAATTGAGCCCATTTATCTAAATGTGCATAGCTAGGAGAAATATCAGACAGGGACTCAGCATTGAGATTTCACCAAATTTGCTAGGTAGAGGTAGACTGCATGAGGTCTGATTATATTCATTTTCACAGAAGCATTGGATACCTTCTTTTGCAGCCTGTGAGGCAGCCTCCTTCAGCTTGGCTCCTGTGACCAGCAGCCACAAGAGCACAAGAGTCTGTGATGCAGCTGTACATGACATGAGATTGAGTAGAAAAAAAACAGGATAGAAACCATCCCATACAACTGGAAAAAAATCTCCTTCCCTAGAAATGTCATGCGTTAGCTATGACTGCTGTGAAATGGCTACTACAGCATACTGCTTTTCCAAGAATTTTCTGTGTGAATTCTGTGGCTTTCTGAAGGACCATCATAGAAGGGTAGCTTTGAACAACTTCTTTTTTGACTTGTTTGTTTGTTTCTGTTGGTGTTGGCTGCTTGTTATATGCTGCATTTAAAACATAAAGGGAAAGAAACCTAATTTAAGAATATTTCTGAGATTTATGGAAAACTTCTTGATAGCTGATTTAGAACATTGTGATTGTAGTAGCAGCATAGGTGTATAATAAGTGAACTAGAACTTCTGAGATAAAGCATCACAAATCTGTTGCTGCTTGAAATACTGAACCAGGTTTGATAAAGGATTTGCATTTATCTTTCATAATCCTTAGCCTAAAAAAGAGTTGATTCTGTTCCAAAAATAGTTACAGACACAAGATGTTCAAGTTGTCCTCTTCCAGGATTCACCACTTTTCCTTTTGGATCTTTCTGGCAGTGTGTTGAAAGTGTGATAATGTGTTTACAACACATCCTGGAAGTGAGACACCAGAAATTACGGAATTGTGGAACAGGGACTGCCCTGACACATGTAGAGTCCATGGGGAAAAAGACATCTACCCCCTTATTAAATAAGCACTGAAGGTTTAAAAATAACCTTCAATTTTCTCCCTTTGGACAAATACAAAAGGATAATTAATTTCTGGCTGCAGTTAGAATAAATGCATACAGCCTTTTTTTTTTTTTTTTTTTCCCCAAGCAGATTACCTGAAAGGCCCTGCACAAAGGCTATGTAAATCATTCATATTGCAGCTCAGGCCTGGAAGATTTAATACTGCAGGAAGAACATTGTGCATTTAGTTGCAAAGAAAATTAATTTTGCAAGTTATTAAGCCTGTCTGGGTAAATAGTTGAGTCTTATGTATCAAATTCACTTTTCATGTAAGCACACAAATCTCACTTCAGTCAAGAGAGATTGAAACTGAATTTGACTCACTGTGTTTAGATCCAAATGCCAATCATTTATACATTTAATCACAGAACAAAATCTGTGATTGAAGGCTTAGGATAACTTTTCAGTCTTCTGATTGATATTAATTGCAAAGCTGTATTTGTTTTGAAAACTAGAGTGAGTAGTAACCAATTTCTACATGTTTTCTAATTATTAGTGAATTATCTAAGGTTTTTAAACTTTTCATGTTGTGCTTAGATTCAAATGATTGTATGGAACATTTTAACATGCAGCAAAAGGGATAACTAGTATCACAGAAAAAACAGCTGTAGAATATGGCTGAAGCTATAGTCTAAAGCTGTCCTGATTAATTGCTAAGTATGTACTTAATGTTTTAAAATAACTGAAATCTGTCAGAGGTCAAGAGAAGGTAGAATCTTGCCTGCCTTGTGCATTGAAATCTATGACAATTAATGTTTTGAGAATATATAGTTGGATCATCTATGGTTAAATCTGAATGCATTCATAAATGTGTGAAACCCCCCAAATTCTGTGATGTGGAATTGCTTGCACTCTATGTGTTGCCATTTGGTAATACTCTGGAAATGATTTGCTACTAGGAAAGTCCTTCTCAGGCTTTTAAGTAAAAGTTTGTGGGTGGGGATGAGTCAGTGACAGATTTTTCTATGTTTGGAGATGCTACAGGTCTTGAAGAATTTATACTAAATATAGTCACCTCACCACCTTCCATGCCACTTGTACCTGTACTGTTGCATTTTACAGTCCTTCAAAATATCAGGAACATAGATATTTACTTGAAACAGTATTTTTCGAGCTCTGGGTTATAGTCACTGGAGACTTCTGTGAAAGTCATGTTGGTTTAAGTCTTTAAAAAAAAATCGTTAAAAATAATTTTCTTTTTATGTTGACTAATTGCTAACAGTAGCTGAGCACCTTCAAATAAAATAGTAAAATTCTACATAATTGGCTGCAAATGCCTGAGATAGATATGGAATTTACAGCTACCTTTAATTTCTGACAGCAGCTCAACCCTGTAGTGTAGGGTTGTGTGTGTAACGACTGCAGATAGTAATCACAGCCTTGATCTTCCTCCTCTCTGTTCCATGAATACCCCATATAAAATTTAATCACAGATTCTCAAGTCTGTTGAAGTTGATAACAAGATGGTCTCTCCTGATGACACAAACAATTACACTAAATAACACCAGCCCTTACAGAGGCATGGAAAATGTGCCTTCTGAATACTGACAAAATATTCCAGGGTGAAACAGCACACTTCGTATTGTCAAGTTTGGCTAATCAAAAATTTTTAATTTATGTCAGATTCAAGAGTCTTCATTTTGAACAATGTTTAATGGGGGGACTATAGGGAGTGGGGGGGTTGTTATCTCTTCGCTTTTTAATAGCAATTAATGAGGTTTTTTTCTAACAGAATAAACCTATAGGTGTCCAAACACTAATAAAATCCCACTCAATTATAACGAAGCTAAATACATATAAGTAGGGACATTCTTTTTCAATTCTGTGATACTTGCTTTTTTTCATGGTTTGCTTTTTGCATTCTTTTAACTAAGGATAATCAAGTGGTTTATGCTTAATTTTAAGACTCATGCATCTGAGGCTTACACTGAACATGGGTAGATTTATATCTGCACAGAAAAGTGTTAAGTTGCATAAACCATTTAAAAATCTGAAAGTTACTGGATTTAAGTACACTGTAACTACAGATAGAAGTGATAAATGTTAAACTAACAGCAGCAGAATGGACTTATAACTATGGAGGGAGGACATGTATATTTAATAACTTCTTGCTTATGAAAAAGTTACAATGAAACAAAAATCCATCACACTGCTGGGAGAATTGTTCTTTCTCCATTGTTGCAATAAAAGAGAAGCTGAATTTATGGATAGTAGTAAGAGACAAATCTACATAAACTTGCTTGGAAGCATACCCCAGGACACAATTTGCTTTTAAAAAATTCATAGACAATCTTATTTTTCTATGATACTGACAGAGGGAAAATGCTTTAGAAAAGCATAAATTAAATTTCCAAATTGCCACTCAAAAATCTACTCTGATTCATTTGTAAAGCTCATAGCAGTGGCAAGAGGTTGCCAGCATTAGGTGGCCTTTTGGTTGCAGCTGAGAAAGGACTTTAGGAAAGGTATTTAGGAAAGAGAATCACTTCCAAATGCAGTTGTTAAAGGAGAGGGTAGAAGTAGGTTTTATCATTGTGGTGTTCACTGTGTTCTGCAGAATATAATTATTCCCCTAAAAAAGCAGCTGTGGAGTGCATGGGAAGTGGTAACCAAATATATGGGTAATTTTTAAATAAAGTACAATTTTTTTTGCTTTGCTTTCTGTCAGTGGGCTCCATCACATCATAGCAGAAGGGTGTTCCAGGAAATGCTCTGCTTTTGTGCTTTGAGATAAACAGTTTTTACTCTGGAAGATCCCTCTGGCATGTGTACTGATGTGTCTTTTTTTCAGGTATTGGAAACTTACTATAATCAAAACATGTTCTCTATTAATAGAACTAGGCCTTTCCCACGTTGTTGTTACAGGGAAAGTCTGCTTGATGGTGGTCTCCAAAAATGCTTGGTTTGGTGGCTTCAGGTCTGTTAGCTAAAATATTAGTATTACAATATGTGCTTTCTGGTAAAAAATGTCAAGGTACCATCAAAAAGCTAAAGTGAGAAAAAATTGTTCTCATTGCAAATGTATATTACAAAATAACAAGTCTGTTGGGCACATATCTTTGTAAAATATCCTCTTTTCTTTGTTTCTCTATACTTTCCCACAATATTTGAGGCCTGAGACAATTATGAGGAAGCTGTAGGGGAAATGAAGTAATAACAATATGAATAAAATATTCAGAAACTTAAGATAGATTATGTTAGTTTTCAACTCCTGTGACATCCTTTCATTTTTTATTCTGTGTTGTGAACTCCTGTGAGATTTTTCCCTATAAAAAATCTTAACATTTTTATTTTCTATGATATAGACAAAATAATCACAACTTATAGAATGCAGCTATAGGTGCTGTAAAGTAAGAATAAACCAAAGAATACTGTGAAGCACTTTTCAGTATCACAGTTGGCATTTTCCATACCCTTTATTTGGACAAGCAAATTGTCCAGCAGCATTCAGGCTCTCAAAAACTGCATTTTAATGCAAACAGACACATAAAATTCCTGTGCTGATCAAGGAATTTCATTAGAAAATAACACAGAGATGAGCATTTTCTACAAGCAGACCTTGTGAAACCTTCTGAGGATTTGCAGTGTGATTTTCATAAATGCAGACTTCTGATTCTTCCTTAACCTGAGCATTTTGCAGGCATGGACAACTATAAAATACTGACACTTGGGAGAATCCATGGGGAACTTTCACCGGGAACCATTTAGATTTCTTCCTTTCGGTGAAGGACTCAGCTTTTAGAGGTGGATCTTAAATGTCTGCTTCAAAATGTACTACACCAAAATCTAATTCACCATGATGCTGAATTACTGAGTTTAATCTTGCACATTTTCTTTGCTAAAAGTCTTTGAAAATTAAAACATTCAGGTTAGTAATTCCAAAGAATGGGAGGCTTGCAAGACGTTGCATAGTGCGGATGCTTACTGCAGATGAGTGATTTTCCCTCTAGTAACATTCAAGTGTGAGCACAGAGAATAGGATATCTGTATCAGCTCTGTGTCAGATTTGTGGTTGTAATGAGAAGTTTCCAATTCATAGAAATAGAAATTGGCCACCTTCCCCAGCATCATCCCCACAACCAGCTCCCAGTGTCTCCGCCGGCTGGAGGAGCAGAGAAAACCCAGGCCACCTATGCTCCTCCCTCAGATCTCCTTCCTTCACTGCCTGATTTGATCAGATAGTGCCCACTCAAACCCACTCAGAACCCACTGTTGATTTAGGGTTGCTGGTCTGATGTGCCTCTCCTAATGCAGAGATATGGGCCCTTGCAGCTGCAGCCTTAACAAATTGTCAATGAGTTCTGTTTTCTCTGTGCATAATTATGAACTGACAAGTGCACTTTAAATCCTCAGAGATTAAGGGTTTGTATTATTTTATTTTTCTTTCAGAAAGGTTTAAAATTGTTGCAGAAACATAAAAGAGAAAAAGAGAGTAACACTCTTGGTTGTGATGCAGTACAGTCCCTTGGATTGCTAAGAAATCTGGCTTCCCTTCATATCCTAGCCAGTCTGGTTTGACCTGTCACTTCTTCACTTGTGCAGACTTTTCAAGCAGATGATTTGAGCCTCATTCATTCTGTGAATCTGTAAATTCCATACACTGGATAAGATGCACTCGTTTTTAGCCGTTGTATCTCCTGTTGCAGTCCCTCTTCTGGAGATGAAGTAGCAGACAGATTAAGCTGTTAATTACACTTTAATCCACAAGTGCTGCCTGGCAAGGCCCGGGGGAGTGACATTAGAAAGCACTAAATGCAATAAATGAAGTCTGATATATAATGTATTTCTAGTATTGACATAAAAGCAGAGAAGTCCAGAGCCAAATTTGTCTCTACATTTCGGGGAGGTCATACAGCTGATTGCCATGGCTTTGCCTGTCAGACGTAGTAGTAAAGTTCGGCCAAATGTAATTCTCGCCTAATGTTTTTCAAAAGATTAAACTAAAATCTGGGTCCTCCTTAATTTCCCTCTGAAATCCACTGAAGTCATCTCTACTACAGTATTTCTTTCCTCTCTCATATCTGTCTAAAAAAGTGTAAAATATCGACCATTTCTACCTTTTTGTTACTACTTCCAGGGTTACTTGGTGTGAAGGGTCTCATTTATGAAGTTGGAAACTGTTCTGAGAGTATGAACTTCTAAACTTGGAAACTGATCTTGCTGTAACAAGTTTACTTATTTGGAGGTATTTTGAACATGGTGAAGATCACAGAGGTTGTCAACAGCAATAGTAGCTGGTTAAGCATATTTACTGTTTTCTTTCTTTGAAGCTGGTACTGAGCATGTGTCGCTCTTAGCAGCTCCTGGGAGTGCTGCAGCCAGGGTGGTGCTGCAGGCTGCACCTGTGGGACACAGCAGCCTCTTACCTCCCTGCACACCTGGCCAGGGCTCTGTGCTAGGCAGAAACCAGAGCTATCCCTGTGCAGCCCTGAGCTGAGCCTTTCCTCACTGCTCCTTGGAGCTCAGCAGGAATTCTGCTTGGCAAAAATAGGAGCTGCTTTGCTATCACAACTCTCGTAGAAGTAGATTTGTTTTTTACAGGTGTTTTTGATACAGCTGCTTTTGGTGAGTTTATTTATTTGGTCCTCATTTCCAAATCTTACTAAGAATTAGGTTTTTTTTCCTTTATACAAGAATTTCCAGTGTACAGATAGTGCATTAAAATTAATATGACCTACTACATTTAATGAAATTTTAAGTTATCATTCCTTGAGATGTCAACAGGTAGACATCTTCAACAAGCAGAAAACTTCATTTAGAATCTAAAATTGTCTAAATAATCTTTTAATAAATTGGTCTTGAGTGAGTCACTAATATTCTTTAGTGAGTTACTAACATTCCATAAGCTTTTGTAATCTCTCTTAATATTGCTGCTCAACTGAAAAAAATATTGTCACATAAAAAAGATATTCACAGGGAAACCTAGGGAAACAATCAGACTTAAAATAAAAATAATAAATGTTCCACATCTTTTTTCTGATTTTTTTTTTCCTCTTTGGATCAGAAAGAGGAAACTGACAGGTTTTGGTCATACATTTAATAAGGAGTTCTTAATGGTGGTCTTAATTTATTCTTTTAAAAAGTTAAACCAGTCTAAGCGAGGGTTTTTAGAATCAACTTAGTTTGTAAGTTTCTGAACCAGAGGTACCTCTCTAAATTAGAAAACTGACAGCTTAAAGTACATAAGGTAAAAGCCCTATAATAATGTCACTTAGCAGCCCAATGGAAAAGGTATTTATTTCACTCAATGTTATTTTCTTGTGTGAGAGAGCACAAATTAAAGCAACTAATCTGCTGTACTGGACAACTTTTAGCAGAACTTGGAGTCTTGAATTAACCCCTGTTTAATAAAGGTACTAATCTCTATTAAATGAAATCCTTCAAGGGTTCCTTTTGAAACAATGCATAAGTAGTAATCAGAAAGTCCTGATACAGGGGCCTGCTGAGGCAGATAGCTGGAATGTGCTGTGTAATCAAATTCTAGGAGATTTAAACAAAAAAACAAAAAAAAAAAAAAAAAACAAACAAAACAAAAAAAAACAAAAAAAAGGAAAAAAAAAAAAAGGAAAAAAAAAAAGGAGAAATTCCTCAAGCCTTTTTAAAGTAAAAAGTGTTTGTGTTGTTTTCTTCCTGGTCACTTGATTTTTAGTATTCAGCATAGTAAAAAAAACCAAAAAAAACCCCAAAAAAAGTATTACATTAAAGTCTTTATTTCAAAGTCAAGTCAAAACAAGAAAGGAATTGAAAACTGCTCATATGCCCTCCTTGGAATGACCCCCATCATACAACTTTGCAAATAATAGGACCTGCTTCTTAATTGTTGTTTCTCCTTATCTGTACTATGAAAATTCTTTAAAATAAGATACTCTAGTTAACCACAAACTACATGTTTCATTTCTTCCAGAATCCTCTAGAACATTGCAAGCTGCATCTGGCACAGAGCACTGGAGAGCAGCAGGGATTTACATCCTCAGTCACATGTATTTGGGTATATAGTATTGAATAACCTTGTAGAGTTCAGGTTTATTACTATAAGCACTGCATTGTCTTTTAACAGACAATACTTGATTGGTAGTAATTTAAAGAAAGGCCATACCACCTTGCTTTCCAATGTGTTTCCATCTCAAGGAATAAGGTTCTTCAGACATGCTTGAGTTCTGATTTCTGTCGCTGCAAATCTCAGAGTCACAGAATAGAAAAGTAAAAAACAAAACAAAACACACCCACAAACAAAACCAAAAAAACCCAAACACCTCAGTGAAACAACTTCTAAAAAAAACTAAAAAATGAATTGCCTATTATAAGATTTCATATCAGTCGTTTTGTGTCTGGGAATTTAAAATCCAACTCTGTTATCAGTGAATGAGCATAATGGCAATTTTGGCAGTCTTGTCTAACCTTTCATCAACCTCTGCCAACTTTCATGGTGTGACAGGGTGGAAGTTGTAATGCCCATGCTAGTGGTGTTAGCATTTTACACTACATGATCTAAGCCACCTCAGATCATCTAAGCTCTCTTTCTCTTGCATCCCTTTCCAAGTAGGAAGAGTGGGCTGTGGCTACCTAGACTGACCAGCTGACTCTCAAGCCATACCAATGCCCATTTTCTTGGGCCCATAGCTTGCACTGAGGTCAAGAATGGTTTAATGAAGTCATTTGGCTTTTCTGAGGGAGACAGAAGATGGACTGACTAGTGCGTAGAAAATATTTCCAATACTTCATATTAAGTTGTTCCACAAAATCTGTCTATTCACATGAAAATATTTTACTGGTTTTTAGAGGAAAAAAGCAGAAGATGAGATCTACCAAAAAGTGGAGACAGTTTCTTCTTCCTGTCTTCATGTTCAAATGCCTTCACAGTGGTTTTCCAAGTTGTTTCCTGCAATGGTACAAAAGTAATCTTAATTCACTTCAGGTTGTATCATCTATCAATAGCCTTTACCATGACTATTCATTTCAAAATTATATGGAGAAAGAAAAAATGGAGCTCAGTCCCACAGAATGGGGATATTGGATGATGAACATTTACAACATTTTTGTCTTTGACTCGGAGTCCTTTTCCAAGGCTCCAACAAGAGTGTTCATGCTTGCTGTTTACTTCTAAACTAAGTTACTTCTTACTACTTCCTTCTTACTACTGCTGTTTATTCTTCCAAAATAATATCTATGTTGGTGCACTGGGGATCTTCCACCCCAGCTGTGTTTTGTGCTTATGCATATATATATATATATATATAGATAACAGTTGCAGGAGTTTTTGCATGTAAGAAATATTACATGCCAAGGAAGAATGGGGTTTCTTTGTTGATATCATTTCTGGCAGCTGGTCAACAAAGCTAGGACAAATAATTACCTGTGGTGGCTGAAAGCACAGGGAACTATGGTAGCAATGTGACAGCATGGGGCTTGTTCTCCTCATTGTTAGGCTCCAGTCCTTCAAATTTTCCAAAGACATGAAGCTGTGGGTTGCCCAAAAGCAAGATTTTGCAGGGTTTGAGGTTTAATGAGGCCCACCCAGGTTCACTATAAAATTCTAATCCTAATATTAATTCAAGGATTAAACATGAAACTGTAGGACTATCTTAAGAGTCTTGTTAAATCAAAGCCAGAACAAGCTGAAAGAAAGCCTCTCAGTAAACCTTTCAAACATCAAACAGACTTCATTCTAAAAATTAAAACAGAATGGAAAATCCACTAAAATATTTGCTATTATCTATTATGCCAGTCCTAATTATGTGTTGATAAACAGCATGGTTAATATGATTAAATTTTTATATAGATCACCTTCAAAATAATCTCTTACTATTAAAATTAAATATTATTTCTTAGTATTAAAATCCTGCCTGAGAGTTTATATAATGTTTTCTCCTTATGGAATTCTGCAGATTTAACTAAGTTTCAAATTTACTGAAACAGAAATACTAGCTAATTCTTTTTGCAACATTCCTTTTAAGGCAAGATCTGTTCAGTTCAAGCAAGAAACATGAAAAATACCTATGTAATTTATATTTCCCATTACTTTCTTCTTTTCTTAATCTGTGATTTAATAAGAATTTATGTCTCAAGGATAATATTTTCCTTTTAATTTTACCCTGGAGAAAAGTCATGAAACTTATATGAATTCTTACTTGGTGATTGCCACTTCATTATTAAAGAATAATATGTGTTTACTTTTGTTTAAGCTACACGGTGAGAACTAAAAATTGGAAGAAAACAGGAATAATGGATTTATATGTACAGAAAGAAAAAAAAAATTGATAAGACTAATGCATCTTAGAAAAGTGGGTGTGCTTTTACAGTCATACCTGAGTCATAGAACATTTGGAATAACTTGCACTGAATGTAACTTATAAGATTTTACTTCCTTTGTCAATTAAAGTAGTGCATGTGAACTTCCTGATGAACAACATGTGAAATTGCACAGTCTGCAAGGAAAACCACAAATAATTATTTTGTGGATGAAACTATATGGCAAAAAATACCTTGCATCTTGTGCTTATGTAAAATTTGGTTCAAAATGTGAATAGATTTATGTACTTTTTAATTCTATCTCTCAGAAATTTTCCTGGTTTCAGAATGTTATAGGGCTCTTGGATCAGGTAGTCTGTCTGCTTTCATCTGAGAGGGAGAAGAGTTGACAGCAGTAGTTACAGAGGTCTTTGTTTTTCATTTGAAGTGGAGTCAGACTGATGAAAAAGAGAAGGAAAAAGCAAAGTTGCATTGCCAAGAGGAGCAAAGGAGCAATCATCAGCACTAGAGCATCAACCTGGATAAAAAACATTTTAGTGTTGTAGACAAAGGCCTGCAAGTTCTCTTGTGTAGTTATTATTCTAACTGAGAAATACTAGAAAGATAAGGAAAACTCCTTGACATAAAATAAAAAAAGTCATTCTTTGTGTCTTGACCCTGACAGGTATGTGCATGACACAGAATTCTTATGGGCTGATTATGATCAAAAAAACATAGATATGCCATTAGTTTTTATAAGAGTAATTTTTACATGGACACAGCAATGTAGGTTACAAAACAATATCTAATCTAAACCTTGTTTTGAAAAACTATTGACATACATAATGCTATAAACATCTGGTCAGAGATACAGGGTTTTTTTCTAGCTCTACATGGTCTAAGTGTTTCAGGTTTGCTGAAGAATGGTATTTTAAATATGTTGCTAGTATCATCACACAATGATGCAACTTCCCTCACAATATCATTGTGTGTAAAGCATAAGCAAAATGCATAGAAGCAGTTTCTCACACTGTTCATAACAGCTGAACCAGGCTTTATCTGACAGTGTTACAAATTGATCATTCACTCTCATTGCTTCAGAAATGCTCGTATTCTCTAGGTGTTTTCACAGCATAGTTCACAGCTGTGTAAATTTGCTGTAGACAATACAATGAAATTGTCTTTTTATGAGAAAAATATATATATTTTTATATGTTATTACTATATTCCTGATTAAATCAGGAATTTAATCATTAGGGGATAGTTTTGTTGTGTTCTTCTTATTTATTTGTTTGTTTGCTTGTTTGTTTATTCCTGAACTAAAGCATTGCATTAGGTGGACAATTGAAACTTGGATGATATTTTTCAGGAAAATCAAATATTAACACTCTCTGGGACTTAACAGGGGAAAAAATGCTAACTATACAGCTAAGCCTAGATTATAGTAATTCTGAAATACTATAATGCCAAAATCACGAGGAAATAGAATACTGTAATGCCAAACTTCATGGGAGTTTTTCTAAAAGAAATGTAACTTACTGCAGGGAACAAGTTTCATTTCTCAAAAACAAGGTTTATGAGAGATTTGCTGTGTGTTTGCTAATGCAACTGGCAACAAGATATTTTTAATAAATCATTTCTTTTTTTTTTTGTTTCTGCCTTACTCCTGACCAAAATCAAAGGTCACTAAGGGTTGCATGGCAGCAGTTCTATCAAGCAGCTCAGGACATTCTCTGCTATTTTCCTTCACACTGTGTGAGACGAGGCAAAGAAGGAAGGTTTGAAGTGGAAGGAGAGGAACAGCTGCTCAAGCAGTTGTGTGGAAGGATCCACACCTTCCAGAATGAGGTTTCTGGGGAAAGAGCTGCTGTATCCCTGGCTGCAGGAGCAATGCAGAGGCTGGAGGGCTGTTCCCTCTTCTCCTGTTCAGTGATGCTTCTGCCTTCTTCCTGAGGTGCATCTGCTCTTTTTGTCCTGACCATATGTGAGTAGGTACAGAAAACAAAATTGAAAATAAAGCATTTACTTCTCCTTAAGTATCATATTTCTGAATGCTTTTCCATTTACACTTTGTGCTAATGTCAGAGTAATAGCTGTGATTTGGATGTAAACTCTCAAACCTAAAAACTTGTCTCTACTTCCTCCATTCAACATCCTGTTTGGTGAAAGACAGCTGTTTGAGTAGAAGTCATATTTTGATAATGTGCCATAAATGTTTTCCCTAGAACTGACAACAGTATTAAGACTTGCTAAGATTTTACTTAGTTTTGTTTCAAGCGATAAATCACTGGCATATTTTGTTAAACTTTTCCCTGTAATATTTAAGAGTCAGCTAAAGTCATTTATTTTCAGTTCAAATATCACTGAAATCAAAGGTCACAAAGGATAATAAAAAATGACATCTGAAGCAAATTTTGGAGCTGCTCTTTATAATGCAATTTCAACAGCAAATGAGGGAGAAATATTATGACTTAATTCAGAATATGTCCACCATCTCTTGAAAAGAACATATATAAAGAAGCTAGCATTAAAAGTACTTTTGTCAATGCCATCAAAATCTAAGTGATACAAGGGGTTTGACACATGCCTAAAACATGTCTTTCTTATTTGAGAGGGAAGAATTCAGTAAAATCTGATGTTTGAAGCAGTGGGAAAAGAAAAATAAGAAACCCAGGTTATAGGACAGAAAATTACATAGATGCATCTCTGCAGGATTTGTGCAATTTAGTACTCATGTTTTGCCTTATAAAAAGGGCAGAATGATCCAGGAGGCTTCCAGAACAGTCTGCACACCCTGATGAATATGACACGAAGGTAGTTACAGGAATATCTTTGAGATGTGGTTGAAGCTTTACCTCAGTCTGAGGACATCTGGCAGGATGTGCCTTGGGAGGCTGGAGGTGGTGGAACCATGGCCTCAACTAAAGCCTTATGACAAAGGATGCCTGAGGGACTGCGTTGTTCAAGGGGCTCAAGAGGGACTTCGGAGTAACTACAGGCATGTTAGATAAGAAGGAATGTGAACAGGGACATAAAATTGGTCCAGCTGAATGTTAGGCTTGGAGAACATCTGGAACATCCTCATTCATTCAGGTCCTTTCATGCAGCTATGTACAATTTAATTTTAATTCCTTCATCAGCTCAGCGCCCACGCATTGGCTAACAAAACCATCTGTATCTAACGAAAGAGAAGACAATGTTATAGCTGTCATACATTTATGGGGTAGAGTTCAGGCAAGAATTAGATTCAGTGCATAACTACTGCATTTTAACCTCACAGTTTTTATTAGACAGTATGACACCTTGATAATGCAGAAGGTATTTTCTTTCCCTAGTTTGAAGAGTTAGGAATAATATTATACTCCTTTAGAATCCAGAAACAAACTTTTTAGTTTATAAGATAAATAATCTACCAGGTCTGAGTGGCAGAACAACATTTCCCGTGTGTTTTGGTTTACTAGTCATGTATTTGCAGCTACAGACTTGTATGATATATTTTTTTATTATTATTTTGAAGCTGCATTTGACATAAATAAGAACTTTTTATTATTACTGCTCTGTAATAAAGATTTGATTAAAACAGCTTGATGTTTATAGCAGTTCCTCACCATTAATATTGTAAATTCTTTACTACACTTAAGGGAAGTATTGGGGTTTGGCTAGATACTTCTGTGAAAGTATACCACAGTGCTTAGTTGTGATGGTCAAGAAAATAAAATCAATCTTTTATGGGAGTTATTAGGCAAGAAATGGGCACCAAACTACTGGATGCCCCCTTGCCAGAATATCAACCTGTAGGCAGGCCACCATTGGTGCACAGTTCTGATTCCTCCCAGAAGGAGGAGAATCCTCTGATTCTTCCCAGAAGGAAGAATCAATTCGAAAAAGGTTTGGAGAGGGGCAGTACGGATGATAAAAGGTAATAAATGGTTTCTGTGAGGGGAGATACTTGATTAATAGTTAATCTGGGAGAAAAAAAATACTTTGGTGGGTATTTTGAAAACCATGACTGGTATGAAGAGGACAGATGGGAACTGGGTGTTTGTTCACTGCCTCTCAGCAATGTGTGAGGAGTCACATTCAAAGCAAACAGAAGGAAGTGTTTCCCCCTGCAGCAAGGAGAAAGATGTAAAGATGCTGAAAGCTTGCAAGAAATCAACAAGGCAAGTTGGTAGGAGAAACCCCATGAAGGGTTACAGAGTATGTAGAAATCACAGCTCTACAGGAAGTCCATGAGCAGAAAATAATTGTTAGCTGAGAAACTCTTAGGGGAGAGGATTATACATATTTGATGTGTTTTCCCTTTTTTACAGCTGCTTTTTTTTTTTTTAATAGCCCCTCATTTATGATACTGCAAGAGATCAAACAGAGGTCTAGATGAACCCATCATCTGATCTTGTAAGCTTTCTTGCTAGAAAGGGTTTATTTACTAATTTAAATAACTTTAAACTCACAGCAATTTTGCTGAAATCATAAATATGTATCTAAAGAAACCTCATGAATGAAGTTGATAAGCTTCATTCTTCCATTCATATGCTAAAACTCATGAAAAGAAAACACTTATTGAAACTGTTCTTTATAATATATCCTTCATTTTTATGACATTTTCTTTAAAATTTTCCTCTTACACTTCTACAGAAATTAAGGAGGTCTGTAGGAACATGGATGTCTACACCAATTTTGGATCTAATCCTTCCCCCTAGTTCTTTTTAAAATATCTGTTAAGCTTTCAGTTAATTTGTCAATGGCATGGATTATAATGGCATATGCTTGTTCCAGATAATGTCTGTATAAAGCATAAATGCACATTTCCACAGTAGCATTAGCAGAGACATAGTATTTTCTTTTGTGTCCTTGCAGTAAGAAAAATGTCAGATATAATTACTAAAGTCATTAACCATTGAATGAAAAGCTCCTAATTATTTTTAAATTACTCTATTTCTTCTAAGTAGAGTATAAAAAGTACATCTGGTAAACAGTGCTAGGATATCATTTCTGTAACATACTGTAACAATAAATTACTGTATTCTATGCCCTCTTATTCTATACTGAATACAACTTGATTTTCAAGACAATTCAGCATTGTTTTTGTAACAGCTCTGATGATAAAGTGCTTGAGAAGCCTGTTGGAAAAAGAACAAAACATACTAGAGTACAGCTCTAGTGGGTAGATGTCAGATTGCCAGCCTCTAAGATGCTACTAGGAAGAAATTTCTGTTAGAAAATGAAATCTTTTGGGACAGCCTAATGATTCCTGACTTAATTTTCAGACGGGTAAATTCCTAATGCTTCAAGAGTGATGTAAAAGTGCTTATAGTGCTTATAATTGCATAGTGTTGAAGTGAGGCTTAGAAATTTGTCCCAAGCACACCTTCTAATAAGGTTAAACTGAAACATTGCCTTCCTTTGTACTAATATAGATATAGAAGTTTACAGATACAGAGTTATTCAGAGGCAGTGGAATTTGTAAATGTTCCCATTTGGTTAAGGAATACTAGTGACATCAGTTTGCAATAGCACTGACGCTGCTCCATCACCATATGCTCCTCTAAATCTTCACTGTAATTTGTTTCAGTAATACTCCACTGCCTGTTCAGCTGTTCTGTCCCCCTGCAAAGCAGAGAAAGGCTTTAAACACCTCTCCTTCCCCAGTGAAACCTGTCTTTAAATATTCACCCTCACCTCCCATGAGCAACCATAACTGAGTTCATGCTAATTGTTGTTCGAATACTTTGTTTCATAAACAGTGAGCTGAGTGGAAGATTTAAAGAATATGTGTATTTTTGTCACAAAATGGGCAGCATCCACCTCTGAAAGCACTATTTTGCAGCTGTACCACATTGAAAAAAACAACTGTCTCTGTATACTGGCTCTTTATTACTCTTCAAAAAATAGAAATATGTATATGGCACTGTTGGTTTCATTGCCACAGAGTACTAAGTTAATGCACCTTTAAATGAGCAAAGTCAGTTGTAGTTACCTGTATCATGAGTTGTATATGCCAACTCCAAAGTCCCTACCTATAAAAGAATCCTAGTGCCACTGGGTGACATATGGGAATTAATATAACCATTGTTTCCTTTGTGGATTTCTTAAGACAAGAGACGTGGCTTTTGCCCCATGTTACTGTGTACACTGAAACCTGAATCCAGAATCAATCGCCATAATTTTGTCAGGTTCAAATACTGAAGTTTCACTTCAAAGTCAGTTAAGATTTTTAACCAGTTATCTCAGTGATGAGATCTTTCCTTTCTTCACCTTTTTCTCCACCCTCTCAACCAAACCAAATTCCCTAGTGTTAAAAAAGCAAGCTGTCTTTACCTGCTGACTCCCCATCATATTCTTTACCTCACTGAATTGTTTACTAGCTGCTTTCCTGGCTGCAACTTCACCTTTGTCCTTCTCCATAGACCATCTTTGGTCTGATCCTGTGTTTAAGAGATCTGACAAGATAAGCACGCAATCTCTGTTTCAGAAACCTCACAGGTCACAGGTTTGCTGGAAAAGAATATGTGTGTGTGTATGTGTGTGTGTGTGTGTATGTGTACACACATAGAGAGTATGTGTATGTACATTCTTAGTATATACATTAATGTTTATAAAATACATTTCTGTATTTTACACAAAAACTTAGGGAACCAAGAGACAAAAGCAATCTCATGGATTAGCCAGCTTCTCCACATATGTGATGGCGTAATAAGTTTAAAAGTTCATGCATATTCTCTGCCTTGCCCATTCTTGGCCCATCAGAGCTGATGTACGTGCAGAACTGTTCAGTGCTTGTGTATTCATCAATAACAAGGGTGGACAGAATATTTTTCACACATTAGATGCACCCTTAATGATAAGGAAAGGAAGGGATGTATATATAGGGATGCATATGTGGGAGTAGAGAGGAGCTAATGGAAACATGGTGGTGGGGGTTAAGAGTATGTGTTGAAAACTCTTGAAGTAAGTAACTAAATCTATGTTATTGCTAGGTACTAAAATAAATATTAAGGTGTTGTTCATATGAAAAGGTTGTTCATCAAGAATAGCCTTCATATGAGCAACGTGTTCATATCAATAGAGAACAGTAAAGAAGTAGACCCCAAATATTTGCAAATATTCAAGTTTTGGTTAAAGTTACTGGCTGTTAATTACGATGAAAACAATGCAGCTGCTTGTCTCTGAAAGACAAAGGTTTGTGTTTATGAAAATTTATATGCACTACAGTACAGCAATAGTGGTGGGAAAAAGTGACAAAACCCCAATTTCTTTGGAAAAATGCCATTGTTGATTATTTGCAATATTTTTCAACTGTGTATAGATTTTTCACAGTTGCCCAATAAACACACTGCTTTCATTCTTTGGAGCTTAACAGTTTCACCTGTGTTCTCAAGCTCTTTCCAGCTTAGTACAGTGTTTCTTTTGATGGATTGGTTTTCCTGAGTTAAACTTAAGAATTCAGAGCCTCTTATCACACTTTGACCAGCTTGCTTTCTCAGGGGCAAAGAACAGAGGAGACAAAAAGCCCATCAAGGCTTGTGCCAGTTAAATCCAAGCCCTCAAGGGATTTGTTTTTCTTTTGGCATCAGATTAGATGTTCAAACCAAGTGGTGCTGGGGCCATGGGTGAGTGCCCACTGGACCCTTAACAAGGCTAATCCCCCAGCAGCACATTCCAAGCAGCTAATGGGTGCAAGGGCTCTGCTGGCTCTCGCATGGCTGCACCTTGTGCAGTCACAAACTTGTTGTTCGCAATGAGCGGCCGTGGCGGCGAAACGTGGGCAGCAGGATTTGCTCCGGGACAGCCTGAAACCCCACGTCTGATACAAGTTTGTCCTTAAACCAGGACTTCAGGTAAAGAAAAGAGAGAAAGAAAATGTTCTTGGTGGGATTTTGCAGTGAGGTTAATAAAGAGAGGGACTTGGCCAGAGAGTTAAGCTGTGAATAAACTAAATTCAAATATGGCGTGTACTTTATGAATTCACTGTGGACTTTAAATTGTCTCATTAACCACTACTGAAAGAGTATTTATGAAATAAAAGAAAGAGAAGATAAGCTTCTTCTTGCTCTACTAGTCTTGAAAATACTTTGCCATAGTCTTCTAAACTTTTTATTACTTTATTAATTTGCATTATAAGCAAGAGTTCCATGCAAACAGTTTAGTTATGAATATAATTATTCATTGATTCGTTGATTTCCTGAAGTTATTCTGTTACGGAGACTCTACAGCAAGTAGCATTATTTATTATATCTCTAAACTTTACAGTTCATTGCAAATTATATGTGTTGCAGAAAGATAACTGGCATGAGGTAGTGCAACCAGATGCTTTCTTTCAAATTTGGAAGGACAAGGAATTATGACATTAGTAAATCACATATTTTGTCATCACAACTCTGCCGGGTAGGATGCTATATTGTTTGAGACCTAAAAGCTGGAAAGCATCTTGTCCTGATATGAATTAAGGAGATTTTAAACCTGACTATTATTTTTGCAATATTACCTGTGAAGAAATATGACAAAAATTCAAATGAAAAATTATTAGTTTTGTTATTAATTGGTTTTTTTCATGTAGATGTGTTTCTTTTCAACTTGCAAAGACAATATGAGGAAGAGTAGGAACACAAATTTTAAATAGGAGTTTCTTGGGTTTTGAAAGCTTGCTTTTATACCCAAAGAAAATATTTCCATGAAGTACATGTTATGGCACATTTTTGTACTGGAACTTGAGATAAATTTAGCTAGTGCCCACCTTTAAAAAAGACACGTTAGTTCTATGTAGCTAGGAAATTCACTACAGTTAATAGTTTGCAGAAAAGTATGAAAATAATAATATATTTAATAAAGGATATTTAGAAGTTAAATAAAATCTCAAGGTAATCTCTCTTAGGTGATGTAAAACTTTTTTATCTTTCAGAATTTCTCTCTAACTGTACTTCGTTTAAACAAAACAAATCTTGCCCAGCCTTCTATAACACATTAACCTTCTGTTTGCTACTGTGAGAAAGACCATACAAATACAGTTTTATTTAATGGTTTTAATAGACCTTTTTTTTTTTTCTTATAATAAAAGTGATTCGAGATATCTGCTATTCCTACAAAATATGAAGTCTAGCAGATTTTTCAAATAAAAATGCAAGAAGACCAAAAATAAAATATTGCTGAAGAGCACCAATAACCACCAGAGCCAGCAAGGAATTATTTTCTCTGTAAAAAGCAAAATAATAAATTCTATATACTGGGACTGGTATGTAGTAGATTAAGCTAGAAATTCTTGTTATTTTGTATTTTGTGCTGGTGGCATTCACCAACTCCAAGAAATTTCTTTAATTCTAAGTGATTTTCACATGTTTCAGAAGCAGAGGGTTGTGGTTTTAAACATGGAAAACAGGACATAGATTGAATTGACAAAAAGGTAACATTAGATAGTGATGTAACATTAGTTAGTAAAAGTAACACATAGGTATTAGTTATATATCCTTGCATAGGAAAAAATAACATCAGTTAGTGAGGTTATGTTACATAGGCAATTTCAAAAGTTCTCCTTTCATAGAGGTAAAATGCTAGTATTTCCTTTAAATTGTTTGAATTCTCATATAATTTTTCATAGTTCATAGTTTATGGTTCTGTTTATGCTGTGAAGCTAAGTGGGTAGTTTTATTGTTTAAATATATTAAGTTAAGCTGTTTCAAATGAATTTTCAAAGGAAAACTTCAACTCTTCATAGTAAATGAAATAATAAAATTCTACGTGTTAGAATGTTTTAGAGAGCTTGCCAGAACTCTCATTATATGGAGTGAGATTTCCTAGATAATTAAAAATATTTCAGAACTCTGAAATTCTCTCCTTTCTTCTTTTGTGTTTGTTCTTCTCTTTTCCCTTTTCCTTTCCTACCCATCTCTCTGTTTAAAAAGACTTCTTGTGTATCTGACAATTAAGACTATGCTGCAGGAAATTTCCTGCTTTACTGTGGATATGTGGTGGAAGACCTTGAGTGTTATGAACAACCATAGCTCCAGTGAACTATTTTAGAGGCTAACTGCCAATCATCTGATTCAACATGTTAAAATATTTTGTGCCTTGTTTCAGAAACAGATTTTTTTAATTATTTTATTTATTTATTTTAAAATTAAGATATCCACATAGAAACTGTAGTTTCTGTGTCTGTGATTAATAGCACTCTCAGTGCTTGTGTAAAAATGTTTTGGGTAATTTGGTTGGTTTGTCTGTAGGTTTTTTTTAAATTAGAGCTGGCTTAGTTGTATCACTGACATGGAAACAGTGGTGTTTTTAATGAATCGCTGTAGTGTTTCTTCTGCTGTGCAGAAAGGTTTACAGTTTGAGTTAATTCTTCTTCAGAGATTTCTTCCTCTGTTGTGAGAATAAAGGTAACAGCATCAAAGTCATCTGGCTAGTGAATAAGAAAAGAATATTAAAAGCTTGTGTTGGGTGCTTAGGTGTAGAAGGGAACCATGCTTCTAAGGGAATGTTTGCCCTCTGCAAAATATGCACTGCTTATCTGAAGGGTCAGTGAAATTTTCTCTTCTCTTTGAAGTTTTTCTACAGTTGCACTGTAAGTTGTATACAATAAGCAAACAGAGATCAAGGCATTTCCTTTCTCTTTTTTAGGCACAGAAATCATGGATAGAAAGAGCGTTTTACAAGAGAGAATGTGTTCACATCATACCCAGCACCAAAGACCCCCATAGGTAATTGCATGTTACTTGTATGAATTGTGAAAGTTGGTTAAAAAATAAGTCTCTCTCTCTCTATATATATATGCATACAATAGATATAAATATTTTGTAAACTTATTTGTTCAGAAGGTGGTTGAATTATATCTGGAGTGATGGATTCCTAAGGGAACTATTTGTTTACATTTCAAAACTTATTTTGTAAGAAAAAAGATAAATCAAGGGTGGGTCAGCATCTGTGTTTAATTTCCTTATCTTCTTAGCTCAATATTCAGTGCACTGAGTAGTCACCTAAATTGGACACACGACACTGTCAAAAGCAAATAGAAGCATTAAACTAGCAATTTAAAATTTGTGGTAATCCGTACAAAAGCTGATTGCCTGTCCTGATGTTACTTGAAGAAAAGAGAAGATGTTCTTTAATTTCATTTCGTATCTATTTAGAACAAAGCATGATATTTTTTTGAAATACAGGAGAGTCTAAAGTAAACAAGACGCAGGAAAAAGCGGGTAATATATGTACTGTGTTCCTTCCACACAGAAAGGCTTCAGGAAAGGAATCAGCAGAGCTGAAAAGGGGTTGGGTTCCTTTTGTAGTTTGTTTCCCTGTTCGGTTTATGCACACACGTGACTCTTGCTTTCCCTTTGCCTAATGTCATAGGTGTTGCTGTGGGCGTCTAACAGGCCAACACATTGGACAGCCTCCGAGCGCCTCCGTGACTCAGAACGAGAAAAATGAAACCAGGCTTACTCGCAATGACATCCAGTCGGAGAAGTGGTCCATCAGCAAGCACACCCAGCTCAGCCCGACGGACGCTTTTGGAACCATTGAGTTCCAAGGAGGAGGCCACTCCAATAAAGCCATGGTAACCACGCTTTTCTCTTAGATAAATAATGCTGCTAGCTAAAAGTAAGCGTTCACAAAGGATGAACGACGTTCTTTCTTAACTTCATGCTAAAGTATTGTTGAGTGTACGACCGGAATGTATGTTTTTATGTGTCATGTGCCAAGGAGCGGGTGACCAAAATTAACTGTAAAAGCTGGAGGGCAGTGTAAGAGGAGCTACCTTTATGAAGGCTGAACACACATTAATGTACTGCTGTCTTCATTTTATTCCAGTGGCTTCTCATCCCTCTTTTTCTGAATAATTTTTGAATTCAGCTATGATTTCCCATTGCTGGCTGTGTCTGCAAAGATGACAAATTTTAAACATACCAAATTCCCTTTAATATTCCTCCAGACATGTATCAGAAGACAGACCAGTTAGATTTATGGTTAATATTTCAGTGAAATAAGAGGCCCCAGGAAGTGTCTAATCTAGGAACTAGGAAACCCCTCGAGCAAGAAGTTACTCCTTCCCTGTGGAGAGATACCAAAGTGCACTGATCTGGAGGCTTTGCTCCACTAACTTGGAGAAATCTTTCCAGCATACCCACTAACCCATGCATGTGTTTCTCCTATGTAATATTACATGAAAGGAACAATCTCTCTGACTCTATCTAAACTGCAGAACCTGGATCTTTGGGAAGGACAGAGGAGTATGTGGCTAGCACTTCATGGCCAATGCACTGCTTTGGCAGTGGGGGCAGAAGCTGAACCCCTGGGCACTCTGCAAAATAACCTGCCCAGCAATCCAGTACTGTTTTCTGTGCATTAGTTCTTCCCAACAGGTGTCTCAGGTCTGTCATAAAGAGCAGAGATCAGACAGTGAAAATATCAGGTACTATGCTAGCAAGGGCAAAATATTCTCCTCAGACATGTACAGAGGGGCTGGAGTTGGAGTGACTGCTCAAGTGGATGATTCTGTTTGTGCAGGTGGGTGGCTTCTTTTCATAGAAATCAGAAAGCACTGCTGCACCAAGAAGCAGAAAATTAGGTAATTTCTCTGAGATACTCTCACAGACATCGTATGTTGAATTGATAACCAATCACCTAAAAATTTGCAAGGCCAGAGGTCCAAAGATACAGTAATGAATGTTATTAACCATATATGGATTCTTTGCATTGAATAAGTTTTATGAGAAGGGATAACCACCAGAGCTTTTTCAGTGATGTCCTTGAAGATTGTTATAAAGCAATGAGCAGCCCTGCCCAGACAAAAGTAGTCTTGGAGAGCCAAGAAATGATGAAGGTTTTAGGGAAGCTGTAGGCACCAGCTCTTGTAGAGGATTTCTCATCTTTGCTGGGATTCTGATGTCCTGGCACAGTGCCGAAGGAGACAGGACATGCTCTAAGATTCATGCTGTGTGCTCAATGTACAACTGAAGTGAAACTGTGGAGATAAAACTCAAAGTCAGCTGAAATGAAAGAAAAACACAGTCACACCCGGTGCTCACTCTGTCACAGAGTGCAGACAGGAATGAAACCATGAACAATTTAGAAAAAAGAAAAAAAAGAGCATGGAAAAAGGGAATTAAACTCTCAGAAAACTAAATAACAAGTTAAAACTTAGGGATAAATTGTGACATTGCTGGAAACTCTCCAGATTTATTTTGTCAGACTAGAATCAAGGAGTTGCACATGCTATCTATCTATAATCATTAAACCCCACCCAAAATATGGGAATAAAACAAACTCTGCATTCATTAAAAAAAATCCATAAAATCTCCAGAAATTTGATTATTCCACTAGTGGGAAAAGTGCTTCAAATTAAACAATTCAGGAAATATCTCTTGAATGGGTTTTGTGCTTGCTTACCACCAGTGAGAAGAATACCTGACATAAAACCAAAACACAAATAAGGAGGCTTGCATAACCATTTAAATGGAAGCAGATTAAAGAACTTTGTTATAATGTGTTTTGTGACAGAAAGCAGCATGAAGATGTCCTTGTTTTCATATTTCCAGACCCAAACATTATCTTAGGGTAGACTATAGTGAAAAAGTTGCCTAACTTGCAACAGTTGTTGCTGTTTTATTAATAGAAAATTAAAATTAGAAAATTGAACTCCTGCCTTTGCATTTCTGGGTACTAGGATTTTCCTGTAATAAATAAAACTTAACAAATCTAAAGCTTTCTGTGGAAGCCAGGAATTTTCTCAGTCAAAGGAATCCACCAAACTTTTCAGCAAAGGAGGGAAAAAGAGACATTATATTTATAATATAAAGCTTAAAAAAAAAAAAAAGAGCAAGTACATAGTAGCTCTTGGAAATATTCTTGTTCAACTGTTCATTCTCAAACTCAAATGCAGAGAAGCTGATCAATGTGGATAAAGGAAGAAAGATAAAGAGGGAAAATCATGATAAATTTGTTCCTTTCTAAAAATGTGTTAGTGATTTTCTAGGTACTGGCTAACAAATAACACTGTAGCATGCAAGCTGTTTTTTGCTGGCACTTACGGTAGGTTTATATTGTGCCTGTTGGCTAATAAAATAACCTTACAAAGTAGCAAGATTTAGCAAGCTGACAAATCAAGGAAAACCTCAGGGGAAAAAATTGGCATTAATTTTTCCACCTATTCCTTCTTTTACTTCCTGAAATGGATGCCTACACATGAAAATTACTAAGCAAGGGAAACACATTTTCTTGGTCTGTGCTAAAAGCAAAAATGTTAATTTTTTTCTGAATTGGAGTACAAAGAATTAGGTGGGGTTTTTTAATAGGAACAATAACCTTAGATTTAAAACTGGCAAACCAGGAGTCAATTAATTGAACAGATTAGTGCATGCAAAACTGACAGATAATTATTTTCTCCATTGGAAGTAACAGAACTAGATTTTAATACAAAATATATAGTAAGTATAATTATACTTTTCATGATACAATATTATATCAGTTGCCACCAGACAGCAACAAACAGACCTTTAGCTGTGGAAATTACAATTATTCTGAAATTATAACAGAACGCACGGATTTGGAAAAAACAGCAAAGATGTAGGTTTACATATTGTCAATAGAACTGACTGGAGCATTAATTTCATTTCCACAACCACATGGAGCAAAAATTCCCAAAGAGCAGGACTTTTGCTAATGCCATGGAGTTGTTAAAGTGTCTTCAGTGCAGCTGCACTATCCTCCTTAAATCAGTAATGTGAGCAGCTCAACAATTTGTGCAGGAAATCATATAGAGGCACATAGCAGAGATCAGGTAACACTGGTTAACGAGATCAGTTACTAGAAAGACCTTTCCTCCAATTTCATGCAACCACAGATGATCCTGCAATGAGACTGTGGCATTTAGATCTCTGTCAATCTTATATTTTCTTTACAAGTGACTCATCCCATTAATATGTAAGAAACACAATTAACAATTTTGCTTGTCTGCATTTATTTTGTTTTTATAGCAGATTTTCAAATTTAACTGTAAAAAGATGAGAGGTATGTGAATATATATAAATTTTATTAATAGGTTTTGCAAATAAAATTGATAAAAATTCAGGAAAACTAATAAATTATGATCTCCTTCATTAGTTGGCTCTTTGCAGTTTAAGAAGCAATGCTTATCTAAGTTTATACTGGCATTTTTTTAAGTCAGAAGGCAATTATCAAACTAATGTCAGTGATTCTATTCCAATTAAGAGCAATATTCTGAAAAATTTGAAAAATATTCTTTTCATCAGTGTACCAATTAAGACAATCTTGCTGTAATGAATTTCCCACTGCACTTGTGGGCAAACTGAACCCATTTTTTTAATACGCTACCTGCCTTTACACACACACAGCCTTAATATTCTCTCATTAATTGGTGGGCCTGGATTGTCTATAAACTTCTTTGAAGGATTGCTCTTTGCAGCATGAAAATTTCTTTCATGATAGGTTTTCAGGGTTAAATGGAAGATGACTGTTTGAAAAGCCTTTGGTGAGTTAAACAGATTCCTCCTCACTGAATGTATTTCAATGATACATTTCATATGCAGAGCAAAATACTAAAATAAGTTTTCAGCTACAAAAGAAAGGAAGTTTGCTTTGGTTTTATCTGCTTAACTTTTCTTATGGTTCACAGAAACATGAAAGAACATCAGTAGAATTCCAATGAACATTAACAATTACTTAGACATAGTTGCTAATATTCAGATCCTTAAAACTTTATTAAGGGTATTTTGAAGTCAGACACAGAAGAAGGTATTTTTCTTCGCTTGAAATACATTGAGTTTTATAAAAACTTCATGAAAAGTATGCCAAAAGTCATCAGGGTTTTTGAGAGGGAAAAAAAAGATAATCCTGTAACTTACATAAACCATGAAAAGGCAGGAAACGTTGTTTCTGTTATAGTAAATTAATTCTTAAAAAAAATTTACGGAATTTAAAATATGGTGTTCAACATGAAAGAAAAGGGGAAATAACACAGAAAAACCTGTATCCAAAGCCCATTTAAATCAACAGGTCCTTTCACTGATTGTTTAGTGGAACGTGGATTAGGCCTTGAGGTGTTAAGAAGAAATAACTTATGCAGAACCAATCTGGTTTCAGTCTAAGAGCAGTTTTTTTGCTGAATTCCGTGAGAATTACATCTAATTTTTGTTGTAGTTGTTTATTTTCATTTTTTTTGTTGAGGACCACACTTTGAGGCAGCCAGTCGTTAAATCGAAGATGTATTTGTAGTGAAACTTAAGTGACTGAAAAGAAACACAGGAGCAATGTTAGAATGCAGATCACAAATGTTATCTGAATAGATTTACTTTCAGAAATACAACAAATTTCTGAGTCTCTTTAATTAATCACTGACATTCACATCTGCAATCATTCACCAAGTACTTCAATGAGACAGCTGTGCTTAAGTAAAGAGTAGCAATTCTGTTCCTCAGAAACTTTGGCCTTTGCTCTAAGGCACTGGAGTCAAACCTGGAAGTGTCTGGCTGTTTGACAGATGCTGGGCATAGGTTTGTTTTAGAGAACACTTGACAAAAATGTGAAGCAACAATTGGCAGCACATGCATTCTTACTGACAACCTCTGTGCTAGTCTAGGGATGAAATGGGCACTACAGCTTGAGCTTGATGCTTTGTCCTTTCACATTCCATGCTGTTGACAGTCAGGTCAGCCTGTGGATTTTGTGATTCAGAATTGTACTTTTGCTTCCTAACTTTCCTGCTTTGCTGATACATAAAAACTGAATTCTTGCATCCTATCCATATACTTCTCCCATAAAGAAAGGGCTAAATCATTTCCCATTAGAAGTGATGGTTTCTGCAGCTGGCAGATACACCATGCATGGAATTTCATAGCACGATAGCACAGTGGTTTGGCTGAGATTCAAATGTTGTATCTGCCTCCAGAGGCTATAGCAAGAGAATTCAGGAACAGCAGAAATACTCATTAACATTCTAAGTAAAAACTAATAGGGCTAAATACTCAATTACAATATTGGAAGACATGAATTTTTGTTACAGGCAAAAGTGGACTTAAAGGTGTGATTTATAATTTAATGTAAACTTTTAAAAATATGACAAAATAATTATCTTTTAGTTACTGGCTAACATATTAAGTAATGGCAAAAGAGTAAATTCAAGTATGCTAAACTAAAAATTGCCTCTGTAAGAGCAAAAGTTATACAAATTGTCATAAAAATGGAATGTTATACACAAAAGAAAAATCATGTTTGGCATCATTGCCAAAAACTTCTAAACCAGTAAATCTTATCTCATTTGATTTAAATTTTAATTTACATGAAAAAAGGTTAGATATTTATTTTCCTTGGATTTCCACTTCGTAAAGTAAAATTATCCTAAGTATAGAGGGGGTTTGCCTGCACTATAAAAAGCAAGCAGTTGCTTCCAGTACAAGTCATCTACATTTCAAATAAATGCAAGAAAATACTTCCTTCTTCACTTCGTAGATTTTTATTTATTGGTATTCAGAGGTCTTCATGTGTAAGAGTAATACATAGACTTAAGAAGGTAGGGACCCTGAATGTGTGAAATCACACATTCTGAGGTATTTAAAAAAAAGCTGAAGAATCAAAAAAACAAGAACAAAGTAATCACTGTTCAGATTAGATAATACACATCTGATGCTATTTGTGCCTTCACCTTAATATCATCCCAGATGATGCAATGGCATTCTTTCAACATATTTGTATGGTCATTGCCAGTGTGAATTCACCTTAATTATCTTCTTAAGACTTGCAGCCTGTCTTCACCAAAAAGTAGGGTAAAGTACCCGTGATTCCAAACCAAAGGCTTCATTGTTTGACCAGCAGAGCTTTCATGTTGGCCCTGCGAAGGATGTTGTCTGTGAATGTCTCCAGTTGCCCTTTACAGCCTCAGATCTCCCTTAAGACATAAAAAAGGGAATAAGGGTCCTTCTTCTTGTACCTCCTCCTGTTAAAACTTTGACAACCCTCAAATCCCAATTTTAAAGCTATTAATGTCTTAGTCTAGTCAGTGGGATGAGGATTTCATACAAGATTTTATTGCACACTGAAAATTGACTGAGTAGGTACCGAGGAGGCAGTTCATCTGTATTAATGAACTTGACAGACATTAATACTGTGTTTTTTCTGTCCAGTAGCTGTTGTGAGTTTGCCTGGCTGCTGCAGAGAACATTACAGATGCACTGGAGGAAATGTACATTCCCCAGTTCTTGCTCAGCTTCCAGGCTGTCTCTGTCCTCCCAACTGATTGTGTAAACAGGCTTCTGCTTCCAGAAATGCTAACAGTAGATGTTTACTCTGCAACAACCCATTTTTGCAAAAAAATCCTATTAGCAGTTCCCTCTGGAAAACTATTGAGTCCTCATTTCTTATTCAACTAGTAGGGAATCCCCTTTATTATCATATGGTATTGCTAAAAAGAACAAGTTTTGCCAGGAAATACTGATTAGATGTGTCGAAAAGGGACTAAATGATTACATAATATGTATGGCTACTATACTACCTGGCATGTTACAATGAACAAATTAGGACTAGTTATTCCTCAGGCTGAAGGCAAAGGTATACACACCTAATGTCTGTGCTGACAGCCCATCAAGGGAAGGACTGCTGAAGTTGCTCTTCAGCCCTTGATTCAATCAGAAGTTTGACAGACGAGTGCTTTCTGCAACTTATTTTATTTTATTTTATTTTATTTTATTTTATTTTATTTTATTTTATTTTATTTTATTTTATTTTATTTTATTTTATTTTATTTTATTTTATTTTATTTTATTTTATTTTGTTTTATTAAGAGGGTCCTTCCATATTTTAGCAGCTACAGAAAGAATTTTTTCCTGTTTCTGCTATGCAACTAGAGCTCGAAAAAGTATCACTTCCCTGTCACAGGTTTTGTGAAACAGCACCAGAAAAGAGTGGGAGAAAGGCTTGTAACAGAGAGACAGGTATTTGTGTGACATGGTAGTGCTGTAGAAATTTTGAAGAGTTATTATCTCTGAGCACACACAGATGGACATGATCTCCCCTACCACAAATTGCTGCATGTGTATCACAGAATAGCCAGCAACTGGAAATTAATGAATTTGTTTCACAGCCCTTTTAGGATGTAGAGTCTTCCAAGGCAAGATCATGAACCTGTACAAATCATACATAGTTAGCATTCTTTCATCTGGAAAGTTTCAGTTTAGTGATCTTGCTCAGTTTAAACTTAGGGGTGCTTGAAGAACTGATTTTTTTTCTGTTTTTTCTTACTTTTTGAGGGTTTGACCTTGTTAATTTGAAAATGAGGTACAAGTAAATACACAGCTGTGACTCTGACTATCTAGGTCATCTTTGGCATACCTCTTACATTTTTGGTCCAGTTTTTGCATATATAAGTTGTAGACATCAATCTTTCAAGCATTGCAAAGGATTTTGAACTAATTAATGTCTTAATTTCCTAAATAAAGAAAATTATCCAGCCTGTGAATTCCAAGTGTTCCATTATTCCTAGTTTCTTAACTAGGAAACTAATCATCAGATTAGCAAAGTTACTGGTTTTGTCATAAAAAAAAGATCTGTTGGACACAGATAATACATATCAGAAACCAGTGGTTATAACCAATCTTTTTTTCTCTTGTTTCTGCAGTATGTACGTGTGTCTTTTGACACAAAGCCTGACCTTCTTCTGCACCTGATGACCAAAGAGTGGCAGCTCGAGCTCCCCAAACTTCTCATCTCTGTGCATGGGGGCCTTCAGAATTTCGAACTTCAGCCAAAACTCAAACAAGTCTTTGGAAAAGGACTTATTAAGGCTGCAATGACAACTGGAGCATGGATTTTCACTGGAGGAGTAAACACAGGTAAGAACAACATTGAAATAAAAGCACAATGGCATCTAGGAGACTTCATCACAAAAAAGAAAAAAAGGTAGGAATGATGAGATTCGAATGCCATTCTATGTTTTATTATATTTGTCATTTCTGTACTATGTGAAAACAAGAAAATGCCAATAGAATAAAGAATAAGAATAAAAGGTTACTCAAGTATGAAAAGCACACTCTGGAGCTGAAAACAAAGCCTTCTGCGAGGCAATTGTATCAGTGTAACACCAAAGAAGGCTTTATAGGATCAACTGTATGCTGCAGGAACTAATCAAAGAAGTCCAACTCTTATTACACTTTCAAAATTGAAAACACTTTCATCCAGAAAGAACCTTTATTTTATATAATCAGGTGACCCAAAGTATTAAAAGAGAAAAGGATGTGGTGGGAAACTGCTTCCTTACTTGTAGAGAGCTTAACTTAATTTTTTTTGCTGTTACATTTTCATCAAGAGTGCTATCTGAGTGAAAGGGCATCTGTAATATGCCAAACAGGTGTCCTAGGGATCCAAGACAGCAGCTGGCCCAGCTCTGCTAGTAGTCAGCACACAGCACACTTTGGGAATAAGCTGCAAAACATCTATCTATGCAAAACATAGATTCCTAAGCAAAAAATTCTGATACTGACATCTCAGTTACCATGCTTGAAGGTGGCAGAAAGGGGAGAGATGCAAGGGAAGTTCAAAAAAAGTTCTGCTAGAGAGAATTGCACAAAGCTTTGAGTTAGGACATGAACTTGTAAATTCTAATGTCATTCTCATTTGCTGCAGTAGCAAAGCTATAATTTTTTACTTTAGTAAGAATGTATCTTCTTACTGTCTCTGGAAAACAATGTAATCATTCTATCCTGCGTTAATTTTAGTGCTTGGTGGACCAACTCCTACATGTTTGAATATAAATGCTTAATAGGAGTCTTGGACTTGGTTTCCAGACCACATCAAATTCAAAACAGTATTCAGTTTTATCACAGCAGCAATACAAGTAGCACAGAATCATGGAATATGCTGAGTTGGAAGGAGCTCACAGGGATCAAAGAGTCCAGCTCCTGGCCCTGCACAGGACAGCCCCAAGAATCACACCATGTGTCTGTGAGTGTTGTCCAAACACTTTCCAAACTCTGGCAGGTTTGGTGCCTGAAGAAAGGAAAAAGACATAGCTTTTGGAGTCTTAGATAAGTAGATCCAAATGTAATATGGCCCCCATCTCTTCAAAATAAGTAATAAAATCAGGTTGATGTTGGTCTATGCACCTTGATGATAATAATATTAGTTGTCAGATACTCTTGTCTTGATGATTGAAAAGACAGATGTCAATTTTATGTTAGAATAACATCAGAAAAATGTACTTGTTGTACCCATAATGCAGTGGATTACTACAGAAACTGTAAAAATTAAACTACAGTTTTGGTTTTTTTTTAAAAAAGGACAGATGATAACACGTTCACGTGGCAAATGCACAACTGCTTCCTGCCATTTTTCAAATCCTCATAGTTGCAAATGCAAAAAAAATACAAATGAACCAGGAAAGTCATCATAAATACTGTTGAAAAGGACTGGTATTCCTGTTATCAGAAACTACATAGTCAAAACAATGTAGTTCAAGTAGCTCTCTGCTGTTTTAAAAGCATACAATTCCAGAAGGAGTTTTGCAATATCAATAATCTTTCATTGTTCTCTTTAATTTCTGGAGGAAAGCAGTTGATTACTGCAGGACTAGGTTTTCAAACTGCATACCTGAAAATTATTTGTGAAATCATAAAAATTGACAATTTCTTGGTACAGTCTCTTTTGCTGAAAGTGAATTTTAAAATTGTGTTTTTCTTAAGGAAAATTATAACTGACAAGTCCTGAAATTTTGCAGCTGGACTGAGAATCTGTGATGTGAGAGAGACAGAGCATACCTGGCTATAAACATGACTGTTGTTCTGAATTTTCATGTCATGCTGAAAGTTGAACATTCTTAACAGCAGAAATTTTTGCAGTCAGCACAGATTTTCTGCTTTAAATCCTTTAGGCTGTTGGATCATGGCTTAATTCATAGCTGATGGCAAGTATAGGAATAGTTTTTTTTTTTAACTTTCCACCACAGGGAGAACACTAGACTTGAGGACACAGAGTCTCTGTTAGATTGTGGGGAGTTTTCTTACCCTGAGTCATTTACAGCTCAGAAAACTACAACCAGACTCCTAACAATTGTGTGGCCATAATTTCTATCCAGTCATCTTGAAAGCATGAAATTTGAAAAATATGGAAACTCTTCAACTGAGAATCAGAGAACATCTGCAGAAAACCCACAGTCTGCTTCAGTGCAGCCACATCCTAAAAATAGTCATTAATAGAGAGATTTTAAAAGATTATTTTATGGAAAGGAAGGAGGAATGACACTTGTCCTTTGCACTGAGATACCACTGAAACACTGCCAAAGCTGGTCTAGGGTAAGCAAGCAGCACTTGGAAGAATGCTGGGGAGCAGCCATTCTCTCTGTATTTTCTGTTTTCTCACTGATTCCCAGAGCAGGTTCTAATATTCTGCTGGAAGCTATCTCAGGTGACTGAGTTTGTTTTTAAAGAGGGACAAGATAGCTTCATCTCAGGATAGCATAATGACATTTTCACATTTCCATCCTTGATGGAAGCATTCCTATCCAGCTGCACTTCTGAGGGAGTTGGGGGGTGGGGGGCAAGGAGCAGAATTAATTCCTATGCTTCTTTCTGTACTTGGAAATACACAAATGCTTGCATGCACATGTGAGCACAAGTGCAAATAAATAAGCTGCAGTCAATTGTCAACATTTCCATTTTCCTTTCTAAAGCTGTGGTTTTTCCTTATTAATTCATTTAATAATTATTGGCTTCAATAAAATGAATTCACAGAAATTAATAATAAGAAATAGGAATGTATTCATAGCTTTACTTAATTGTAAGGATAGACACAGGTAAAAAAACAGCTCTATAATAAATCCATATTATTTTGAACAAAAAAAGACAATTATGAATTAATTTCTGTTTTATGCTGTTTCTTTTCCAGGGGTCATTCGGCACGTTGGAGATGCCCTGAAAGATCATGCCTCAAAATCTCGAGGGAAGATCTGCACCATCGGTATCGCTCCCTGGGGGATTGTGGAAAATCAAGAGGACCTGATTGGCAAAGATGTAAGACCTGTATAGACACAGATGACCTCCAGTAGCTATAAATCTTCCAGTTATTTTTCCTGTCCTCTCCATCATGCACTTAGCAATTCCACTTAGAATTAGTGTCTGCAGAAAAAGTCAATATATACACAGGTTTTCCATTAGGGTTGATGGGGGGGTTTTGACACGGCAGCAATAAAAATTCCTGCACAGTACGTTCATTTAAAATAAATTATAAGGGCATTTCATTAAAAGCTACTCTTGAAATTATATCAAATCTTCATCCTTAGAACTCTATGAACCTGGGAAAGTGCTTAAGAAAACACTGATTGCAAAACTTGAAATCTGATTTATTTTCAAACAATGCATTGGTTACCAAATGCATTGGTTAAATTCAAAATTGAAGGCTATCCTCCTTAGAATATATTCCCTCCCATACATTTTTATTGATGCAATTTTGAAAGGTCTTATTGGGTACTGCAGATAAGAGTGACCTCAAATAATTCACCTTCAGCCACTTTCTGAAGGACAGGGCTGGTGTTTCTCCTATTGCTTCACACCACTCTTCTCTTTCAAAACTTTAATACAGTAAGATTAACTCCTTAATTTTAAGTGCATGAATAGTTGGTCTACACTGGTTATTTGTTACCTGAAGCTTTTCTGAACCTGTTTTGGTTTTTTTGTTTCTCATTTCTGGTTCATTCCTAAGAAATCTGTCTGAGAACCAACTATGAGTGAAGAGATACCGTTTCCAATGAGCATAAAGAATTTCTTTCTTGTCTCCATTAGTCTAACCCATTATTTTCTGTATGTTCTGCACCCATGACCAGTTTGGGAAGAGGAAGAAGATTCAAGTATCACTTAAGTCAGAGAAGTTACAATGATTACAAAGAAAATTATCCAACTGGAGTTTATTGCAATTCACTATGAAGGTATAGCTGTTAGGGGGAACTGTATTAGCATGGAGCTTTGTACTCTAATACCACACAAACAAGCAGGGTCCGACTTTGCCACAGTAATTCTGAGTCACCAACAAACTCTTCTGAGCTGCAGTGCAGAAGATAATCAGCAGAAAAAGCTAAGTAAAAGGATGCATTCTATTTCCTTACAGTAGTGTAATGTATACAGCATTTTTAAATAAAAAGTCTTTAGTGGTGAGGCATGAGGTTCTGGAAACAGCAGGAACAAAGGTGTTAAGAAAAACATAAATTTAGCTGTGAATTTTGGAACACTGCTATTCCTTTATTACTTTTTTCCCTCAGTTGCAAAGCTACCTCAGTTCTCATGTAGTCACTGCCTGTTTAAGGGGGTCTGGAACCTTCTTTTGCATAAAAAGATGATAAAAGAACTTTCTTTCCCAGTTGTTCCAGTCAAGTGAAGCAGCTCCCCTGACTTCTGATTTCTTTAAGCAATGCTTTCCTCTAAATATCCTTCCAATTTAACAGGAAACCAAGAAGTTGTACTGTAATTTTATCTTAAAAATAAACAATTAAAAATAAACAAACATTTTCTGATTAAATCATAACCAAATTAATACTTACTCTGATCGTTAGATAGAAAGCGACAAAAGTTTAATATAAAGTTACAGCTAATTTGGGTAAGGTCTTCTATTAATGCAGACACAATTATATCAGTAGGGTTACAATTGCAGGATCATCACTAAAGACAGAAATATTTCAAAAGAGTGTATCTTTGACAGACAAAATTAAATTTATCCTCTCAACCTCCTGGACCTTAATAGTTTTATAAAATTATTGATCAATGGCATGACATAATGCTGGAGCACTTCTAGTTTTACCCATCTCTAATGCACATCTAATGATACAGCTTTATGCTTACTGGTACAGAATTTCATCTTCCATTTCATTGCCTCATCAGACTGCTTATGAAGACTTTAGTCCACTGAAATATTTGTAAGCTTTTCACCCTCTAATTATTCACAAATCCCTTACACCTATGTTGAATTGAATATAACACAGCTTGAGGTAGGCCATTTATGTCACTAAATCTTCTTACTAAGAGTCTTCAAGAAAATTACCTTTTCCTTCTCACTGTTTTCCCATCCTTCCCCCCAGCTTTCCTCAGTTACTTAAGTCTCAAAGGACTTTCTCTCTTAATCAATGCATGCAGATTCTTTAGAAGCATTTGGTGAGGAAGCTGTTTTGGAAGCTTTTTAAAAATCAAACTGTGCTATATTGACTGGCTCATTAGAGGTGAATGCTGTGAAATGAACCGAGAAGGGGAAATGTAAATAGTACCTTAAGCATGTAAAATGAGTCATCATTAAGCAAGAAACAAAGGCCACAAAGGATTATACAAGGGCGGGGTGGAGGGGGGGAAATCAACAAGTAGTAAAAGACTTGGTGAACTCTGGCATCAATGTGGATTTATGCCTATATGCACTATGTCTAGTTAAATTATGATCAGAACTGAAGAGCTGTAAAAACATACCCTTCCAGTCTCAGAGAGAAGCAGAAGAGTGTGGTGGCCATGGGGTTTGGAGGGGAGGCAGAGGGTGAGCTGTGGTCATGGCACATGCCCCAGTGCCTGTGGCCTCCCTGTGCCTCTTGGCAAGAGAGGTGTGCTCAGCAGAGGTGCTCCTCTGCTAATGCCTCAGCCCGTGCCTGGCCTTATGGATCCAGACTCCATAGCTGAGCAGTTTAATTATATTTACCCTTCCAAATCAGTCGGCCTTTGGGAATCCTGGGGGAATTCCTCAGAGCCATAAAGAAAACTGACCAAGTTAAAGGAAATATTATTGCTGTTTTCTAGTTGTTATATTGTGATGATTAAAGATCCCTAAAGATACGTGTCTTGCTCCAGTACTATAAAAGCAATATAGCAGAAAATAGTACAGCTCTTAACACTCAGATTCTAATTTAAAAACAAAGAACACGAGGGAGTTAGTTGCCTTATTTCCCCATATTTTCTGATAGAACTGAGAAAGTAAAGTGGCTTGCTCAGTCTTGTAGAAAGCTGTGATTATAAACAAGTTGCTTCCTACACACAGAGCTATTCTCCCTTCTAAAAGAGCACACTTTGTAAGTCATTGTAGCATGCATCTCTTTATTTTCAGGGTCTGTTCCATCTTCATTTGAGTTTCATTCCAAGTCAGCTCTGTAGGAGACAGGGGCAAAGATAAGGACTGGCATATTTGTAGCATATGTTGAGAATTTAGACCATGATACTTCCAAGAACCTCTAGATTAAATCAGGAATTACTCTGTTCCTGGTAAGCTCCAGAGCAGCAGGGCTGCAGAAACGGCTTGATTTGAACAGCTGCTACTCCCTGAAAAGCGAAGCATGCATCTCTTTCGTTTTCCATCACTACTTTGAGCTCACAGTTTGTCTCAAATTTTTTGCCTCCACATAGACTGCTCAGATTCATGCACTGGTTCACATGGCACTTGCGGGCTTGTTGTCATGGTGAGCTACCCTGAGAGACTTTTCAAGTGCTGTCACTGTGCCGAGTGCCATGTGCCCACAGGGAATCTAAGGAGATCAACTGTGCTTTTCACTCAAGCTTGCTGCCACCTCAGGGTGCAAAGGCAAGGGCTGGGGTCAGCCCAGCCACTCACCTATTGACAGAATTCCCTCAGCCCATGCAGCATCAGAACTGCTTCACAGCACGGCTGCTGTCGCGTTCATTAAGCTTCAGTATTTGGAGGGTCTGTTGTGAGCATAAGCTATTCCTTTCAGCTCTCCTTTCAGCAGAGGAAGATGTCAAGGGACATTATTCCTTATTCTCCCTATTCTCAGTGCAAAGTTGGATGGACTTTGAGCAATCTGGTCTAGTGGAGGGTGTCCCTGCCCATGATGGGGGGTCTTTAAGGTCAGCTGGGTGTTCTTTAAGGTCACTTCCAGCCCAGATTTTCATATGATTCTATGTCTGTAAAAAGAGGATGACAGCTTACACTCAAAGTTTTTTCCATCTATTTAACTTGCCTGTAAAATGCAAGGAGTTGAAAAAACAGACAAATGGGAACTGCAAGAGACAGAAATCAAGAATCTGCTTAGTGTTGTGAAAGAATAAGTAACCTCAAGGAAGTAGCCTGAAAGCCTAGGATGTTCTTACCTGCCTGAAGATTTTGTTTATCCTTTTCTCATGAAAAGTTTAACAGAGTCGTTTGAGAAATTTTATTGTTAAAAAAAATAATTCAGATGTTGAATTGTGCATGCTGTGAACAGTTCAGTTGAAAATAATTGTAGTCTCATTTTCACATCCATCAAATTTATTAATAATGTAACCCAACTTGTAGCTAAAAGCAGAACAAAAGGACAGCCTTCTAATCTGTCCTGCAGCATTACTGAGTCAATAAATGAGGGCTTCAGTACTGGGACTCATTAGAACTGCAGATCAAGCCGTCAGAATTAGGAGGTTTTGAGCTCTCAGGAACAAACCACAAGCTGTCAGTAGAATTGTCTGCACAATGGCCTGTACTCATACAATGAATGGGCAGCACAAGGGATTCCTCAGCTGTAAGGCCTTGCTGGTGTCCTTTTATTGAGAGATGGAGTGGGTATAATTTTAAAAGATCTGTTTTAATCTGATTTTATTTTATTCTTAGGGATGTGAGAAAGAACCTTCCTTTTCTTTCTGATGGTGGCACTGGGTACATGGTTTCTGTATCTGTAGAAGCTGCTATTAAACACATTCCAGCAGTGTACTGACATTCATTAAGTCACATGCAGCTGTAGAATAAATTGTTATGAATGGGGCTCCAAAAGAAACAGCATAAAAGAAATATGAGCCAGAGCTATCCCCAGTTCTCACAGAGTGTAGTGTACTGCCTTGCTGTTGGCCAGCTGCCTTCTAGGTCTATTCCCCCCCTTTTTCAGGATGAAGAGCTTACAGAGCACCCTTTGCATGACAGTTCATAACAGCAAAAGAAGTTTGTGTATTTCTCCTTGCTGGCTAAGAGTTGATCAAAGTTAGGCAGACATTCACAGGTGAAAATAATGTATATAGAGAGATCTCTGGCTAAAGAATTGCTAGCACATATTATTTTTGAAGAATTGCATCTCAATTAGAGATCTCTTTAGAGTTGTTTGTTTGTCCCTCTTTAGAGGGACAAAAGCTTATGAATAAGTAAATAACTTATTATATTTCTGTCAGCAAGCATTTATGTCAAATTTTGTGTACATATTTGTGCATTAAAAGCACAAGAGCTGAAGAATGAACAATGTCAGAACTCTGAAGAAAATTACCTGCTAATGAAGGATAGCCCAGCTGAGTTTTCTAACAAGTCCTTATGGCATTTCTTCAGCTAGAACTTCATTTTACAGATTTCCAGCATTGTCTCTCCCAAAAGACAAGACATAAAGAGGAAAGGCATGTAATAGTACTGCTAGAAAATCTCTGAAGTATCAGTCAGGATGCCTCAAGACAACACCAATTCTTTTGCCATGTTAGTACAGTCCTACTTGCAAGTCTACTTACTGGTGTCCATAGATACCCACCGAAGCAGCTGGCAGCCAAATGTGACCCCATGCTCTTATTTGGTCATGTTTAGTCTTATTTGGTGGCTATGAGTTGTGTATTTCAATCTGTCTGCTGCACTCAGTTTCCCCTGATGAGATCAAATCAAAGGAAGTGAAGCAAACTTCCCATTGAACAGAAACTTTCTAAAGCTGTTGTGAACACAAACAACTGCCTTTTTACTGATGCTAGGAGTGGGCCAGTAGTTTTTCCAAGAAAATTAAAAATGTGGTGTAATATAATGTGTACACCTCTCCAAGAGTAGAACTCACCTGTATTTGTGTGTCTCCAGTGCTGATGGTTCTGGATGAACCAACACTTGAGCCATGATGCTGGGTGGGGTTTGTGAAGGAAGAATCAAAGAATTTGGTCAGAGCAAGGTGAGATTTTACAGCAATGCTGTAGATAGTCAGCAGCAGACAGGGTATACATTGTATACAGGTGTATGTAGTCACCCAGATCTTTGGAACACTGACCATTAGCTGGATTTTAAAAGAAGCAGTGAACGCTGGTACTACTGAAACAGGTTACCATGGAAAACACTTTAAGCCATGTCTGCATCTCAAAGGGCAGTGTTAAGATCATTTTCTACACATAAAAGACAGTAACACTCAAGTGCAGTACCTTAATTTTGATTATTTCTTTTGTTTCGTCTTGTAAGCTCGAATCTTGTGATGATTTAGTACAGGGGTGCTTTTCTGTTTAGAAACTTGTAGAAACTCTTCTTTTCCTTTGTTTCTAAAATGCAGGTGGTCCGACCATACCAGACGATGTCCAATCCCATGAGCAAGCTGACAGTGCTCAACAGCATGCATTCTCATTTTATTTTGGCTGACAATGGTACTACTGGTAAATATGGAGCAGAGGTAAAGCTTCGTAGACACCTGGAAAAGCACATTTCACTTCAAAAGATAAATACAAGTGAGTAGCGTGTTATTTGTATTGTTTTATAATTGCAAAAACCACTCAGTATAAAGAAGCAATAATTCTGCATATCTGGGGGAGTAGTTCTACTGTCCATGGTGACCATGAGCTAAGGAAAGCAAATAATGATGAACAAAGATAATAAATTTTGTTACAGAGTGCTGTGGATAAAGGCACAGCAAAAATAGCTGGATTTGTTCCAGCTAAGTTTCAAGAAGTATTTGCTAAGGTTCAGATTTCACTCAGGTCTTTGGAAGCCTTTCTTCCTTAGAACTGTCTACAGTTAGGTTCTCCTTTGTTCGGTAAAGAATGAGGTGAAATTAGTACAGTTGAAGAAAAGGGTGACGAAACATAAGGGAGAGTTCTTTTATTATAAATATTTTGCAGGTTGAAGAGACACTGATATTTATAGGCAGTGTTCCATAGGAGTGCTACTATACCTTTGCACTGTGTTTATTAGTTTCTTTGAGGCAGCTGTCATTTGCCAAAGCCAGAAGCTGAGTTAAGAGGTGTTCTTTCCACTTCATCTTTTGCAAACCTGATGATATCGCAACATGACCAGACTGAAGCCCCAGTTTTTATCTCAAAGTTATAATTTTTCTTTTCATGTACCACTTTCCTACCTAAATGAAAAAATAGTCACCTAAGTAAGCATTTCTGCATGGATAAAATAAAATATCTCAATACTAGTATTATTATTTCTGTAGTGCACCCACACTTGATGCTTGATGTAATGTACGTGCTTAGAGATGGGGACTTAATTCCAGTTCTATTTTTGGTCTCACACACAAACATCAGCAGTGTACCTCCATAAGATTTCTTTTGGAATGAAAACAAGGAAGTTTCTCAAAAGTGATCATATGCAGCCTTTCTGCTAATAACTCTCTTCAAACAGACAATTTTGAGGAATGGTGAAACTTTTTGTGACAGGCATGTGAAGCAGGAATATTATTAGGCAAAGAAATTTAACTCTCAGACACTAGATGACAAGGAATTACAGGCAGGCCCAACTGGCTGAACATAAACTAGAATGTTCTTCCTGCTTGATAAAGTTTTCTGTATAATTAATATAATCTGTGTTTAAATTAAAATTATGTGCCACTTACAGCCTTCAACAACACTGCATAAACTCCAGTCACTGCAGGCTTATTGTTTTTGGGATATCACAGTTATATTGCTTTTTCTCAGAGAGCACAAAGTAATTATGCACAAAGTATGTGCATGATGAGCAGTGGGTGCATGCCTGGGACCTTCCTTTGCAGATGAGGATAGTATAATCTAATCCTAGCTTGACCAGCAACAAGAAGGCACATTTGAATATGGCATATCATGAAAATACATAAAACTGTGGCATAAATAGAAGTTATTTTGAAGGTGCTTAAAAGAAAAGTGTGAGCTTTTACAGTTTACAGCACACATTTTGGTGGCAAAATCTTATCTTAAAAAATAAATCTCTTTAGAGAAATTTAACTTGTCAGATTTTGTCAATAGGCTTATCTTTTTAAAAGATACTTGGATGAAACTACAGACTTTGGTGGTTCAAGTCAAATGCTTGCCTGACTTCTTCAAACATCCATAAAAAATGAAGAATTTATTTTCTCTGTTTTCTTTCTGTAGTACACCCTGCACACAAAAGTATGCATCCTCCTTTCCACTTTCCTCTGTGATAGAGACTCTCCACCATTTAACCACTCCCTCCCTCTCTCTCTTATAAGCACAAAAGTACCTGGATCTCAGAACACTTCCTCAAAATTGAAATGTGAAAAAATTCTTCAAAAAGAAGGCTGCCAGTAAGATTTGTACATCTTGGTTCAGTGACATCCGGAATGTTTTCACAATGTTTTGCTTTTGTTTGCTTTAAAAGAGGGTGACTGAGTCCTGGCCACCCTCTAGTTATTAGGAAGTTGACCATATGGAAGAGAAAGACCACCTGCCTTCTTGGGTCAGCCAAACAGATGGCAAATTTCCGATGCTTTTCTTTAACCTTATTTATAGCAGAGCAATGTAGATCCCCATCCTGTGCATGACTGGGCATTGCTGCCAAGGGATTTTTATCCAAATGGGAGTCTGTGCAGCCATGCATGTATGTCTTCACATACCATATTCCAGCTGCAAGCATGTGGAGTGGGGGAAAACACTGACAGCATCACCATTTTCTTTGTGGGAGAGTCAGGAGAAGATGCAAGTTTTAGTTAATTGCTAAAAAAAAAAAGTCTGCTCTAGAAAACAGAACAGATTTAGGAACTCGTAAACAATTGGTAACTTTTTATATCACAGCCTGCCCCTTAACAATAGCGCTGAAAGTGGATTTTATTCTTATTTTTAAGCTTGCCTGAGTTTTGCTAGGCTTGTCATTTCCTTTTATTTACTTTCCTTTGCTTTAACTATATCTTTCTCCAGTGCAGTGATAGCTCTCCTGGATATTTGGGGTCACATACTGTTCACAAAGGGAGGCTTTAAATTTGTTCTCACATATTAAAGATACAGAAAATGGCATTCCTTTCAAATAGACTAGAACAGTGGCAGTTTCTTTTATAAAATTTAAAACTAAATTAGGTCATTAAATATGTCAGATAATTCTGAAAGTCTCAGCTGTTTTTGTTCCTAATACAGCATCATTATCAGTCATTCAGCAGTATCTAATTTCCTGCATAAGTGTACTATAAAATAAGAATAAGAACAGGAATAATAATAGAAGGAAGAAAACTAAGAAGACTCTCTAATTATGCCTCTTATGAGCAGTAGAGAAAAGATTTTATTGAGTATTCTGTTTTCCACTACCTTTTTAGGTTTTACCACTTGTATTGCTCTTATTTTGTCCTCAGCAAATACTCAGGAACTAAAAAATGTTTTTCAGACAAGCAGAGGGTGACATTTGTGGCCCTGAGCCTGCAGGTTCAGCACAGAGTCACTCAGTTGTGTGATTACCTAGAGGTCAATTTGATGCTTTAATGCTCAGCAGAGGTTTTTCTTATTTTCACAAAGGAAAAGTATTTTAACACAGCCCAGCAACCATCTCTTGAAGTGAGCATCAAGTTGTCTCAAATCCTGGAGTTTCAAAGTGCATCATTTTGTAGCATGAAATGTTGAAAGTAAGAAGAACTTTTCTGAAAGTGTTTCAAGATCAAAATTCAAAGTGATCTGATCAGAAATGTTTCTGGTTTCCAATTCACACAAATACTTGTGTCCTGGACTTCTTGCAGAATTTTCAAGGCACAGAGATCACTTGAAGATATACACTGGAAGGACCTCACCCTATGAAGAAAAATATGTCTGTCACCTTTTTAACATCCCTGCAGATGGTTGTAGGACAGGTATAGGGTAACTCCTTAGACTCCTTTTCAAAAGGTTTAAACAAGCACTGCTGTCTCAAACTCTTCCTTAGGCTTTTAGTCTAGGCCACTACAGACCTTTGCATCCTTCCTCTGAATGCTTCCCTGTTTCTCCTCATCCTTCATGGACTGCCCAAACCTGAATCCAGTGCTTCAGCTACAGCCCCACCTGCTAGTGATGAACAGAGTGAGCATGGCACAAAACCCCACACTTGGCACTCTGCTCTAATGTAGCCCAGGTTCCTGGTGTGCTTCATGTGCACCAAGAGCATGTCTGGGCACCCTCTGTAACCCTGAGTCCATGACATAAGAGTGTGGTTATCTGATTAGAACAAGAGACGTAAGTTTTATTCTGAACAGCCATAATTTACCTTGGAATTCTTTTTTAAGAATGAACACCAAAAAATTGCAACTTATGTTGGATTTTTCAAGTTTGAACTTGATTTTCCTGAATATCATACAAGTCCTTACTGTCATTGAGAAAAAACAGTTTAAAAGAGTGTAGTCTCATTGATTATCCTTATAACAATAACTTACAGTCATAAAGCATCCATCCTCAGGAGATAGTCTGCCATATTGTGGGCCTAGCATTTAAATATTCTTTTTCTAAAGTTCTTGTGTGTCCCTCATCTCATCTGCTGTATTCCTTGGTTTAAGTCATTCTGAAGTGTAATATTTCAATGATAAATTTTATTCAGAAGGAATAGAAGGACTTCCTTCTTTTCTTTTCTCCTTTCCCTGGTGCCTGGGAAGTCTTCAGTACATTGTTAATTTTTTGTACCCTTTGCAACTGCTTTTCCCAAAATACTGTATACTTGGACCTTCTTCCCAATGGGTCACAATGGTGCAAAAAAATGTTTCCAAAGAGCTGGTTGAAAATAAAAAAGGCAAAACCATTTTCACCAGCATTGTCACTGGTTTCAAAGTCAATAGATGGATATCTTATGATCACTCAAGTTGTGCAGTTAGTCTATTTTTTCCCCATCCTGTGAAAATACTAGTGCAGGACAAGAACTTAATGTGTCACCAAACAGATGATGTCCTCTATAAGCAGAGAAAGGAAATAAATGAAGCACCTAATTACTAGGGATTACCTATTGCAAATTCTCCTATTATAATATTCCTGGGCACTACAATCCAAAATAGCAAACTGTTTTTCCAAAGTGCTGTAGAATGGCCTGGTCATTTGCTAAGATATACCATTATCATTACCATTTCTGCAGAACATTGCTGAGTAATGCAATAGCCACATCAGTCGTGTCTTGAAGTAGAAATATAAAAGAAAGTCTACAAAATGTGCATTGGAAGTCACAAGTCATAAAATATTCATTCCTGCTACTAACAGATGGTTATAGTAATTGCCAGTGTAGTATCTGAACTAACACATTTGATCTGAGGACTTTTAATCATTTTCAGACAAAGTCACTCTAATAGGTTGACATGCTGTGGGTTTCACTCATTTTGTGATTAGACAGAACAATGCTTTTTCATTACAAGTGTGGTCTAGAATTACGTCATATTGCATAAAAAGGGCCTGTACCAGCACTTGCAGAATCTTCAAAAATCCTACCTAAAGCTTCTCCCTTTTGGCTCTGCACTCCTGTTTGCATTTTTATGATATGCTGTTCATTCCTTCTGTTTGCACTGAGGCCTTCCTTTCATGTGCTGTAGTTGTTGCTATTAACTGACTTATTGCTGACTGTAATATTCCCAAGTCCTTAAAGAAAGTAAAGCATGGTTGCCAAGCACTTCCATCACAAATGCTTACTTTCCTTCCTATGATGAATGCTCTAACTGGAGCAGAGAAGCAAGACAAGAACACAGATTATTTATATATATAACGATCATTGCACATTACACATATGAAAGCTTTTAATTTGAATGAAATGTGTTGTGAATTAGTAAGAATGTTGTATGTTTTTTCTTTAAAAGAGCGCATATAATTTTGTCAGCAGAATCAGAATCTGGATGTGACACATAGCATAGCACACCATGGCACAGTCCAGTGTGCACTCACAGCATGTTCTTGTTTATGCATAACCATTTGGCAAAACATACGGTCATTTTCTGTCCTTCATGTACATTTCATGTCTTACACCACATATGTGTCAGTAATTTGTGTTTAGCATGTGTTAGGAAGGAATGTGTTAGGAAATGGTAATGCAGTGGTTCAAAGAGCAGGATAAATAAGCTTTGTGTGGTATTTGCATGACAAATGGCCTTGAAAACACACTGACTGCATGCTAATGACATTTTATTTTTAAATCCAGATATTTTACTTATATTGAAGGCTTTGTACATTAAAATATTAATATTTAATATAAATATTATATCTGGAAGAAGACTGCAAGAGTTTTATGTTCTCTGTAACTATCTAAAAGAATTTTTACATTCTTAAAATTTGCTTTGGAAATAGATGGAGTCCAGTCAGTGAGGCAGTGATGTTCAAATTGCAGTTAACAGCTACCATCATAGATTAAAATGAAAAAAAATCTAATGTTTCCTATAATTATTTAAAAGATGTTTCCTTACTTGTTAGATTTCTGACATTTTATATTATTAGACACAGCCTCAGAGAAGGAAAGAGGCAGGTGAAAAAATGAAATGAGGCAAAAGGACTTCACTAACATGAAGAATGAGGATAACAAGCGTACATAACGTCAGCTAGCCAGCAGGAGTCCAGCCTGTACAGATGAGGAGGGAAGACTTTTCTACATTTTCTCTCCATAAAATTAGCTACCACCTTCTTCTTCAGAAACAGTTAGTTGAAAAAAATATATATATAAAAAAGTCCTTTTCTTGGATTTTTAACAATTGCATTTCAAGGAGAGACAGAAATAATGTAAAAGAAATGGATATGTAACAAAAGAAATATTTGAAGCCAGAATGTTGAGCCAGAGGATATAAAGGCAGTGTATGCTTAATTGGAAATAGACCCCTTAAAAAAATCAGAAAGTTTGAAGTAGTTTGTTTTATTTTGTATCTTTTATAAACATTTCAACCTTTTATAAATCTTTTAAGCTATATACTCTTTAGCCTCTCTGAAACTTACAGGGAGCTCTTTAGACTGCTAGGTCCGTTCCCACACACTGAAGCATGTTGATATTTCTGAGAAGGATGGTCACACCAAATCCTTGGGTTGTGTAGATCCACCCTGTGAAATTAATACTCTTCTTTTGAGCAATGCATTTCTGGAAGAATTGTCTCCCAGACCACAGAGGACTTAATGCAGAGTTTTACTGCTCACTATCATGCTGCAGTTATTCTAGTTTTAAACATGCTATTTCATGCTGAAAGTTTGGTCTACCTCCACTTTATGCTGTTTGAAAAACAGACAGACCACAGGCACTGGAACCTGTGACTTTGTATTTACTCTTTCTTCTTTATAGAGGTGGTTAATGTAGTTGAGTTTTGGTGTGAGAAAAAATTACCTCTGAGTAAGGAATTGATGGATAAAGTTGGGGGTTTGATTAGGTAGAGAAGGCAGTTTAGACAGTATAATATGTCAACAATATCTGTTCATGTGACCCGTGGACTTCCCTTTGTCATCCTATGCCTGAGAATATATGAAGGGGGCTGGGAAGGCAAAGGGACGTTCAATTGTCATCACTGGCACCTTCTCTGACCATTCCATCATCATCAAACGCATTGGAATTCTCATTTGATTCAGATTTTTCCTCCATGTTCTGTGCAGTCCTAGATGTATTTTCATAATTCCATAGCTCGGAAGACCTAGGTACAGACTACTTTCTAGGAGAGGAGATCTGCTGCATAATTGAAAATTTGACTCCTGTGAAATTTCAGTAAAACCCAGAACTGTTTGGAGTTTTGACTCATTTCAGATTTTGCTAGAGATTGGAAACTTGGGGTTTTTTTTCATGGAGAGCATCACGATGTTTGTTGATCAGGCACCAGAGACAGATATACCTCAGAAAGGGATGAGAAAGCACAAGGTTAAAAATCATTCTTGAATCACACAATATATCAATGCAAGTGCATCTATAAATTCCTTTCACAAACCTGATTTTAAACAGAAGAGTTTGTTTAAAACACGTTTTCATACGATTCATATAGAAAAAGAAAAAGAGTACAGGTCATTTCAGCTCCCTAATTAAATTTATAAAGCTGCAAAACTAAGAAACATTATTTTTGGATTAATCCAGCCAAATATCTGCTGTTCTGTATCTCACCTGTTGTAGTTTTCTAAAACAGGTGAGAATGAGGGATAATTTTCTGAGATTACATAGAATCAAGTATGTTGAAAAAGAAGCAAAATATGACAAGGAAAGACACCTCACTATGTAATATGATGTAGTGTAGAATTTGGCTATGTTACAATGGAATAACTTTCTAAAGTGCTGCATACAGTAAGTGGTAGTGCTCACATCCAAAGGCAGCCAGGGAAAGCACCAGGCAAGATCAGACAGAATGTGAGAATTTCTGAAGCTGTAGTCGCTCCTGTGTGTCTTAGGCCATTGCCTATGGGTGATGAGCCCCAAGAAGAGTGAAACAAGTTGGGTGCTCTGGTGCTGCCCTAATGAGCAGCTGACTGCAAGGACAGATAGGGTAAGTTTTGACTGAAATCCACACAGGTTCTTGTCTGTGTGTGTGTGTGTGTGTGTGTCTTTGAACTTGAAGCACCAGCTCTGAATTATGTATTGCCATTGTATAGAAGGTAACTGAGTGGTTGTTTGGATGCTTGTGAGGCTCACAGATCCCATGGTTTAGTCTTACATAAGCTCTTCCCATGTCATGTTTCTTCTGAGGACTCTCTGAACTTCATCCTTTTGCAGAGATAAGTATGAAATTCAAAAGATACCACTAATATTTTCTTGTTACCACCCTGAATTTCCTTTTGGAAAGTTTTTAGGATCAGTCCAGCATTAAATGAAGATATAGTTCCAGGTGTTGGGTCCATGGATTTTTCTGTCAATGTCCAGTCTAGCTGGATGGCAGATGCATCAGTAGGTAGATATAGAGAGGTGAGAAAGGAGCACTTTACAAATAAAAATGAGAATGAAAGTAGAACAGAAGAGAAAGGAGAACAGACTGGAACAAATGTAATACAATCATACTCCTAGTAAAGAGGAGAATTAAAAATAGAAGAGATAAAAGAAGATTATGGATTAAACAGAAGGAGACACAGAGGAAGTGAAAATGTGATTGGGCTACCAAAAGGGAAATTATAAAGATAAGAATGCAGAATGGAAGTGAGCATAACAAGGGGATCAAGGAGAATGAATGGAAATTACAAAAGAAAAAAACAAAGATGAACAAAATAGAATTCATAATAGTGATTTTATATTATGTTTGGGCAAATAAAAAGGAAATTATAGCAAATGATATTCAACAAGCATGTAGTAGAAAAGCAAAAAAAGAAATTGAAAAGAAAAAACTAAGTCAAATTGTTGTTTCCTTTATTAGTAGTGGTTGTGTGTCATTCCATCACACATAATCCTATAGTTCTGTGAATTACAGGAGCACAGCAAATATTCTTAGAGCTTTTGTATTAGCTTACCAGATCAGCTTGATTTCTCTAGACATAGGGCTGGTAATGAATCTCAAAAAAAATGGAAGTTCCCCTTAATTCCTGAATATAAAAAAACTATTAAATGTGCTCAGAAATGAGTAGAGTAAGTTTGACCTTTTTTCTCTTTTTTTTTTTCTTTTGTTCTGCTTTATAATTTGTAAGTTTCTCTCCTTTTGTTACTGAAAAGTTCTTGAAGAATTAAAAGAAATACCCATCTTAATTTTCTGGAATAAGAAAGTCTTCTCTAGTGAAGGTGCTTGAGACAAGGAGTGAGGAAAAGGGAAAGCTGACTGTAAAAAGTGCAGCTATGAGAAATTAGGTTTGAGCTAGATGTGGCATCTGGGAGATGTTCCTGTACTTCTGGGTAATAAAACCCAGCATTCTTTTCCATCATCCTCTGAAGGCAATATCCATTCCCTTTTTTCCAGTTATGATCACTTAGTAGTTAATAATATAATTGTTCTAGTGGTAAACATATTGCAGCTGTGATTTGGAGAGCTGGAGCATGCAGATACATTGTATGTGCAGGTTGATCTTATCTCTTTGCCTCTTGCTATTAATATTTTAGCCAAAAAGGTGTCATATATATCAGAAAGTGTTTCCAAAAAGGCTAAACACAACTGCCTAGGAAAAAAACACAGGTTGTAAACTTATTTCAGTTTAACCTAATATGAAGGATCTGGATTATTTTAGGATGTTCTTTGTTATCACTTAGCCTTTCTGAGCTAGCTGGAACCATAGTGAGTACCACATAGATGTCCAGAGGTGAAGCAGAAACATGTGTGTGGTCAAGCCTTTAACAACTGTTCTAAATCCAGTATCATTTTAAATCTATTCAAGCATCACTTACCCTGTGGTTAGACATGCTGTATTAACAGCCAAAGAGCAATATTTGTTGACTCTGTATTAAATCAGATTTGATCAAAATGTAGTTTAAAGCTGTCAAAGTTCTTGTAAGTGCATCAGAATTGTTATTGAACTTCACAAGAGTTTCACCAGTTGTCTACTGACAATTAAATGAGATTTTCTACTAAATACTCAAATAAGCATTAAAAAGCCCTGGAGTATAATCTCACCTGTTAAATTAATAGCTTGGGAACATGTCATCTATTTGATGCAATTAAAGTTTTTTTACGCTTTGGGGCATTTGTCCAAAATGGTTTATCTACATGCCTTTACACGTACTGTGCACTGGCAAACTTGTGGGAACTCTAACATGAATAATATAAACCAACAAATCTGTTGATTTGTATTTTTGGATTTGTTTGTCAGTCAGTAAGAGAGCATTGTTTTTACCACTAACAGAAGCCATTATCCTAGGAGAATTTTGCAGTTAGAAAGGTAGGTCTTTCCCACAAGCAGCAGACCTTTTGCAGGACAAACACAAGGTAGTGGTGTGGAACAAATCTAAAGCCTGTCATAGGAATTTTCTACTGCTAAGAATCTCTTGTCTCATTATCTAAGATAGGCACACGGTATGAGGTATGATGACCAGTGGAGAAACCTGCTAATTAATTAATTAATTAATTAATAATTAAACCCCACCATCTGCAGTACATTGGGGTTGAGGAAGATTCAGCAGTCTCTGGAGCTGGAGGGTAGGCCTGTGCAAAACTGTAGAGGCTCCTTGATCATGCAAATACACCTGGTTTCCTGGGGACCTGACGAGTCCTTCCAGCTCAGCGATGCCTCACACATCCCTGTACACACCTAGGGTAGGTTCAGGTTTTCTAGGAAGGCTGAGTGTCCTGTTTCTGTATTGCCCAGATGAGTAGTGTGTGTGTGCCTCCTTAGGAAAAGATGTTGAGCTGTCAGGTCGACAGCTCATACACCATGAGAAGGTTTGTGCAGGCTTACTCTGCCCCTCCTCTGGGACAGTTTGGGTTCTCTCAGTATGTCCACAGTGACTCTGTCTTATGTGTGACCTTAAGCCTGATGTTCCTCCAGTGAATCCAGCCTCTGGAGATCTTGCTGTCCAGCTGCACTTTGTGCATGAGGTGTGACACACCTTTCCAGCTGTACACCTCTTCTGTGCCAGCTGCTGTGCAATAACTCCTCCAGCAGCACAGACACAGGCCCCAACATCCCAAACAAATCTGAATAATTACCTACCTCTCCAGTCAAAATTTCCAGGTAGGAAAAGGAAATGAACATAGGACAACTCACACCAAAATGCCTGACCTAATGAAAGAGCAAAGGAGGCCAGCAGGAAATCATCTCAGATGTGCCTACCACCACCCACTGTTATGATACTGAAATTAGACACATTTCTGTCAGGTTAGTCAGCTGGAACCTCTGGGTTTTTTGACTGAACTCAGGGCTGAATTACAGTATACAACATAGTGATATGTCCCAGTTAGTCTTAAAACCATGCTTAAAAACATGAGTAGTAAATGCATTTTGTAGTAAATGAGGCATTTTATTCACTTGTTGGTCTATAAAAATGTGGGTAACTCATGCTTAGCTCTTCACTGAAAAAATTAGTAATAATTTAATAGACAGTTATACATTATTTATAAATATACTCACAGTATAAAATATTCATGCTTTTCCAAGAACTGGGAAAACAAAATAGGGCTTCCGCAAAGCATGGTAGATATTTTTTAGTCCCTTTTCACATAATATAGACATTGTGGGTCTTTTTCTATCTTCTATTTCCAAATTAATTCATTTCTTCTAGTTTATTATTTTAATTTACATATTTATGCATTGCAACTGTGCCAAGGGGAAAATTATGTGGTTTTTTGGGGTTTTTTTATATTAACAGGAAGGCCTTAAAGTGCTATTTGGTGCACATTGGGAAAAATGTTCTGATGTGATTCCTGGAATCACAATCGTCAGAAAGTCTCACTGGCTCTGCTGCTGACCACAAAGGCAATAACACAGTAATGAAGCTTTAAGTTGACTACATAAATCTTTCACACAATATTGCAGTCTAACTTCGTCAGCAATATCCACAATACCTGACACTGAAACACTCAGCAGTCTAATCCACCCTGCAAAAATCCTTACTTACTGAAATATTCAAAATACAAGTTATTGTTTCAGAAATCAGTACAGTGATGAGCCTCGGGTCTTTGGTACTTTCTTCTTTTTTCATGAATCATTATGCTGAGTGAAAATAATTACTTGTTTTTCTGTATTCTATTAACAAAGTCATGAGAAGCTACCTGTATTTTTTGATTTATAGTAGAAATATTAAGGATTTAGTATGTGAATTGAAGATCTTTTTAAACAGTAATATGCCAGTTAGTATGAGATGTTTCACCCATACCTCCTATTGGATACAAACTTAATATTTCTTTTGAAAGTCTGAGAGAAAAAAAAATAAATCTCCTGTCTGTCTAACAATTTTTAATAACACACAAGAAAAATACAGAGACCACTCCTAAGTTGGAAGACCTTTTATTTTGCAAACAGATACTTATCATCTTGAACTATTAGTTAACTAATTCGTAAACATCACCTTGATAACATATTAGTCAGCATTCACAACCAATTAAGTCCACAGGTATACTGCTAAAGAATTAGTTTCCTCCATCTTCCAAGTGGAAAAAAGATTTGTTGAAATCAAACCTCATCCTAGAAATGCTTTAAAAAGTGCACTAAGTAATTTTAAAAAGAAATCTCCCATGTAATTATCAGATGTCCATTATTTTTCAGATACTTAAGAATAATTCACCTGAACTTCAAAGGTTTCTCTACAAAGGATATTACATAAAAAGGTGATTAACATGTTATTTAGTGCCTTCTAGGAAACAGAAAAAAAGTACTCAGATATGTAAAAATTAATTGTACTTTCTCCTGTGTTTAGAAAACAGTGCCAAGTGATAGTCTTATCTGATAATAAGGCATTGCCCTGTACAAAAAATACCTCTCTGCAGTTTCAGATTGTGCACTATTTCAGTGTAGTGCATTAATGCTACTCTGTTTCCAATTAATAAAATATGAAACACACTATTTTTAAGGTTGTATACTTTTAGAGTACTTGCTTAATGAAAGCAACAGTGTGTTGAAGATAGCCTAACAAGATGAGTGCTACCCTTAGTTTTTTTCCCAGACTGTAACAATTTTTTTTGTAAATTCCACAGAAACACCTGAAGGGAAAACTTTCTCCTTGTTGATTTTTTGGGCTGTCCATTATAGTGCTTGGCATAAAGTTCCCACCTTCTTGATGTGTGCTAGGAGACAGCAGTTCCAGTACTGTAGTTTGGTTTTATGTCAGCAAGATTTCATTTTGGCACTGCCTCCTTTCTGACAATCTCAGCCCGAGCAAGAAACTCTTTTTGTAATGATGTCCTTGACATTGTAAGGAATGTATTACCTCCACATTTAGCATCTCACCTCACAGCCTGCCATTATCTTTCCAAATGAAGTGTCTGAAACCAAAGGCTCCCTGTGGATCTATCAGGCACTGCCAGACCCTTCTTTGTACACTATCAAATACTGTGCATGCATAAGCTGAAAAAGAGTACCTAAAAACAATTTCTCATTCTTTTATTTCTGAGGAGATTTAGAAGGAAACATATTTTGATTAGCAGTTAAAGAGAGGTCTATCAGCTACCTTTTCCTCAAAGTAAGAGGTTCTTGCTGGCATCATATGCCAACATTCTCCAAATTGTCCCAGTGTTACATTAAGGCAAAGCACATCAGTTCTCAACTTCATATCAACTTCAACTCAATTTCATAGTTATAAATGCAGGGTTAGTGTCGTTCACCAGACCTCGGGGGTCGGTTCAACATCACGTCGGGGTCACCAGATGTCGTTCCGATTGGGAACGGCTATAAAGAACGACATGAACTCTCAAGGGAGTTTCAACACGAGAATTCTCTAGTTTATTGCTCTAGGCTTGCTTTTTATAGACTGGTACGTGGAAGGTACAGAAAAGAAACTCCTATTGGTTAACAAAGTGCTACATCACCATCATTGGTCAGGGGGGCTCATCACCCCCCTGGCTTTCTCCTGCAAGAGAAAACAAGACTGCAAAACAACACCTGCAAGGCTGTTTAGCGTCCCTGAGAATTGTTTTAATTCCTTCTCATATTTTTCCCAGCCTACTTTCTCAGGCAGCCTGAGGAGCTATGCGGCCTGTAATTTGTACAGGCACTGTGGTTCAGATTTAGCATCCATAGGGTTAGTATAGTCAGTCAATGTCTTCAGGCACACTGAAATTTTTATGCAGTCCCTCTGCATTAATTTCCAAATTCCTAATATTTAGCAGCAGGGAAGCATCCAGGAAAATTTTGGTATCAAGATATCTGAAAGTTTAATTCAAATCTACTTTTCATTTTGGCTGAGAGTTGTTGAGCTGCAGGCATCTTGGTGCAAGTAACTAAGTTTTTTTTATTTTGAAATAAATATAATGTCATAACTAGTTTAAATATGATTTGGAACATCATAGAAATCTGAGGACGTGGTAATTCCCATTTACCCATTTTTTGAAATTCTGAGGTACTCAAGCAGGCATAATCTTTTGTTATTTCATCATGTCTGTTGACTTTCTTTCTTACTGTGGTTACCATTAGTGCTCAGAAATTAATTACCATAGATCTGTGGAAGATCATAAATCTCTTCATAACATTAGGATTGAAACAGCTGTAGTCAAGAGAACTTTCCTGAAAGCCAGAAGTGTTTATACTTTGAAGAAATATCAACAAAGTATTATTGTTTTTAAATATGATTTCTAAATCCAGAAATTAATAATTTACTCACCAAACTAAAAAAAGTAGATTTTTCCAAAGCAAGATTATTTATGGAGAACAGTAGCATCTAAAATAAAAAAAATCATCTATTTGCCATAACTCAGAGAGAATTTCCCAAAGAAAAACAAGGTATATAACAAGTTTGTGTTTAAATGTTTTTTTGTCTCACGATGAAATGTGTCAGAATGATAAAACAGTTGCAGTTCAATCTGGAAATCAGTTGTATATGATAAACCAAGGTTCACCTGAGCTTGGTTTTTTTTAACTTACGTTTGGGTTTGGGTTTTTTAACTTAAAACTACAAAGTTTCATTGAAGCCTGAATTGGAGAAAAGTTATTTTCTTTTACTACTCTCAAATAAGAGGATTGTTTTCAAGCTGAATGTATTTCTAAAGAGCCAGAGAACAGAAAAACTGCCATCTTATTAACTACAATGAAAAACAACTGGAACACTTAAAGAGAACTTTTGTATGCCAGGCAACTCTTGTGACTATAAAGGCTCATTTTTATATATATGTTTTAAAAAATGTAAAAGGAAGATCAAAGTTTGCAAAAGAAATTTTAGACATGTTTTCAAATGGCCCAGAAAGGTAAAAATAGTTCAGCTGTTTAGACTAACCATGATTATTGATATTATGAGATTTATCCAGTAGAAAATACTGGGAATGAAGAGACTTCCAGCAGGAAGACAGAACCTGCTTCAGGAATAGTTTGAGATACATAAGGCAACTGCAATTATTATGATTAGTGAGCATCATAGCATCATTTCAATACAAAAAGGTTTTCCTCTTAGTTTTATAAGAAGGCTGTAAAGATTTCACTCATATGATAACCAGGAATCTTCTGAACTCCATCTAATACTGTTAAATTTCTAATATTGCTGTATGTCATGAGGGTATTCAGTCATGGTGTCTTTTGCCCCTTAATTTGCTAAGGAAGATGAATCAAGCTTGTTAAATCTTGTCTCATAAGATGATATCTTAATTCTCCATACACTCCTTTTGGCTTTTTCCTCCATTCATTTCAGTTTGTTCCTTCTGAACAAGCCTGAGCACAAGTACAGATAGTATTTTGGATGGAATTTCTTGAGTGGCTTGCACAACAGCACGGAGTTGCCCTTGTTTCCTCCTGAAGATGTTTTGCTGTGTGTATTCCAGGATCATAACTTTTCCTTGTAGTCTTGCTATACCAAAGACAATTCTCTTGTCATCAGCTTTTCTAGTAGTTCCTCCTAATGAGTTTCCAGTTTACAGAAGGATTTATTAAACACCATATAAATGGCTTTGTATCTCAAATTGTGAACTTTCTCAATTTCTATTAATCCTCCATGTCATGCAGACACAATTTAAGACATTACTAAGAATACTTCTTAATATTATCTTATTAGCAGGTGTCTAGATTGGGTAGAACAGCAATTAAGAGAAGTCCTTAATATTATTAGAAAATTTAACCCTTGATTCTGTGCAAATCATTCTGTTAATCACCTTGTTATACTCCATCCTTCCTATGCTCTTTCATTAGCCTACATTTTATAATTCTACCAGTAGTTTTCTTCACATAAAAAAAACACCACACATTTTTCCTAAGTTCTATGACAAAAAAACCCACAGACTAACAGTAGACAGAGGCATAAAAAGGCATGCTGAGAGACACTTTAGGAAACATAATGTTCCCTTCAAAATGTTTCAGGAAATGCCTAGAATATGTTCCTGTTATCTATACAAACTAGGTTTTTTTCTTTCTTTCCTAAAGAATAATTTATCTCATTTTTGACAGTAATTCAAGTCCTTAAAATTATTGAAAATTATTTGACCTGTGAATATTTCTAGAAGGTCTAACCTAATGTTCCAGGCTCACAGGCTTACCTTTGCTTCTGAGAATTGAACTGTCTCTAAATGAAAACTTCATCAGACATATTAACAGTTATTACGTGGCTTTGTGCAACTTTTTCCAATCCAGCTATTAATAGTGAAGGGCACTCCTTTTATTTTTGTTTTCTAGTAAAATGTCAGAATTTTGTGAAGAATGTATATAGGTTTTCTTAGACAAAGCTACTTGGAAAGGAAAGAAAGCTTCTTTCAGGAAAATAATGCTAATAGAAAATGTTCAACATCTTCTATTGCCTGATTCCTTTTGAATGTCCCCAGTCCCAACTGGTCAAGAAGTGACTATCATAAAATATATTAACACCAGCCTGTCACCAGATTGCCTTTCTCTAAATCCACACAACTTTCCTGTCAGTCTGTATTACAACTTTTGCAGAGGGCTCCCATGTAATTACACCAAAGGTGCATAAAATGAAGATGCCTTTCCTTTGGTTAAGCACAAGTTCAGTTCTCTTTGGAGCAATGTCTCTGGTGTGGGGTCTGCAAATCATGGAATATGCTGCAAAATTGGAGAGAATTCAAAGAAAAACTGTGAGACTGACTAGAACTGAAAAAGAAGTATAGCGCTGGCTTGCAACAGATTGTGTTTAGTTTATTGAAGAGGAGGTTAAAGGGCTGCCCAGCTGCAACCTCAGAGTAGATACCATGCAGGATTTTCCAGCAGGAAAAATATTATAGAGGTAATTTTGAAACAGCAAGCAAAACTATTGGAAGACTCAGTGATGGGAAGCTGACATCATGCAAAAGCTAGACTACAAGCAAGATTCCAGTCCTGATGATGAACATGTGAGAAAGAAATGCAGTACCTTCTTTATGATTTCAAAACAAGATTTTATCTTTAAGATATATATTTTATATATATATATATATATTTAAATATAACTATTGTATTTGAAACGAGATAGTTTTCGAAAATACTGATTTATGCAGTGGAACTGATGAGATGGCTACACTTGTCCCATCTTAAGATACCTGATTTACTGAATGCATTTTCTCTAACGTAACACTGTACAGTCATAATGCAAAATTTTAGTCTGATTTTACTTTTTTCTTCTGTCTTCTGTTATGTTTCGTTTGCCTTGCTGGCTTTGCGGGTTTTTTGTTTCTTTTTTGTTGCATTCATTTATTTATTTGTTTTGTGTGCATTTGTGGTTTTTTTATTTGGTTGGTTGGCTGTTTCGCTTTGTGTTGTTTTCGTTTGGTTTGGTTTGTTTCTTTCTTTTGCTCCAGGAATTGGCCAAGGGGTTCCAGTGGTGGCCCTTATTGTGGAAGGAGGTCCCAATGTCATCTCCATTGTTCTGGAGTACCTGCGAGACACTCCTCCTGTTCCCGTTGTGATCTGCGATGGCAGTGGCCGAGCATCTGACATCCTTGCCTTTGGTCACAAATATTCTGAAGAAGGAGGGTAAGTCATTTCCTAGAGTATGTTCTTTCTCTATCCACGGGTTCAGGTCAGTGGTAGAGCAGAACACAGGAAATTATTAAAATGCTGTACAAAAGCAGCACCTACAGTTTCCATTGTTGATATGTGTGAAATATTGAAGGCATTCAGAACAAAATAAAACAAGCCTTAAAACCAGCCTCATCTCTGAGCCTTCTCTACTTGCAGTTGGAGAGTCCCAGCTCCCTCAGCCTTTCCTCATATATGGCGTGATCCACTCCTTTCATCATCCTAGTGGCCCTTAGCTGGACACTCCACCATGTGTATCCCTCTCTTGTGCTGGGGAAGGCAGATTCAGGCACATGACTCCAAATGTGTGGAGTCATTTTCCTCAAAAATGGGAAGGAGAGGAAGCATCACCTGCTGAGCCGACATGCAGTTCCCTCTCCCAGAACGTCAGTGAGGATGTTGAGCAGCATTGAACCCAGGACTGGTGTCTGAAATATGCCACAAATCAGTGACCTTCAACTGATCACAAACATCTGGTCCCAGCCTTATACTCAGTTTCAATTCACCTCATTGTCTCCTCCTCCATCCCATACTTCATCAGCTCATCTATGAAGGTCTTACGGAAGACAGCGTCAAAGGTCTTCCATGGGGAACATCCTCTCCTTGCCCTTCATGTACCAATCCTGTCATTTCTTCAAAGAAGATGATCAGGTTGTCAAGTGTGGCTACCCCTGATCATCTTCATCTCTTTCCATGTCACTGGAACAAATGGTCCATCACAGCCTCACAGATCAAAGGGAAGCTGACAAGCCTGTAGTTCCCCGGATCTTCCTTCTTGCTTTGCTGTAAGGCAGGAGTGATCATTGCTTTTCTCCAGAGCACAGATAATTCTCCCAGTTGTCCTGATTGTTCACAGTATATGATTTTGCCATGACATCAGTCAGCACCCCCAGCATTTTTGACTACACACTGTTAGGATCCATGAACTGGTGACATTATATCTTCCAATTCCTTCCCCCAGACTTTCCTCCCAGTGTCTAGGACCTGAGACTGAAGAAGACAGTACTTCAGCTTTTTCCATTTCCTATGTCACCAGGTCCCCTGCCCCACACATTGAGCTTGGATCTCCTGAATACTAATATTAACCAGCTTTCTGGGCCACTCCTTCCTATAGTCTCACTGTGAGACCCTTTGAAAGATTCCCAAAGAGGCTAAAGTCTGTTCATCTCAAGGCCAGGATCTTGGGACTTGTTTTTTGCCCTCTTCCTCCTCTGAGAATCTAAAGCTCTGGGAGCTCATGGTCACTGCAGCCAAGTGACCTTGCCTTTGACCTTCACATCCTGATAGAGAGAGTCCCTCTTTCCTGGTATGAGGTCCAGCACAGCATCTCTCCTCATTGTCTGCTCTGTCACTTGAGTCTGGAAGTTCTTGTCAATGCCCTTCAGGAACTTCCAGGAATGCTTATGCCCTACTGTCTTATCCCTCCAGTAGGTATCACAGTGGTTAAAATTCTCTATATGGATAAGAGCCTGTGCACATATGTCTGACTCATTCACTCATGTTTTTGTGGAATTTACCGCAAAATTGCCTTGATCTGGGAAAGCCTAACAATAGTGCCTATCTTGTTGGGCTATTTTCAACAACACTGTTGTTTTCACTGCATACATAATCCTGTGCTTGATGGTGCAGCTCCTCCAAGACCACAGATCGACAGGAAAAAAGGCCTTGCTTGTCTCCTGGCATCAAGAATGGGCACTGAAGCCTGGGACTTCAAGTGCTGCATCCACCATTGAAAGCTCCATCCACATCAAAGCTTCTGCAATGACAGAGCAACTTCAGGGGCAACTACTCCAGCCCTGGAGAAAATTACTCTGTAGTGTGTCATCACCACACCCAAAACTCTTTCTGACGGAACAAATTAATCTGAGGACCCCTTTTTTTTTGCATTCTCTTGCAGAAGCTGCTGCACAAGCTTGACTGTACTCTTGGTCTGGTGCTTGGACAGGCCTTTCCCAGGCACCAGTTAACAAGGGTTTGGCCCTGCCTCATGAGAGATCAGTTGCAAACAAGGCTACAGGCATCCTAGATCAAGAGTAGCAGCATGTCTATTAAAAAATGCTGAAGCTTTCTTAGTCCACAGCCTTGTGGCTGCCCTAACCCGTTTCTTACCTGACAGTCACCAGAGTGTTCCCATGTGTTTGGCAATGATCATGGACTTTGTCCTCTCAGAAGTTCCCAAAACAGAATTCAGTCTGATGCCCAGAGAAGAAAATAACAAATAAAAAGATTTAACAATTTTAGAGCAAAACATAGAAGTGGAAGAAAATCACACAGATTCTTATAACTAAGAGCTTTATCATGTTTTTTTGTCAAAGTAGCCACAGTAACCCTACAGTTGGGATTCCCAGGGACTCATTTTTGCATGTGTTATTTTATGTAGGGGTATATGTATTCACACATACAGTAAGCAAATAATAAAATATGAATCTGTAAACATAGAGCTCTAGACCAAGCAATATATGTTTTAGAAATACATATCATGAATTAACTTGATCTTAAACTCCTTCTGGGTAAAAGGACAGTTTTCCACAAATACTTAAATCCATTTTACATTCAGGTTCATGCCTAGTCTAGCACTGCATCTGTGATACATATGATGTGCCAGGTTTCATTGAATCTTTGAGAAGTTGTTTCTCTGTTTTCAGTGACCTCACTGATAACACTCCACATAACCTTACTCAAATATGCTTTATCCATTTATTTGCTATGTGCATCTACCTTGTCTGTGTTCTTATATTATAAAAAAAACCAAAAAACGAGGAAAATTAATTAATTTATTTCTATATAAATAGACTTATATGGAAGACTTTTTACAAGGACCTCTAGTGACAGAACAAGGGACAATGATTTTAAACTGAAAGAGGGCAGCTTTAGACTGAATACAAGTAAGATATTCTTTACTATGAGTGTGTTGAGGCACTGGCACAGGCTGCCCAGAGAAGCTATGGATGCCCCATCCCTGGAATTGCTCCTGATCATGTTGGATGGAGTTCTGAGTAACTTGTTTCAGTGAAATGTGTCCCCTGGCAGAGATTTTGAAATTGAATGATCTTTAAAGGTGCTTTTCAACCCAGACCATTTGATGATTCTGTAATTTTATGATGCTCTGGTTCTATTTCATCATCACAATCTCCTGCCTGTAGAAAAGGCAAGTTATAGTATCAATAGAGGAAGGACAAGCAATTTCTTAACTGACACTCTCATATCTGGCTTTGTGAAAGGTATTGTTCTGTCTTACTATGGGTGTTCTTATTGTGGGGGTCCCATTCCAGACTATTTCCAGCAACATTATCAACCCCCAAAGTTACTAATTTTTTCTGTTCACTTGGAGCTAAATAAAATGAACAAACTATGAAATTTGCTAAACTAGCAAGTGGAAATTTCTGTGTATTCATCCTAGTTCAGAAAACATGAGTCTGGCATGCAGTGATATTTTTAATAATGCCTGAAGTAAAACAATATCATTCATAAAAAATATTTTATCCAAATACATTAGACTTCAACTACAAATTGGATCCTTTTTTCCCCTCTCTAACCTATGTTTGAATAATACTTAGCACTGTGAAGAGAATACCAAATAATTGTCATGTTAACTGAATTCAGAGAGTAGCTTTTTCTTTTGGATCAAATCTAAGGTTATACAAAATTGTGTTTATTAAAATCTAAATCAAGGTAATACATCTAAATTGCATGTAAAGTTTAATTCTGCAGTCCACTGTGCAATCAAACTATCAAGTCAAAAACCTATTTTAATTCTGGCTGTTTGTCAGAAGTTAGGTGTTCTCTGAGACACAGCATATCTTCCAGCTGCAGTGGACTGATTTAAATAATTCAACATTTACATCATTACGACATTAATGGCAGAAACAAACTGACTTGCATGTTTATATTATTATACTGGTTTTGCACAATCTTAAATTCTAATTCACAACAGCCCAACAAGGATTAATTTTCTACACATAGGAATGTGTGCATATGTCTACTAAGCACTGCTGTGAGTTCTGTGAGCTTTTAAGCTAATTTGAAAGTTAGTTTCCATGGGAAGAATAACTATGTCTGGAGATGAAGCAGAACAAATACATCTCTCTCCTTTTGATCAGTGTTGTGCCAATCCATCCATTTAAAGAAATCCTTTAGTGTGTTGTACAATTACCTAGCTGCCCAATAGGCCCTTTTGTATTGGATTTCAAAGAATTGTATAGTGCCAGCCTTCCCTCCTTGTTAATTCTTCCTAGAACATTCCACATTGCAGAAAAATGAATGATTTCTTGCATTAATGAAGGTGCGGTACCCCTTTACAATGCCAATGCCTGTGCATCTTTGAAAAGACAGGAGACAAGTTTCAATCTGCCTTTTCAAGGTATAATTGTAAGCATTCCTCATGCCAAGGCAGATATTTCACTCCTGTAGGACAGTCTTTGAGTAGACATTTTCAGTGTGAGTGCAGCCTGAGTGGAGGAGGCTGCCAGCACAACCCGGAGCTGTGCGCGCACCGCCTGGCCGGAGGTGCTGCCTGCTGCTCTGCGAGGCACCACAAGCACAGCAGAGGGAATGGTGAAACACACCTTCAAGGAAAGATGTCTTTGGGGGAAAATGGGTTTTGAAGTCTCCTTGTCCCATCTCTCTCACTGGAGTTTCAGGGGGAGGTAAGGCACATGTGCAGTTGTCCACTGAGCTGAGGTTTCAGCATTTCGAGTGTCAGATATGCAGAACTAACACAGGGGAGGGTTTAAGTTTATCAGGACTTTAATATCAGAGACTAAATTTTGCCTTGGTCTGGAAAAGCCTGGAACAGAGTTTTTAAGAGTGCAATAGGTGGCCATATTTCAGTACAAGTAAATAAAATTCTCAGAAGTAATTTAGCAGAGCTGAGTGCATTCCTGGTGCCTTTTTACATTTTAATAACAAACAAGCTTTGTCCACATTGTAACTGAAATAAGAAGGCATCTTAAATGCAACATTCCCCATGTGGTAAATTGGAAGAATTATTTGGCTGCTTTTCACTATTGGCTTTGATTTAAAGGTCAGGTTTTCCAGGCTCTGAAGCACTGATTTTTGCTTTTACTTGAAAATATGATGAACAACATTTAGGAGTGAGAACATAATTCATAAATTTAGTCCCTACTAAGCCATAAGTGAATATCTTCATTGGTAGTAACTCTCCTCTACATACAGCTGGAGTATTTTGGATTGTATAATCAAGGAAGGTTGCCTTTTCATTTCATTTACCTGCATAAAAGCAAAAGCTGAAAGTAAAACAAATGCAAAGTGCAACATTAAAGGAATATTTTGAAGCTTTTAATTCTCAGAGATGTTTTTGTTTATCAAATACTGAATTTGAAAGCAGAGAAATGAAACACTGGGTTAAAATTATGTCACGTCTTGGAAAAATATTTCCTTACAGAATTAAAAATTACTTTCATTATTTGAATGCAGTCTCCAAGTTGAATTTATAGCTCATTAACTACTCTATCAGTTCTACTTCTGAAAGCATGAGACCCTTAAGAGTTCAATTTAATGCCATGAAAATGTACTTCTTGCCTAATGTTCACAAGGAAATACCAAACATTCTCTGTGCTTTAAATGGGTATCCTCACATGAGAATCATTAAAGATTGCCTTTGGACTGATCTTTCCCTGGATCCACTGTGGCATAGTTTCTAGGCTTCAAATCTGAAGAATGTTACTTAAATCCCTTTTTGCTAATAGGCAAAATACAGGAATTTTTCACTTTGAGCAAAAGGAATCGCAATGTATGATACGGTTTTTCAGTATCCCCGTGGTGTCTACCACATCATAGGCAATCACGGATCCCTGTGTCTGAATTAATTTGTAAAATAATTTTCACTTTGCATATTTGCATATCATTACTTTTCTCTTGTAACAAAGTACTTTGCAAATCAAAACCTGGACAGAAGGTTAATTTGTTGACCTTGGGAGGTTCTATACATTCATCTCTCTTTTGGTGAAGAAACAACCATTCAATAAACTGTAGTCAGGGAAATATTATCTAGAGCAGCTACCAGTGAAGATCTGCAGTGTTGCTTATTCCTCAAAAAAAAAAAGCACACAGAAATCATCTCTGTTTGATTACAATGAAGGAATAATTATATATATATTCTCTGTCATTTCTCATACTGATATGCAAAATGTGTGGATTTGAAAACACGTCAGAAATTCAGCCAGTCCCACGAAGTTGCACAACTGTAACTTATTTGTAATCCCAGTGGAAGAAAATATGAGCAGAGCCTCTGGTAATGTTTCTTATATATGGTGTGATTGTCTAGACTGCAAATCATAATTAAAACAAAAAATCCCCTAAGCTTCCTATAAGGAAGGGCAGGGAATAGTTTTCATATCGCACTGATATTTTATGGATATATTTACTTTATCCTGGGAAAAAAATACTTCAAGAATGAAAAGTTGAAAACAGTTCAATTCATTGAGCGAAGTATAACATTTAAAGACATTTCAAAGCATTTTGAGAACAATGCATTTTAAAAAAATCTCTGATGGAATTGCATTTTGAAAGTGGGCTAAAGCATAATCTTTGTAACTCTCTAGAATATTGCATGATTCCAGTACTAAAAATCTTCGGAGAAAAAGAAAGTTATACAAGTTAGGTGGTGGACTATAGGCCAGATTAAGTGAAATGTTTCTTATCTTCTTAAATATTAGGCATAGCTTAAAAAAAATATTCTTTCTGCAGAGGTAAGAGGTCAAAATGTTGTAATCTGTCTTCTGCATCAGCAAAGCAATGAAGAAGTCTTTGCTTCACTGTTTAATCATCTTGGACAGATATAAACATATCAATTATCAATACATAAACAGACTATTGCCTTTTTTATTTTGTCAGTTCAGGTTTTTAAAGTGGCCTCTCCTGATTGATCTTAAACACTGAATCATAGGAATATATAATAGTTTTGACTTGAAGGCATCGTTAGAGGTCCCCTGCCCTGGGCAAGTTCAAATAGATCAGGTTGTTCAGAGCCCTCTCTGACCTGACCATGAGCATTGCCAGGGATGGGACACCTACCAGCTCTCTGGGACACCTCTTTTACCACTTTATCGTCTACAGTGTAAACATATTTTTGTTTATAGCTAATCTAAATCAACACTCTTTTAGTTTCAAAAATATTGTTCCTTGTTCTATTACAACCAGCTCTGCTACAAAGTCTGTCCCCATTTTTCTTACAGGCACCCTACAAGTGCTCAAAGGCTTTAATAAGGTTTCCTCAGAGCCTTCTTTTCTCCAGGTTCAACATCCCTTGATATCCATCAGCCTTTCCTCACAGTCAGAGGGCTGGAGAGGTGCTCCAGTCCTCAGATCAACAGCATGGTCCCCTCTGGACCTGCTCAAGCAAGTCCATGTCCTTCCTGTGCTGGGGACCCCAGAGCTGATGCAGTCCTGCAGGTGGGATCTCATCAGAGCTGAGAAGAGGGACAGAATCCTCTTCCTTGCCCTGCTGCCCACACTGCTTTGGATGCAGACCAGGACACGATAGTTTTTCTGGGCTGTGGGTGCACACACACATCAGCTCTTGTCCAGCCTTTCACCCACCAGCTCCCCAAGCCCTTCTCCAGAAGGTTCTTTCTTATCTGTTCATCCCTCAGCCTGTGTTGCTATTGTGGTTGCCCTGACCCAGATGCAGGCCTTTGCACTTGGCCTTAGTGAGCTGTCGAGTACCTCAGCCTTTTCTTTGTACATTATTGCCAGGTTGCAAACCTTGCTTACCAGATGGGGTAAATGCTTTCTTCAACCTTCCTTTTCTCGTTGTCATACCTGTAGAAGCCCTACCTTTTATTCTGTGTATCTCTTTGTCTTGGCTTTCCTGACCCTGTCCTGTATAACTGGGCTGTGTGCCTGAACTCTACCCAGGTTACCTGTACATTTTTCACTCATGATGTATTTTCTGCTTTTTTATTTTTTTAAGTTTAGTCAGCAAGTCTCCTCTCATGTGTGGTAGTCTCTTGCCTTCTTTGCCCTATTTCTTTTGCCTGGGGATGTCTCATTCTTGTGCTTCATGGAATGTGTCCTTAGAGATCTGCCAGCTCTGTTCTGTTCATTGAGGGCAATTTCCCAGGACAGTTCTGCTGCCCAGAGAGCAGTTTCCCAGTGGGTCTTATTGACTAACTCCTTGAGCTCATGCAAGGGATTTTTTCTTAAAATTCAAGATCCTGACTTTTCTGGAAAGCCATCAGTTCTGATGATGTGTCAAAACTAGGGCTGAGATCTTCTGGAAACAAACAAACAAGCAAACAAGCAAACAAAACGTACCCACAAACTCTTAGACAACAATTCTGAGTAAATTTTTGTACTGAAAATAAATGTAAATTTATATAGCTCTACTTTAGAAAACAGATTTTTGAGATTAGGTACCTAAATTCCGCCAGCAATCCAGAATCTCTGGGAAAGAAAAAAATGCTGAATATACCTGGGCTGGTAGGGTAATGGGCATGTCTTACGTATTTAGGGAATGAAAGGACAGTTTCAAATTAGATGAGAAAGGCAAAAAAAGAACACTTTACACAATTGTTTTGTAGTACATTTTTTTTAGGCAGGAGTAGTATTTTTTCCATGTAAGTAAGTGGAATTCAGAGAATCATGCCATCAAAATGTCCCCAGAAGAATTTTATTTGCATGTTGCAAAATATTTTTAGATTTTTAGAAAGATGATAAAAATACTGTCTTCTTCTGACACTATTCAGTCTATGCTGACTTTGATGGAAGTCGTAACTGTGGTGTTTCACTCTGGTAAAGTGGGCCCATCTCTTTTTCTGTGAATTTAAAACTGAATCTGTGATTTCAAAAAGCACATATTTAAGGTGTGTGTAAGAAATGTGGTGGTGTTTGCAAAGGAGAGAAATCATCACCCCACCTGCAAGTCTCAGTTGTTTTGCTCACAGTATTCTGTGAAATTACTTGTTTAACACAAATTGGATTTGGTCTGCATCAAAAAGTAGATTTAGCCACTAATAGCATGGAACAATTTGTGTTTGTCCCAGCTGGATTACACAATTGGGAACTTTGATTTGACACCTTCTAACATTTATAGACTCCTAAGGAATAAAAGTGATCCATTCTGGATATACCTGATTTCAGTGCAAACAAAGCTATGATTACTTTACTGGAGAGATTGCTATTATTGTTTATGTTTCTGATTATAATCACTTCAGGCTTTTGATCTCACAAAGGCATTGAATAGGCTTGATGTAGACTTGCAGACCAAGGAGATGTTAAAGAAAAACATTTAATGAGGGTAGGAATCTGCATAAATCAAATTATGACTACGGAAAGTTTCTGAGCAGCAGTATTTTAACAGATATTTTACCTGTAGTCAGGGAAGCTTCTTCATTTCCGGGTTTTTAAAATTCTGTATCTTTCACATGAAGTTTGCTTTACATGCTGCTTAGACTAATGCCATTATACAGTTTCTGAGAGCTTTAATTCAAGGAAGAAAAGTGATGGTTGCTGAAGACATAATTCTGCTTTCACTCAATGCAACTTTCTCTTGCTTTGTGTGTGTTAGACTGAAAGAGAGACAATTTCTCAAATGAAATTTAATATTTGGATTCTACACATTATTTAAGTAAAATGAGAATATTATAAGAAAGCTGGCCAGAAACTGTGGAAATGTTTTCTGAAATTTTTAATTTGAGAATCTTCCAACTCTATGAATTTTTTCATATCATTTTCATACTCTTCCGTATATAGTTTCCAAAGGAAATTAGATATTTATATGAACCTCTTTAGCTTCTCCAGGTGATGTTTTTAGGAAACTTGTTCATTGTGAATAAACTCTTTTTTCTTTCTTCATTTGAAGTATGGAAAATTGCATAGTTCTGATGCACTTATAAATACAGTGATAGCACCATTTTTATTTTTTTTTAAATTTGATTAAACCAGATTTCTAACACCTTTTTTCAAGAACCTAAAATCAGAATTTATATCACATATGACCTACTAATACATAACTCACTGTATATTAGTGCTTGTCTGGGTATCACTCTTTCCAAGCTGATTCTCTTTAGTGCACAGTCCTACGTTTCTACCTGTACCCTTGTCATCTTGTTTCATGTCCCCCTGTGTTTTTAACATCTTAATTCCTGTACAGGAGGTCAGGTTATCTCTCTTACAGTTCCCACACAGCAAGTCCTCTGCTGCCAGCTCCAGTGCTGTCCACCAGGAAGGCTGGACAGCACTTTAACTCCTTGTGTGCATTTTAACTCGCCACACGGCATTGCCTTTTTGTGAGGGAGGTGGGCCATGCTGCAGGAAAGGAGTGCTCACCTAATGTGTGAGCAGTGGATGCATGGTTGCTGCCTCTCCAGTATCCCAGGAAATAGCACATCTAGGGCCAGACTGCTCCTAGATGAAAACAGGAGGTGCAGAGGTAGACTCACCACCCAAAGGGAGTCCGTGATAAAGTAGGAGATGAAGCAGAAGCCAAGCCCAGGAAGAACAGTCATCCACATAGCGTGGTCTAAAACCCCATGTAAATTCATTTTAATCCCAACACACAGACATATGCTTTCCAGGCTTCTTTTTGAAGTCAAAGTTCTATTCAACGGGAATATTTACGGCCAAAATCAAATTCATGTGGTAGAGAACACGTGCATTCCTTGTGCCAGATCTTCTATATACTTCCATGCACTTCTTTCCCATTCCATTTGTTGTCTCTTCTGACATGGTTTGCTGCAGGTATAAAGATTAGATCATGAAATCAGATTGAAATTCAGCGGTGTAATGAGTATCCTGCGGTCTCATTTGTGCCACCTCACTGAGGAGAAGTGCAGGAAACTTCAGCCAACTGAATGCAAAATAAAGGATCCAGTCATTGTTCTCCCAGAGCAGCTGCCCTAAGCTAACACTGACTTTTACATACCTGCTGCTTCTGATATTTCTCTGCAGTTGCTGCAGGACTAAATATTTTTTTTTTAATCTTCTGGCTTAAAATATGAGACATGAAGATTTTCTGATTTCACTCTACTGGATGACTTATCCCATAAAATATTCCAACTTAGCTCATTTGAAACGCTAAGTTGTAATTTTTAAGTGAGAAAACTGCTGTGGTGTAGAAGGATTAAAGGATTCCTGTTCTAAATTAAAGCCCACTATTTTGTAATTTTGACATTGAGAACAGAAATGTTTCACCCAGAATACTCCTGAGGAATAGATTTTTATTTTTTTTTATGAAGGGGTAGGGTTCAAGTACTTGCATTTCATGTACTGTTACTATTTATTTCTGCTGTTGGGCTGCTTTTTGCAAGTACTGACCTTAGCACTGAGGAGAAATATAAAGTGGTTCTCTCGAGCTCCTAGAGAATCAGCATGCCCAAAATGAAAATGTTTTCTTTGAGTGTAGTGAGGAGCAGAGAAATTTGTTTGTTTGCATATGAGGTCCTGTGTAACATCAGTAGGGTGGGTTGACATATTCAAACTAAAATCAAAACCACTGGCAACATAAATGTTCCCACTTTCATAAAATTAACTACAAGTTGAATTTTTCTTACTCACTGAGAGAAATGAGTCTTCAGTTAACTTTAAAATGTTGGTCTCCCTCAAATTCAGACTGTCAGTGTGGTTCTTGTTTTTGTTATGAAATCCCACAGAGCTGACAGTTTGAATGACCTTCTGTCATGCAGTATGTGGGAATTGATATGAAAACCTAGTAGATGATGGGCCTCAGCACAATCAATGTGTTTTCCTAAAACAGTGTTTACCAATTTATCTCTTATGGCTCCAGAAATTCCTGACCTTGAAACCTGCCCAAAACAAACTTGAGTGATCTGTTGACTCTTATTTTTTTGACCTTTGTCCCTGAAGACAGTTGAAATGAAGTTACAATGTTCCCACATGTCTGTTTTTTTAATCTTTTTGAATTTCAGACTTATCAACGAGTCTTTGAGGGACCAGTTGCTAGTTACCATCCAGAAGACTTTCACATACACCAGAACCCAGGCACAGCACCTCTTCATTATCCTCATGGAGTGCATGAAGAAGAAGGAGCTGGTATGTTGAGTTCAATGCATTATTTTGATCAAATCTTTAGTTTGCCTGTTGGAAGATATGACAAATCTGATCTCTGTTATCCAGACTCTAAAGTGGTATCATGCTGACTTTTGTTTGCTTTACTCAATATTTTTGCATTTAAAGTGATTAATACAACAGATCTGTTCCCTTTTGTAAATTCCTCTACATTTCCTTTGACAGCATAGAACCCAGCTACCAGGATACAGATATCACTATTTTTCAGTCCTTCTCAGGCATATTATGACTAAAACTCTACTTCATGCAACTACAGAAAGCAGAAGAAGGCATAATTATGCATCTGTACCTGGGAATGTATTTTAAAGATGCTGTAGAGTTGCAGATGCATCAGAGGGCTATTAACTCTCTATGGAGACACACGACATGAAAGGAAAGCAGCTTGTCTCTGAAGCTCGTGCTCTGCAGTGGCAAGGCTATCCCTTGAACACACGCTTGTATTCTCTTGAAGAGCACAAGATCTTTCAATGGTTTCTTGGAGATCAATGAGCCTGCTTTTGCAGAAATATTTTTGAAGAAAAAGCACCTTGAAAAAATTTCCAATTCATTTCTGGAGGCTTTTATTAGTCACAAACTGACTAGACAGACATATATTCATATTCGATTTTATAACTTAATCTTTCTTCTAAGGTTTGGGTTTGATTAACATCACAGCTTCTGGGAACTCCAGGTTGATGATAGTGCCCTAAAATGAATTTTCTGTAACATTTCTGATCAGTGATTAACAGAGTGAATTTTTTAGGGTAGCAGCATTAATTATTTGTGGCCATTTCAGTAGTAGTAGTAATAGTAATAGGAGTAGTAGGAGTAGTAGGAGTAGTAGTAGTAGTAGTAATAAAAATAATAATAATAATAGAACCTAATTGTAAACCACTGTTTTGAATATAGACATAAAAAACATACATAGAAGATAAAAGAAAGTAAAGAGGAAGAGATGGAGGAAGGGAGAGAGGAGCACAGATGGCAGGAATGAAGAGGGAATGATGGATAGAAAGCAGAGGCAGACATTGAATTATCGAGACTAGAAAAACGCAATTCTTGATTATTCCAAACATCAAAATCCAGAACAGGTTTTCAGGCTTTGAACAAACCCTGCTACAGAAAAACAACTGTGAAGATTTTGTCTGCAGTATTCGCTTTAAGATTTTTATTCCAAGCAAGGTTGTGGATTTGTTACAAGTTTCTTTGCAGATATGCAACATCTGTCGCCACTGACACTCTGTACCTACCAATCTTGTGAAGAGCTATTAGCCAGGAGATAATGTGCCCAAAATTAAGTATTCTGAATTTGAATTTGTAACACTAGCCTAACCATATGTAAAGATCAATCATTAGAACAGTTGTTTCTGTCTAGTACCTAAGCTGTACTCAGCTAATTCTAACACTGGTATGCTAGAAAGGTTTTATGTCAGGGGTGTGGCTGCTAGGCTAATGGCATCCTGTGAAGCTCACAACCTCCTATATGTATGTAAAAGAAAGGTGCTGAAAAAGAAAAGCTCATGGTGCTGAAGGCACCAGAGGAAACCAGGTGGTTTCCAGCATACCCATAACCAGAGGAAATGGATGTCCTTGAGGGTTGTGAAGTACTCCAAGAGTGCTCACACCAAGAGTGAGTGGTGACTTCACTGCTCCTACAAAGCCAGACGCTTCATATTGCCACATCTGTCCCAGCTTTTGTCCTTGCTCAAGCTTGACCCTCTGATTTGGTTGTACTTAGGGCAAAACACTGCTTGTTGAACTAACCATCATCAGTCTGATCAACCTGTCAAAAAATAGAAGGAAGATGCAACAGATTGTCTTAGAGAGCTCAGCAGCTGCTAAATTGATCGTGGCTATTTTCTCTATGCTCATGGTCAGTGTGCCTGCCTATCTGATTTTGTGGCTGCTGGATTGATAGAGAACAAAGTAGACAGTGCAGGAGAGGCTTGTCTTAGTTCTGTGTGCCACTAAATAATTGAGAGCAAACAGGGTACAGGCAGGAAGATGCTTGTAAAGTACATCAATACAGCTGACTCACAGATGAGGAGAACAAAAATAAAACACAAGTAACAAGTGCAGGGAACAAAAAGCTTTCTTGGAAATAATTGTTCTTTCTCTATGTGCTTAAAATGCATGAAAATACTGGTATCAGTTATATAAGTCTAATGCAAGTGTTGTAGCCAGGGAAGAAGCATAATCATAGCAAAAACTACCTCTTTTCTCAAATCATGAAATTTTTCAAGTTCTGACATATTGGATTTCACTCTTAAATAATGGTCTCTGAATTGTATGCCCAGGAAGCATCATCATCATCATCATCATCATCATCATCATCATCATCATCATCATCACTATTATTATTATTATTATTATTATTATTATTATTATTATTATTATCATCATCATCATCATCATCTTCATCATCATCATCAGTAGTAGTAGTAGTAATATTCCATTTACTTGATTAAGTTTAAAGTTTTCATTGAATAAAATCTGAAGTACACAAGATGAATAAAAAAGTGAGGCCCTAGAAGAGTGATCTAGGTGTGTTAGATTTGCAGGACAGAGACATTTTCATTTCTCAGTTCAATGAATAATTTTTATGAAATTACATACTTACCTGAGCTGACATCACAATCATCAGAGTTATGTTCAGAAATGTATTTGGACCAAGGTGCTTAATGAGGGCTATGGAATAAGAATATTTTTAAAATTAAATAGACTACACATGTCTGTGTACATATAGCTGGAGATTACAAGGGTAGGATAGTATTTTACAGATTATTTATGGATTATTTATTCTGGATTATTTATTCTCTATTGTAACACTTTCATAGAATGCTTTAAAAAGTTTATTCCAAGATCTATTTTATGCTAAAATAGGAGCATGGGGACTAACCAAAGCTATTTAGTCAGGAAGCAGGCTAGGAGACTTCACTTTCAGGCCATCCCTAAAATACACATTGTGCTGGGTAATAGCTCAGAAGTCTGTTTTCAGCTTTCAAAGGAGTATTTAATTTTGTCTCGATAAATTAATCTTAGTATTTTCCCTTAAAGACAGTAAATCTGGTGTCTGAGTTTTCTGACAAATACAGGCAGCTCTACTCTTTTGGGAGCACTTAATTTTGCAGCTTGGACTGGCGTGTTGCTGGCGTGCTTTTTTCACAAATCATGATGTGAAGCCAGAATGTGTTTCTGCATGGGTCTGTCTTTGGAGCTTCACTGGGCAGCCACTGGGAAAGGCCACTTTGTCCTTGAAAACAACCACATCTGTGGCAGTGAAAGATGTTAGTCATAAAGTTAATTATTCCAAAAAACTGTTTTGAGAGTGAATACACCTAATCTTTTATCCATTGAATAGAAAATGGAAATTGTTGTGCATCAGGATAGCTCCAATCTAAGAAGCTTAGTAATAAAAAAATGGCACATTAACTCCAACAATAAAGTGGGTACCACCTGCTGGTTAAGTTTGTTTTCTTATTACTACCATGGCCATTTTCCACTTAATTTGTTTACTTGAATATTTGAAGTTTCAGTGGCTGCATTAAGCAAACTGATAGTATCATTGCCTGATACTCCATTACAAGAAGGAATTGTAGAACAAAGAGATTGTGGTCAGTGGGCACAATTTTATGTGCATCCATTCCTTCATGGAACACATTTCCACAAAGAGGCAAGAGATACAATTTGATTAGTTTCCCACTAAAAGAAAAAAAATAAAATCCCATCCCTAACCCATGGCAGCAAGAAATAGATATTTCCTTCCTGCCTCCTGCTCCCTGTTGTTCCTGTACCACAGTGTATGGTTGCTGTGGCAATCATGACGGCTGCTCAGGGACAGTGTAAACCTTCCTTCAGCTTTGTGCTGCTGATGTGCATGGCAGTAGGTAGTTCCAGATGATTTAATGTGCAACTTGCAGCTCTGGAGCTGTCAGATTGAAGCGAAGGAGGTGTCATGCTGTAGTAACTGAGTGAGACAACCAGCATCATACAGGTGCTTGCTATTTATTGTGCTTTTATTTCAAACAGAGATGGATACCAATTTTCCCAAAACACACAGTGAGTGAGAAGGCTGCCTTGCAAGGCTAATATTCAAATCCCAATATTGCCACACTAGTGTAGGACTTTGACTCTTCTCAGTGGTTACTTACACAAAGTACTGGGAAGCTGTTGAGTCATTGTTATGTCCTGGTCCCTTGGTAAAGGTTGTTTGATTTACTGTGAGTAGTGCTTGGGGAAGAAAAACCAAAACTCTTGGGAGGTTCAGTATCAAACTTTTACTTGCAAACTTTAGAACATCAAGGTAGAATAAGGAACTTGGCAAATTTTAGAATGCGGCAGTTTTGCTTAGAAATTCAACAGTATAAAAGCATAAAAATTAACACTTAAGAAAATGTATAAGGGAAAGGAAAGAAGGAGAAAGAGAGGCTAAGATTAGAAAGGTGTGAATTCACCACCTGTGAATCCAGAGATGAGACCTGATTGTTGCAATTTCTGTATCTGTTGTTTGAAGCGATGATCACAGCCTTGATCCGGTGGGGCTGGGGGAAGCCCAGGAAGCACAAAGTCCAGTGGGTTAATACCACACTCAGGCCCAGTGGGAATGCTCAGGTACCTCTGCTGGAGCAGGGAGTTTTACACAGATGATGTAATACTGTGGGATCATTGGACACAACGTTTCAGCTGCCCCTTTATTCAGTGTAGCTGAGACAATTATCAGAAAGGATGAGTACCTCCAGCCTACATAGGAAGCTGAGCCGCTTGTGTAAGGACGTTGGCATGATAAAAAGCATTATCCCACCTGACAGGACTTGCCTCCTTTCAGCCTCCTCCCTTATCTTGTTCAACATCCATCTGTAGTGTCCAGAAATGGGCGTGCACCCCTTCTTGGAGCATCATCAGCAAAGCATCCTCTGCTTTTGCATATGGTCGATTGTTTGAATCATCAAACATCAGCATTCCAGTATCTCACAGTGAGCAGTTTCTTTTCTACATGGACTACAAATAAGGCCTGTTGATCTTTGATGGCTTCAGATCTGTCTAATGGAAAAGGCTACTATAGCAAACCTGCCCGAGTTTCTAGAATAGTTTATACAGGGAAGAGTGTGACTTGATCATATATTGCCTGAAAAAAAGTCGTGATTTTCAGCTGGATGTGCAAGCTCAGTAAATTCATATGCTAATTAAATACTGTCTGCAACTGTTTATTAGCATACACTTTGATCTGAATTAAATATTAGCTAAATCAGATGGACTTTTAAGAATTCTATAGTGTATTGTCACTTAATTTCTTTGGCCCTTCCCAGAGGTTAGAAGTTCATTTATGTCTGGCTTTTTTCAAGAAATTTTTCCTCAAAAACAATAAAGTCATTTCAGCTAATGTTTTTTTTTAATGCTGATGTGATTTTTTCTGGAGGCTGAAGAGGGTTTGGTATCTTCTCAAACAGTAAAAGTCAACTGTAGTTCTTGCAGCATAGCTGCTGTGAACAGCATATAATTTTGCAGCAGGCATTTGGAGTAGGAAAGCGTAACGTAACTGCTGGGCTGCTGGTTGCAAAAACAGCTCTTGTTTCTCCCGTGGAAACACTCTGAGATTTCCAGATAAAGTATACTAAAGACAATTTGTCCTCTGTGTCCAAATTGATGTGCCAATCCACTTCAGGACTGACTGTGCAACTCTAGTAATTTTGGAGGTTAAACCTCCTATCCAGACCATACAAATCAATAGGATTAATTTAGTATGTAGGTTCTGCCTCTGTAAGTGCTAAGATAATGAGTAGTGGCTTTTAATTCTGCAAACCCCACTTGATTTATTTTTTGTAAAGAACTAAGACCATATTTTGTGTTTTCAGTGGCCAAGAAGGCATATGAAGTTAGCTGAATTTAGACAGAGAACAAAAATCTAGTCCTAGGAGTAGTTTTTTTCATTTTAGAAAACAACTTTTCATTTTAGAGAACAACTTCCACAAGAAAAAGAGCTATATACAAAAAAGTAAAAAAAATAAAATTACAAAAATAAATAACAAAAAAAACCAAACACAAAAACAACCCCCCAAAATCCCAAACAAAAAGAAAAAAACAAAGACAGCTGTTGTATTACACTGAACTCTGGAAAAGCTTTTGATCATACCATCTGCTTTTCAGCTGCTGTCAGATGAGGTAGGGCATTTGCTGATAGAAACTGCAAAAATGTCAGACCTACCACAGAACCAGAAGTATGCAATTTAGTCATTGGGTCCATCCTGAACTTATACTGTGCCATCTTCACATCTGGAACATGTCTGCAAAGACCAATACTCCTTTTGTTGCTTACATTCAGAAAGCAAACATTTTCTGTTTTATTTGGTGCATATGGTGAAGTCATCCATAGATACTAATGCAGCTTACTACCAACTACTTTTTACTTCCTATCTTCCTACATGTTTTGTGGTTAAAATTTCAGCTACAGAAATAAAATTTAGAATGTTTCTTTTTCCTCTAAAGATATAAGCTTGTGAAAATATCCATACCTCCATTTAAACTATTAACAGGTACACTGGGAACTGCACACTGAATTGTTATACAGCCCTGTAAATTTTCTGGATAAGGAAATTGAAGGCAAAGCAGTATTTGGTGGCACAGAAAAATTCCACATTAGATAATATAAACCAATTTTTGCAATCAGGGAATGGGAAGGGCTCAACAAAGTATTTATACTCCATGATAATGTTCAGAAACCTTTTTTACTGTCAGGGTCTGTTGTGTATGAGAAGTCATCATTTCTTTTATCTTTCTCAGGAAATAAAATTATCCTTTCTGTGGCTTCATGTGGGGCACAGAGACCCATTCATTACTGCTGTAATATCTCAGTCAGAGACGAGGAGCTCACTGAATGAGATGCAGGGTTTCTGTGCAAAAACACGAGGTGCAAATTTGCTATCCTACAGGAATATCTCACACTAAGTAAACTGCCTTTCCAAAGTATTGCCTATTTAGTCTCACCAGCAAACCAGCTAAGCAACTAATGGTTTGTGGCTATTTTTGTTGCTTGGTCTCTGCATGTTGTCATGACACTGCCAGCCTCAATACAGAATTGCCATATGTCTGCTTCATCTACAGCAAAGCAATCTGGGCATCCATGTCCCATCAGACTGTTTGAAAACTGTTGCAAAGGAAGACTGGAAATTGAAGTTTAACATGGGGTAACAGTCCCCAGCATCAGTAGTGTTGCCACCCAATCAACTCACACTGCTTCTTTCTAAGGACAGCATTTTCAGTTCAGATTAAAAGATGTATGTGTGCATGTAAGTTTCACAGACAAATTTTTTAGGCCTATGACTTCCATGATGCAATTTTTCAGGGTATATAGCAAGTGGGAATGACCAAACTGAATTCTTGTTTTCTTCAAGTAACAGAGTATCCATCTCAGTGATAAGCTTTCATCTTAATTTGTGGCTCTTGTACTTCAGAGGAATATCTATCATGTCAGTGTCTTGCCAATGTCTCCAACAACTCTCTCTATAGTAGAAGAGTTGCAGGAAGTAAACTACATTACACTTCCTCCACATTTCTTGTCTGAATCAGGGTAATGGAAGACCTTGGATTACACTAGTGTGTGAATGAAAATGTCTGCCTTAGCAGTTAAAACCATTGCTCTCTTTTTGGCTGATTTTAACAAGTTTCTACACTGCAAGTCTAGACAAAATCACATCTCTGCTTAACTCCCAGTCTGTGATATGCACAGCCCTGTGATTTAAGGGACTAAGTCTGACTTGTATTACCCTGCTTATATGCTTTGTGACCTACAACATGTATTTACTCATATATTAATGACTTCAGCCACAGAGACTGTTAATACAGGCAATGAAACATCCTAACATACCAGTATGAAACCTGTTGTGTAGGGGAAGAGAAATGGATTTACTACCAAAGCATTTCTGGTCATTTATTCCACTGGAAAATATGCATATTCTATTCCATAATGTTGATAGTACTGTAAGACTTAAACTGGATGTGGACATCATAAAATACAAAAATTTTTAAATGGGACAGAACTTTGAGATTTCCATAACCTGTTCTCTCAGTTATTAAGGGTGTCTCGGATATCCAGTCTGGGGAAAGCCAGGTGTTTACAATAAATTAGGTCATTTGATGGCTCAATTGCAGAATTGCTGCCTTTCTTATAAGCACTGATTGTTTTGCTTTTCCCCTGCTTTTTACTAGACACTGAATGTACGAAAAATCAAATTAAGACATTGTTGTGTTACTGGCACAATGAAGAAAGAGCTGTAAAATTTTAAAATTTTGCAGCCAACATTCAAACTTCTCTCCTTGTATCTGCACCCTCATATTTCCTCATTTGGAATTCTCTTCTGTACTCCTCAAATTAGAAAACTATTTAATTTAGGTTTCCCCTAAACAAAATTCTTTCTAATCTTTCCATTCCTGAATTTCCTCTTATTTGGCCATCCCAGTTCTTCTGCAGTATAACCCACTGACTCACCTGCTCACTTTGATCTTTGTTTTGCCTCCAAATCAAGCAGCTTTTCCCCTGTGTTAAATAGTATTATTCTTTCCAAGAAAAAGGAAAATGCTTTTCCTTCTTATATGAACCATTTTGACATTTTGCATAACTGACCTCCTTTAATGTTTTATCATACTCTCATTTTTCTTTTCAGGGTAATTTTCCTCTGAAATATTTAGGTAGGCCTAGCTAAATTACAAATGTCAACGATTTCCTATTTTCCTATTTTGCTGAACTGTGTTCTAAAACAGGAGACTAGCAGGTTGCACTCACAATTGCATCCGTATTTTTTTAGAAAAGGGAGAGGTTTTATTCTGACTTACACAGCTGAGATGCATACAAGAAGTTTATATGTCAGAGGTGACATTTAAAGACACTGAAAAATTTTCTGAAGGTAGCTAAAAAAAAATCACTTCAAATATATTTTAAAACTATTTTTTATAGTCTCTCCTGATGTCAGAATGAAATGAAGATGAGAAACAATCACATTTCCAGAAAGATTAGTATTTTGCAGCATTCTTAGAATGCTAAGTTTGTAAAGCAAGCACACTTGGTGCTTTCTTTGCTATCATCACTGCTGTCCTGTTTTTTTCCTTCATCTTCAGCTATTCATTGTCTATTCAGCAGGTGCAGCCAATTTGAGGTTTAAAGAATTATTTTTCTTCTTTATCTCTTGTCTCTCTCATGACACAGGGCAAAACATCTTTCTGTGCAGTTGTGCTCATCAGTCTCTGTTTTTGATGATGTTGTCCTCTCCAAATAAAAGCATGCTAAAAATCTGAGCATATTTCAGCTCACTCTTCATACTCTGAACTGATTGAGGTTAACCATACTGTAAAAAAAAATAAATTTTCACATGTTATAGAATAAATACCAAGTACAGCCTTGTACTGCATAGATATTCAAATTTGATCCTGTTGCCTTGAAATTACCTGAAACGTAATAAGCTCTTCCATCTTTGTGGAAGTTTTCAGAATAAACCCTAGGGTGGAAAAAAGTGCTGTGTTAAAAAGTGCTATAGTTAAACTTTTTTGGCTTGGAAAGGCATGAAAAGAGGAACTGAATATGCTGGTAGTCGGAAAGAATATTTATGACCTGTCATTTGTTTTACCAAACACTGCTTTTAGACTATTTCAGAACAATTTCTGGACTCATTACCATCCTATGGCCTGGGAAATTTGCAGTTGATGATTATTATCTAGATACATAAAGATATAGATATAAATATATAGATATAGAGATAGATATAGATGATGATAGAGATAGAGACAGAGATAGACATGATATAGATATATATCTTGCTTCTCATTCTAGGGGTAAAATCAACTTTGCCCATATGGAATACAAACTTGTACATACTGTCCAATGCATAGTAGCTCATATTGATGGAAGTTAATAATTTCTCTATCCAGCTAGGCCTGAATATTGCAAGCTGTGTCACAGTTATGATGGCTTAGGAGGCATTCAATAAAGCAAAACAAACTTTTGTGTCTAATGACTTGCTTCTGTCTGTCTTCTGCACAAGTCCTGTTCTTTTCAACCATGATAGGTCTACTTCACCCAGAGGAGTACGGAACAGAAGCGTGTCTCAATATTTATTGAGAACAAGTTTGAAGAATTCAGGAATTTTTGGCTTAGGACCCATTACAACCTACTACAGACAGTTCCTTGTCCCCTAGATTGTCTCAGTGGTCCTGCCATTTCAGGGATTGTCTCGCTTATGAAAATGATAGTTTCCTTCTGTTTCAAAACTTCTTCCCTCCTCAGCATGTTTGGGAGGTATCCCTGTCATAGCTGCTCCTTTCATTGGTAAGTGCTACTGTGGACTACACATGGACAGCTATAATTTATATGTCTAAGGTAACCCTGCATGTACATTCATAGAGAACTTGGGAAATCTCACATGGCAGTATACTATCTCTGTCTCTCTTAAGTGTGTCTCTGTCTCTTCTATGCGTGAATAATTTCTGAAAATCTGTTTGGCCTCCACTGCTCTCAGGTAACATACTGTTACCTGACTTTGTCTTTAGGAACTCAAGGCAGTATCAGGATGAAGGCAGAAAAATAAAAGAATTAATGAAACACATAAGGCTAAACTGACCCTGCTGAGCCAGAAGCTGTGTACAAGAAAAAGACTAAAAAAAAGTAATCTGTTAAACAAGGATGGAACAGATTATAAACAGCGAGTAAAACAGTTTTAAAATAGGTGCTTTTGGTAGCATCCAAGGTCAGGTAATCCTTTCCTTCTGCTTCCTCCCAGCATCTTTTCAGCCTTCTCCCACCTTGCTTTCTATCCTGATTTACTCCATCTTCTCTTTACTTCATCTTTTACTCTTCTTTATTCCATCTTCTTGGTTTTTACTTGCTTTCTACCTGCCCTGCCTGAAAATTAGGTTTCTGCCCTGCTGGACTGTAATTATTGCTGGCAGCTGTCACAGTGTGCTGTAATCCTGCTTGCAAAGAAGGTCTGTTTTGGCTCAGTGATTTTCTACCACATTTTCCTAGTCAGAATGAGGATGCAGCTAGCTTATTTTCCTGGAAGTTAATCCTGTTCACATGAAGATATTTCATTAAAACCTGCAATGAGGAAATGGGCAGACCTTCCCAGCTTTTTATTGCTGGGTTTGTTTGATTGTTTGTGGTTTGTTGTTATTTGTGGAAGGGAGGTTTACTAGGGGCAGGGGAGTGTGTGTCACTTCCTTCTTTTAAGAACAAATCTCATGCATTTTACTCAGGCAGGTTTTGTGGAGGGAAATGAGAGGTAGTTTGTTATGGCAAAAGTTTGGCTGTCGGGTTCCAAGCACTTCCACATGAAAGGAGTCCAGTATCTGCTACTGCACTTTGCAAGGAGATCACTATGGGCACACCGAAAGAATTCAAGATATTTAGCAAGAATCCAGCTGCTTATCAACTGCTTTGCAGCTTGTTTGGCAACCTTTGCTGATGGTTCATTTGCCTGTTTCAGCCATGTCTTTCTGAAAATCTATCTCTTCAGTGCAGTGCAATATAATTTTGAGTTTGTAAGGAATGGTAACCCTGCTTCTATTATATTTTAAAAGAAGAAAACAAAAAAAAAATATTTTTTTAAATGCTTTCTGTTGGAAATCGCACTTCCTCACCAAGATGACACAGAAAATTACCTGAAAAAGTCTTTTTAAGTCTATAAATAGTGTGCACACTGAGGAATTAAAGGAAATCAGAAAAAGACCATCCCCAAAATACACAATGGGGTATTGGCAGTGGAACCGAAAAAAAATGTTATTTTTAAATAATTGAGTTTAACACCAACAATTGAAAATACCAACTACACAGAGGTAATAATGTGGGCCCAAATCCCTACAGAAAAAACAGAGTACTTGATTTTGGGGTTTCTTCTTCTTTGGATGTAAATTGGTTTTTGGCTCAAAAGAGATAGCTGGGTAAATAATAGTAGAGTAAATAGTAGTTTTACTCTCTAACAGTTTCATTAGGCTCTTATGAAAAATAGGAAACATTTTCATAGCTACTCTGTGAAACAGAGCAGCACAGAGAAAATTAATTTTTAAACTCATTTTTCCTGCCTCACAGAAATACAGAAGAATGTCTAGTGGTAATTTGACTAAAACTGCAACTCTTACCCCCATGTTTCCTTTTAGCATGTAAGCAAGTCCTTAGTATACATTACTTTTTAACACAAGCTTCTTGGGATTTATTATTTTCTAATGAAATGTACTGGATTCCATACACACACTTTACTAGGTTTTTCTTTCTTCTGTATTTTTTTTCTGCTGAAGTTGTCCAGAGGGTACAACTCAACAACAGGCTTAAAGAGTCTACAGTGGGTAGGTGAAAAGCTCTTAGGCACCTTCTCTTCACTGAAAGAAGAAAGGCTTTTTCCTTTTCTTATCAATGAGTTATTAAATGGGTTTCTAAGTCTTTAATTTTCTGCTATTTTTGCATCTGCTGAGATGGAAGACACTCATTCAGAAAGAGGTGGCTGGGAATACAGCTTACTGGCCCAGATATTTTCCTTTAGCACAGCATGTTTTTCAGTGCAGTAGCATCTGTATCCCGTTCAGCCAATGTCCTCAGCATGTTGCTTATCAGTTCTCTGCAGAGATTCACCCACCAATGTACTTGTAAATAGCAGGTTGTGAGATACATTAATGGCTCTTGGAGTTAGGTGACTAAATTGGAAATATAAAATTCTTACCTGTTAACTCAGGGGAAAGAAAACCAGAACAAAAGGTCTCCAGCAAAACAGACAGCTTTTGTTAGACTAAAGATATTAGACATTTCTAAGTGTAATTTCTGCATAGATACTTTAGGATATGTCTGAATTTCTTCTTGCCTCTGACTACAGAAACTAAAGGCTGATATATGTATTTTAAACCTTGCTTGCAGAAAAATGTATTTTATCAACCCATCAATGTTTGGAACCAGGTAAAAAATTCTCTCAGTGTCAAGGAATAACAGTGAGAGGCATCTGTACTGAAGGACAGGTGAATGCCACTCAACTAGCTACTATGGATGGATAAATCAAATGGCCCTGTGTCTGCAGATATTATTTATATATAATATAAATTATATTTATATTTATATTACATAATATATATTACTATATAGCCTAAAGTTGTTGATACATACTCAGATTTTCTGCTGTGTTCTTCTTTTTAGCCCAGGCTCCAGCCAGACTGTTTATTTGGGGTTGGTTCAGTATTCTCACTGATAGCTTCACACAGTAGGATTAACCTCAGTTATCATATTTTTCTTTGGTTCTGTCATAAATTCTAGTTAATTCTCAGACATGGCCCCAAAATGGTAATTCTAGTGGGAGTCTGAGCAATCTTTCAATTTCCATCTTTTTTTTCCCAATTATTTGTCTTCTTTATTTTACTACTTGAATTATGCTAGACCTCTTGAAAATAATAATAAAGCAATGGTTGACGTGGAAAGACAGCCTTTTTATTCCAATGTAACTAATTTACATAGTTCCATTTTATTATTAATACAGCAACACTTCATTCTTCTGATGGGCTTATTTTTCTGATGCATGCAGAGAAGAGAGTTGAAAAAGAAATTGGAAGTTTAGGGTTATATGTGGTCCAATGTCTGAAAAGTACTTTTTAAAATTTTCCTGTGGTGATAAGCTGTTCAGTGTTGCAATTTTTATGATTACTTTTTATTAAGCTGGGAGTTCACCGATCATGGGTTTAGTTTGAGATGTTGTTTGCGCCTTCTCCAAACTCTTTTGTTTAGTATGTTCTGTCCCCAACCTGCAGACTGCCTCTCCTGAGGCCTTAAAGACAGAGAAGGATACCTTGCTATTTAGTGCTACCTCCAGAGCTGTCATCTGTGGCATGGGAAGCACATCATGACTATGTACAGCAGAGGGTCTGATCTCATCAGCTCACATACTGATTGTGTTTTGAGATGAGACATACATAAAAATGTGTATTTCAATTCACGTGACCTGTGGGCAGACTGCCTGCATTGCACAGGAAGCTTCATTTCCAAGGAAATAGAAAATAGCTTCATATCAAAGAAATAGAAAGAAAAAATGGAAAATTATCATAAAACATTTCTTTGCAAGAAGGGTATTGAACCCTGCAACAGGCTCCTAGAGAGCTCCATGCTTATCAGTGTTTAAGAGACATTTGGACTATGCCCTTAATACTGTGCTTTAACTTTCGGCCAACCCTGGTCAAGCACTTGGACTAGATGATTGTTAAGGGTATCTTCCAACTGAAAGAATCTATTCTGTTACTATTCTATTACTTTTTGTCCTAGCTTAGGGGAAATTTTGGGAGGCAATCTCCTAATGGCATCCCTCCAGAAAGCAAATTCAAGCAGCCCCTCCCCCAACTGGTTTGGGAAAATATTTCCTTGGATAAAAGTGGAGAAACGTGTGTTTTTAACAAGCAAAGTATTCACAAGCATAAAAAATTTATAATATTAAACAATTAAACCTCTCACTGTTCTGAAGAGATGGCAAATTCAGAAATTCCTTATTTATTCCTTATGCAGCATCCCAGCCCTGGTGGGACCCACGTGAGAGCTCCTGGTGTTTGTCTGGGTTTTCAGTCCAGAGCAGGTTTGAACAGTTCCAAGAAAAAGAAAAAAAGCAGTCATGGAACTTCTCTACCTCAGCTGGCTAAAAACTAAATAACAGGAAAGGAGAGCTCTGTCCTGCTGTCTGTCCTGCTGCAGACAGCACAGCCCAGGAGCAGAAGGCAGAGGCGTGAATGCTGTTTCTGAAAACAAAATGCAGCTTATTCTTTCCTTCCTTTGCTCCCTGGACCAGTCTGAAAGGTGCAAAACTCAATATCCAGTATAAACAGAACAGACAATTGGGGATACAAGCATCATAGAGTCACCCCAGGACATAATTCTAATTCTAGCCTATTCCATTCCATTCATGAAGTTGTGGTTTTTGAATAGATATCAAGTAGTTTGCCAGAAACATCTGTATATTCCAGAGAGAGAGGGAGAGAGAAAACACTTCATTGAAGTATCATATATGCTTTGTATCAAGAGCAATTTGAAGGATCAAGCTAAGTTTAATTTGGAAATAGCGTACTTTAGGTGAGGGTGTTGCCTCAGCTAAACAAGTAACACCTGACATTAGTTGTATTGGTCATCGCCTAACTCAACTGATTAACTGAGCTAAGCCAGTTTCCTATTACTTTATTCAGTTTGCTTTGCAGCTTCTAAAATGCTGTAGTATTGTCACTGATGCCAAAGTCTCTGAAATTCCTTGAGCTCAGGGATCAAATGAAGGTAGAACAGGTGCTAAAGGAGGGTTGCACTGGATTTCCTGGGAAATCCTCTGCAGCACTTTTCAGGTCGATGCTTATCAGAAAAGTTTTGCCTTGTCCTTCTGACCTTGTATGTCTCCTTGTTCTGTGCTGGTAGACAGCTCTTGGTGCCCTGATGTGTACTCTTTATCAGATACTGCTGCACTTCAGTGCTGTATGAGTAGGAATCTAGGAACATGGAAACAAGAGATGTTGCTTGATATGAATGTAAAAAACGCTTATGTAATTCCTAATTAAAGGTGTCACTTATTCTACATAAAAAGGAATTGAGGCAGTCCATACTGACAAAAGAAAAAACAGGTAACAAGTGTTTAGGTCAAAATTATGTCATAGTTTTCATGAGTAAAGTAAAGGCACAAGTAAAAAGATGCAATCTCTCTTGCTTCATATGAAAGAGGTTCAAAAAAAGCTATTGCTATGGCAACAAAAGGAGCAAGGGGATTTACAGTTATGTATGTTTCAGTGCAGTCTTAACCAAGAGTGAATCTGGCTAGAAAGAACAGCTGCACATATATTCATTTTTATTTATGAATTGTGTATCTCACCTTACTGCCTCAGAGCCTATAACTTAGAGTGATAGGTCATTAACCATACATTGCTGAAGACATTTCTGGACCTTATGTGTGAAGCATAATTCTTAGATTATTTATCAAGCTCTCTCTTATATAGAATCAGAAGGTTGAACAGGTTTCTAATATCACTTGAAAATATTTATTCTATGCCATATGCCACCAGTTAGGTCCACACTCATAATACAACTAAATCTTCCTCGTAATCTCTTGGGAATACTATGTCTAATGTCACTCTAATACAGGAACATTCCATCATCTCTAATTTCACCCTGTAAGTCCCAATGAACTCCTTTTTTCCATATGAAGATTAAGACAATTTCTGTCTTACCAAATTTTATGTCACAAAATAAGCTGCATGTTAATCCTATTTAATAAAGTTCTCATAAAGCAAATAAAGTAAGATTGTCTCACAGACATCAGGACATTCTAAGATTCCTGATTTTATTTATTTTCTTCTTATAATTACAGTACTTTCAATAATTGTATTATTTATTAAAATTGCAGATCACAGTTTTTCGAATGGGATCAGAAGGACACCAGGATATTGATTTAGCGATCCTGACAGCGCTGCTAAAAGGTAACAGAGTTAAACTCCACAGTGTTATTGACATCTCTATCAAAATGATACATCTGTACAGTGAAACTGAAGTATGCTTCTTGCTCTGCTTTATACAAATCCAGCTCTTTCTTTAATGTTTAAACAGCTACTGTTTTCCCTTTCTGAATTTTTGTTCTATGCAATCACTGACGTGTCACAAGAAGTACCAGTGGTGACCCCCACACCAGTTACTTGTGAAGTTTATTATTCACAAGAAGATAGCCAAAGAACTCCTCAGACTTAGATTACCTTGGTAGCTAGAACATCCTTTTAGATAAAGCTGGCTCTACTGCCAAAGTAAGGTGTTGTCTGTAGTCATTCCTAGGAAATTCTGGAAGTAGTGTGAGGTTCCTTTCAGCCTCCACTTGTTGAGTTAAGAACATAGCTATTGGGATGGTTGAGCTTTTAATCTTAAACTTGGCAGGTTGTTACATCTTTCTAAGCCATTACATGTTAGAGTTCTGCTCTTGAAAGGTTGGATAGAAATAAATTCGCTGTTGCTAGAGTTCATGATAGACTCTGGTCTATATTAATTAATAAATTAATTCAAAACAAGGATCAAGAATCTCATCGATCACCAAACTTTTTCTTTTTGTCCCTTGGAAATGATATAATTGCAGCTTTCATTTTTATCTTCAATGTAACTGAATTTCTTCATTATCCTCAATGTGAAGGTATTTTCTTCTCATTTGCTCTTAAGACAGTTTCTAAAAATACTGCTCTTTTTTTCTATTAATAAGGCAAAGAATGTCTTTGAGTTGTGATTCCAGTTTTTCTAGATGTGTTTTGAAGGTCTGTATCTCAACATAGATCTCTGGAGTCGTCTGAATACTGACTCTTGGAAGCTGAAAAAAATAAATCACCAGCCTGCGAGAGATTGTTTTCCATTTCAGATGTTCTTTTGCAGTATTTACGTGACCAACTGTTCTAGTGGCTGCCATCTCAGTATATGAGCAGTCCTCCCTGATCTGGAATATCTGTTTTGCAAGCGCCTAATTGGCGCTATTGGCCCCTTAGTAAAATAAAATTTCCTTTCCTCTTCACGTTATGGCTGCAAGTCATCATAAGAAACTTTTGTTAGACCAGGAGGTGTCTGGATCTGTGTCAGTACTTTTGACACCTCCTTTCATGCTTTTCTGGGAATCTTGAAAATCTGCTGATGGCAGCAGAACTTGTTTCTTGCTCAAGAGGTAGCCAGAGGAGCTAAGACTTATAGCTCATCTTCCTTGCTCCTTCACACTTCCTGATTATGAAAGTATTCAATAAAGATCAGGTTCATCCTCTGGTTCATGCAAGTCTCCTGATCACAAGGTGTTTAATTAATACGTGCAAAGATGAGATCTGTTGTCTCAGCTAAGTCAGTTGTCCTTATTCACACCATGTCTTTGTACACGTGTTCTCACCCACCTTGAAAGAAATACCAACTTTCTGTAAATACATCTCACTAGCCTGATGGATACTTGATGATTTTTCATCAAAGTCTAAGGTAGCAATGCTGAACCACTTGTCTATTGATTTCTATTAAGTAATTTCTCTGTAATAGGTAAAATAAATAAAAATTATTTTTTCATGCTGTTGGAATTTTCATGGCATTGGAGTTTTCATGGCAATGGAAACTTACTTCCCACAGCCTCTTGTCTCTAAAATTAAAGAAAAATAATAATTCTAATAAATAAAATAAGTAAGGATATTTGAAGACTGGGTCTGAGTTATCTTGAAAGTCATAAATTTAGATTTAAGAATTCTTCTCTTCCTACTCTCCAGTACTGTGTGCAAAAAGGGTCAGAGAAATGAATGAAACTGGTGAGTGATTACCAGGAACTTTTTCTCAGTCTTCCTGATGAGGAATTTGCAGCTTTTGATAGTGCAAGAGAAGCATATCAGCTAATGACCCAACCCACCCTTGTGTGAGTGATTTGGTCAGGGAGGAGGGGAACAAGGGTTTGGAAACACAAAGTATTGCTACCTATTTGTTGTGTAAAATTTGTAATGAACTAATCTCTTTAAAAACCCAAACCAGATGCACTTCCAATTCAGGAGCTTGCCTGGACAGCATATTCCACAAGCCCCAAAACCAGCACCACATATTATTTCTTTGTTTGTTTTCACAAATCACTTGTTTAATCTTGTCAGCAAGATCTATCTTTCTTGGAAGTGATCTTCAATAGACTACAGAATGGCATCCAAACTGGTTATCAATTTACATTGCATGGATGTCACAACAGCATATGGTTTGCAAATTCTTTTTTTTTTTTATTTAATGTTGAGAGACACAAATGTGGGAAGTAAGTTTCCAAAGGCATGAGTTTATAGCAGGCAAGTTTATCAATACAGTTTAACTGTTTGTGCTCTCTTAACTCCAACAGTTGGACCTCACACCATAATGGATTTTGTCCTTTTGCAGCTGCTAGTGAAGCAGAAGGCATATGACAGGGAAGTTAAAGAGAGCATATGGAGATGCTCTAAAAAAATACTTGTTTTGAAGTGGCTTCAAAGATCCTAGTTCACGAAGCTGTTGCAATGTCTGGAGCAGACTAGCACCAGCCATGTTTCAGATGGTGCTCCAGAAGCCTTCCCAATGCAATTGTCAGCACTGGGAAAGAGGTGCTGTGTGGTACATGCATACAGTGAGATTACCACCAGGTACCCTCTGAGATAAACCATGTCAGGCTGAAGGAGACATGAAGTTTCTACAGTCTTTCCAGCTTGTGAGTAAGTCATGATTCATGCTCACTGAATAGCCATCATGTAGTATCAGATGGTCAAGGATACTCTGCCATGAAATCACAGACATGGAAATTTTCAGAGTTAGGTCAGCTGTCTGGTTACTGCAGTTGTAGCTGGTTTTGCTGTCTGCTTTTATATTGTCAATTGTTTTCCTAATTGCCAAGATGATTCTGTAGCAAATGCTGTGGAAACACAGCCATTGCACCAGAGAGCTGCTGAGCATCAGACCTGCAGAGACACAAAGAGAAAAGTTAATTTGGGTTGCTATTTTCCCTAATCTAGTCCCAGTTCTTCTTCTCAAAGAGGACACTGACATGCTTAGGTGCACTGTGGAAATGGGTATCCCACAGTTATTTCTGTGTAGGGAGATGTTTCATGTCATTTCATCTTTCCAAATACCTGAGCACCAAGATCATAAGTTGTTCCAGGAGAAACCTTTAGGGGTTTATATTGGTCACAGTAAGCTTTAGCCAGTATGTAAAAGCCTGTAGTAATAAGAATGTAATAGCTCTTCAGTAATCCTGCAAATGCACAACACTCATTGTCTATGTGTGCCCTGGCTCACCAAGGAGACAGCACTGAGTTTATAGTCCCAGGTTTTATCATCAAAGGGTATTACTGTTTTGGTCCAAAATATTGAGTAGACAATGTGATTTTCTACCAGAAGAGTCTATGCAAGATATGCAAGAATCTGTGCAGGCACTCCTAGATGGTAGCCTGAGCACATAAAATCAACGTCTGCAGGAACTAACAGCTGTCCCAGCAATCTATCTATATCCAGTGGTATCTATACCAAGATAAAATACAATATATTGCATCCCAACTGCAGCTTTTCTTCTAGGAGCAAATGAAAGGAAGGGTCACACTGTAGATGCTCTCATAGTCTCAGAACTCTTTTGAGGGACATATCTTACATCAGCCAGACACCAGAATACTGAGTAAATATTACAGAGACATTAGTCATATTATGTCAAACATTATTTAACACAGTAAGTATGATATGATTAAAATATTATTAAATACCATTAAAATAACACAATGCAATGGGTTATTAACTCTACCTTTGGATTTGATTTGGGTACGTTACAGTGACAGGCATCAGTGACAGGCATTCCCAGAAAGGTCACTTTTTGGATTCTTCCTACTAATTCAAGTTCATGCTCTATGACACTGAATGCAGTGAAGGAAATGATTGAAAGGATCTTAAGAGGCCATCTCATGTTTTTTTCTGAGTAGTTTTTCTTATATGAGTGGAATCATTCATACTTCTTAATAGTGGGTAGAACTCCACCTGAAATAGCTTGAATACTTCCTTTATCCTGTGTGGCAAAGGCCATCACTTCTATCCTAGAATAAAATTAATTAAAAGGCATCCACAGCCCATATGCTGCTCTGTACAAACATTTATAGCTTGGATTTTCCTTCTCCTCTTAAGTCATATCAGTGTTATCCACATTCATCTGAAAACCTCTTGGGGAAGATGTGAAAATGGAGACAGAAGCAAGGGCTTTCCAGCAAGAAACTCTACTGTGGAAGCACACAGCAACCAAATGTACCAGGGCCCCAGCAGGCACACCCATACTGCCCAATTCCACACCCTAGATGCACCCACTCTGCTTCAGACCTAGAGTACAGCATCCCCTTGAGAAAACACACATTTCTTTCGACTGCCAGACACCTGCACTGCTCTGTGAGACAATCAAATCAGTTATGGCAACAAGCACTGAGAAGAGCATCAACTCTGGGACTGCACATGTACCAACGGGAAAACTTGGCCACGGCTGGCATCCTTAAGCACAATGAAGGAAGATGGGGAGGACACCGGCTGGACCATGGCTTGCTTTCCCTTCTGCTCAGTATTTAGAGCTACAAGCATGCTCAAAAAAAAACAATTTTGGTGAATGGATGAGCAGTCACCACCTCATGCTCCATGCCTGCTGTTCTTTCCCATGATCAAATGCATCTGAAGACCCTCTATCCATCTGCCAGATGAATCTTTTCTAGGGCATGAAAAGGCCCAAGACTGCTAAGGTCAGTTAATACCGAAGAACACTCCCTGCTAGGGGTCAGAAGTTATTTACTTGGAGCCTTGGTGATTTAGCTTGACTTCTACCCAAAGTGGGGGCACTGTAAATTGCCCACTTCCCTCCCCAAGTACCTCTGATCCACTCTTGATCCACAATTATTTCTAACTAGATGGCACCCCTGCTATCCATACTGTAGGCTGCAGTAGGAAAATCAGGATATGAAGCTCCCTCATCACACATGTGAAGTGTTGTCACGCTGTGGGATCACCAATTACCATCACTAACCCCAGGTTTCAGAGTTCACCCATGTGTCTTCTCCATGGCTCACCAAAATCCTTGGTGAACACCTACTGAAGCTTTCACTTCTCCTACAGCTACATGATTGGGAAGGAAGAGATCTGCTTGGCTTCAGGAGGGAGGAGAACGTTATTTGCTCTCTATGTTTAACTTACACTATCATACTCACTGGAGGCTTTTTTTTTGGTTTTTTCTGTTTTTTTATAAGCAAATCTTAGGATGTTGAAATGTAGAGACATTTTTGCCTTTCCCAAATATAAATATTTTCTGTTCTTGAATTCTGCGTGTTGCTTGTGTAAGAAACTCCAAAAGTTTCAGATGTAGTTGGCATCCCCCCGAGGTCTCTTGTGAGAGCTTTTCTTCTGTATTGTGGTACATAGCAGTAAGAAGTTGTGTCTTATGCAAAGGGGCATTCCTGATACTTCTTAGCCACTGAGGTCACAGAAGTATTTTTACTTTTTTTTCTCTTCTTCATCTGGTTCAATTCTGTTCTGTTCCTGCGTTGTCCACCTGTTTATCAGAGCTCATTTCTGTATGAGTGTGATTTGGATGATTCACAATCCACCATCTCCCAAACAATTACTGTAGGTATTGACAAGTGTTTGACAATGGCAGCAGTAAACTGACTGCAAAGTTGAGAATTATGAAATTAAACTATAGGCTAAGCTCCACAAAGGTTTATATCAAGGTCTTCACAGAGAATTTCAGCAGCCAGCTTTATGTTTTCCTTGCCTCCAATTTCAGAGTCCACTTTCAGCTGGAACAGTGTGTGGGTTTGAATAGTACTGAAATGGGGACAGAAATGCTTTGAAGTAATGAAAAGCTATTATTTATCCTCACTCCATGATATCAGTACAAGAATTAATAAAGACAAAATAACAGTAGAGGTATGAAGTCATTAAAAAATAAGCCTTTATAAAATCACCTAACCACTGCAAGCGGATATTTAGTTATAAAGTCAAAGGGCCCTTTATTTATTTGGTTGATCAGTCCATTCAGGCCAGTTCTCCCTTTGACATTGAAGCACAAACGCTGTTTTACTATTACAAATCAGCTGAGAACCATGAAATATTAAAAAAGCACAGCAGGACAGGAATGTCCCACAGTGCCCATTAAAACTGCAGGGGAAAACCTACCCTCCCTCCCAAAAACAAACAACTCCAAATCATTATTTATTTTGTTGATCAGTCATTCATTTCATTTGGTTGATCAGTCTGTTTAGGCCAGTTCTCCCTTTGACATTGAAGCACAAATGCTGTTTTATTATTACAAATCAGCTGAGAACCATGAAATATTAAAAAAACTCAGCAGGACATGAATGTCCCACAGTGCCCACTAAAACTGCAGGGGAAAACCTACCCTCTGTCCCAAAAACAAGCAGCTCAAAATCCATCTTATCATCTGCATGGTTTCTCATTTAATTTGGATATATTATACCTTGACACAAGCTTTATAGAATGCTTTCTCACATGAGTATTTCATATATGAAGGGAAATTTATTCCACCAAGATGCCTCAGTATGAATAGGGGAGCAATTCCTACACTTCTTATTAAGCTGGAATAAGATAAGATAACACAAGATGCCAAAATATCCACAGCTACTGAAATCAGTGGTGTCTGTATGAGTCGAATCTACTCGTAATTGCTAGAGGCACGTGTGTGTGTGTGTGTGTGTGTGTGTTCATGTGATACACGTGGGTGTGTGTGTATTCCTGCAGCTCCATCTGTATCCTGGTTTGTTCTCTTGCTTCCCATCCAACAGGAGGGAAACCAGTTTAGTCCACCACAAATTGCTTCTTCTGGCTTCACCTCTATCTGCTGTATTTTGAAGGGAATATGAGGAAATAATGTTTATAAGACAATCTGAGAACCACAGATCCAGATTTGAGAACAGAATACTTATTTTTTTACAGGTGTAATGGAAGTCTTGGTTTTGTTTTATTATGAGATCAGCTGCAGAAATGACACGGACATCCGTGACACTTTTCACCAAGTGGAGTTACCAGGGCAGAATGAGCCTAATGTCTTACTTCTTTTTTCTCCTGCTCTCCTCCCTGCACCCCTGTCTGTATACACAGGAGCTAACGCATCTGCTCCCGACCAGCTGAGCCTGGCACTAGCCTGGAACAGAGTAGACATCGCCCGCAGTCAGATCTTTATTTATGGGCAACAGTGGCCGGTACAGTATATGTATATATACACAACGTCTTCTATTGGAAACACTTTGAACCCTGCAGAGTATTAAATCCATTCTACTTGTGTAATTGTGGTTTTAGTGTGGTTTAAAATACACTGGGTAGTGCTAAACACACGGTTCCCAATCGCAGCTGCTGAGGACAGGCACAGTTGCAGAGCTTCGTGTGTTCTGTTGTCCAAGGAAATGGTGACATCTAGCGATGCCTTAAGAGTAGGAAAGCGTACATCTGAAAAAACGGGAAGTAACAGATTTGTACTACCAAGCACAATTCTGCAAGCTGAGGGAAACAAGTGTACAGCCATATTTTAGTGCCAGGCTATAAATTCAAGGAGAGTCAAAACTTATTTTTTCACTTCAAGCAGTATGCTTTTATATGCAAATGCTGAATTTAAGGTGATGATTTGACATAAAAAAAATACACCATACAAATGCTGGAGATCGTGTAGACTGCCAGAGCTGATCAGCAGTATCACCTTGGATGGGCTATGGCTCCAGACCTCAGGTGGTGTTAATTCTGTGCCCACTGCAGCTCTGCATCGATCTGTCTGTTCTACATCTGCACCATCCTGTGCTCCAGTTGCTCCCAGGCTAATGCCATTCCCAGGGAGCAACAGGGGCATGGATTCTCTTCAGGAGTGGTAGGGCTGTAAATAAAGGGGTTATTGAACACTGTGTCAGGCAGAGGAGGAAGAGTCAGCTCCCAGCTTGTGCTGAAGCTTTTATAGGGGCAGAAGTCACGCAGAAAAACAAAAAGAAGCATATCCCTACTTGTGTATGTCCCTAAAGCCAAACCTATTCACTCAGAAGTTTCAACTGGACCACAATAGTCACTCCTGTGACAGTTGTTTCATCACTGTCATTAAAATTTCATGTGCTACCATTACATGAGCATTTACAATTCCCCATGGAAAAATTATAACAATGGGAAAAGCTTCTGTTTAAGTATCCTTGCTTTCAATTTAACTTTCTGCAGCTTGCTACCACTAAAGGTAGTATAAAAATCCTTGCCTTTTCAGTCATGGAGTGAACAGGACTATTTACTTTGATATTAGGCATAAGTATGTGTCAAAACAGAAGGGATTTTAATGGCACTGAACTGTCCTCATTGTTATCCCTTCATCATAGCAAATATTTGCATAAATTCTGCAAACTGCAATCGTTTTGGAAGCTAAAAGCTGAAAGAAATTATCTCATCCTTCTAATTCTGCCTGACCTACAAGAGATAATAAGAAGGAGAGGTTTTGTGTAAGAAGACCTCTTGCATATGAGCCTTCAAAGAAATGCAAATTATGAAGCTATTTCTGTTTCCTGGCTGTTCAAATTTCCCTGAGGTTCCACACCACAAACAGAAGGAAACTCGAGAAAAGACAGAATTAAAGTGATTTTGTGTGTGCATAACAAATATATCCAATACAAATAAAATGTTTGACAGGAAAATAAATAATTATAATAACAATATGGTGAATAAGGTAGAGACATGATCAGCAGTTTACTGGGTTCCAGTTCCTTTGTCCTAATCTGTTTTTCCTCTGATATTCATTTTTGAAATGCAGCCTTAAATCAGAAAAAATGTTACAGATTAAAGCTGTGATTATCCCAGTTCAAGCATAGAAGAGCAGCCCTTAGAATTTTGTCAGGGTTCCCTGCTTGTGCTAGAGTGACTGAACCAGCTGGATGCAGCCTGCCACGCCCAGGAACAGCTTCAATTAATCGCTTGCTTTGCAGGTGGGCTCCCTTGAGCAAGCAATGCTGGATGCACTGGTATTGGACAGAGTGGATTTTGTGAAATTGCTCATAGAAAATGGAGTAAGCATGCATCGTTTTCTCACCATCTCCCGGCTAGAGGAATTGTACAATACGGTAGGGCCAGCCTAAGGCAAATTTTCTGTCTCTATATTCACTGTTCTAGCTCCCACTTGTATTGTGATGACATGATAATGATGCACCAGGCAGTCAACACCTGCTGCAGAAATTTTTCATTAGTCCATATTGTCTCTCTTGCTTGTCTCTCATGCTGTGCCTTGCCCACATAATCTGCTGTATGGATTTTGTAAGACATGAAATAAGCCTCACACAGTGCCAGCTAATTTCTTGTCATTGTAATTCCAGTACAACAAACCTAAGATTCAGGCAGGTGGCACTCACTGGAAAACAGTAACTGACAAGTTGGGACTCATACAGTGGTATTATATGAGTCCTGACAATATGGTTTCAGAAAAATCTTCCAGCTCTTAATCAGTCTCTGTTACAGTGAAGGACTTCCCTATGCCCCTACGGAGTTCCAAAAGTTAGACCTTTGACTTTTAAAAACCTGTTTGCAAGTTTTTAATCCTTGCCAATCCTTTGTATTAATCCTCACGCAAGTCTGCTTCTGAATTCTCAAATGCAAAACACATTCCAGCATTCACAGTATTATACCTATTTAGGTAGTAGTCCAGAAAGTCCAAACTTCTTATGAAAAAGAAGTTCTCACTTCTTGTGAAAAAAATCCTGAAGTCCTGTCTAGTTCTTAGCATTCCCAGCTTTGTGTGTTGCAGAAGGGCTGTGATATGGGCATATCTCTTTTCAAAAAGTTTTTCTGCTGCTAGTACTTTTCAAAGCCTTTGCTGTCATAAGCTGCCACACTGGGCTGTTATCTGGAGGTGTTTCACAGTGATGGTGACCAAAAGTCAGTCCTGCAAAATATCAAATATGGAAAGGGTTCATTAAATTTGGGCAAAATATAGAGGAACAGCTATGTTATATATATAAATCTATATGCCACGCCAGAGACAAACTCCCATCTGATCTTTGGTCAGTTTATGCTTTGCCTATTGGTTAGCATCTATGTATCAAGAATAGAATGCCTATGAGCTTTCTTGTAGCATGGATAAGCCTTGTAGCTCTTGTACCAAAGCCAGTTTTTACAGGGAATAAGTTTGACAGAAGCCTTCAGTTCCACAGCTAAAAAATGGGCTTTTTGAACAAACTTATTGCTCTAGAGGTCAACATACATTTTTTCACACACAAATTCCAAAGGATCCAGGCTCTGAAATGCCTAAACTATCTGTTATACTATATGACCAAATGCATCCAGAGTAGCCTTAGCACCAAAAAAATCTGAAGGCCAGTGTGATAGATTGGCATTTAAGAAAACAAAGAGAAACACCTAAGGAAGTTAAAACCACTGGAGGTTGATGGGAGTTTGTCTCCTAGCCAACAGCTGGCCATTTCTAAGAATTGAGTCTAAGCAGTTTTGATCATTGAAAAGTGAGATCAACCTGTGAACAGCAGGTTAAGACCTAAGCCTGGGATTTTCTTTGTCTCTTTGTTTCCTGGCTGTGAAAGGGAACAGAGCTTTAGCTGGCTTCCCATCCCCTGGCCAGGCCATGCGGCCCAGGCAGGGGCTGGGCTGGGCCTGCCGCGGCTCCCGGCCGGGAGATGGGGCCTGCGGGGCTTGCCCCGGGCTCTGGCCGGGCCAGGCCGGTCCCTGGCTCGGCTGCAGTTCTTTTGCTGTGACTGAATTCATCAGAGACTGCCGAGTAAAGAAAGAAAAAAAGCTCTTGACCTGTGGCAGGCTGAGACAGTGACCACACTCTGCAGAGCAGCCATGAAGAATCTTCCATCACAGACAACTCCAGCTGCTGCTCCAGCAGAGATCACAGAACCATCTACAAAGCCTGGGCAAGATTTTAATCTTTTCTTTACCTAGATGAGACTTGCAGATTAATCCTTTTTTCCAGAGAAAGAAAAAGAGAGTAATCAACATGTAAAGAGACTTTATAAACTCTCAGAGACAGTAAAGAAAAGAACTAAGCTTCAGAAGAGGTAGGGAATAAGAAGAAATAAGCTTTAATAAGCTGAACATTTTTCTGTTAAAGCTATGGAGATGGACAATAGTGTTCTGAAAAAACTCCTTTAATTCATGATAGAGTATATTGGGAGGAATAGAGTAGTTCAGAGTGTGGATTTTGAGCAAAAGGTAGAGTAATTGTGATACAGTGAGGTGCTGGAATAGGAGGGGGGAGAAGTAATAGTTGAAGATTTGAGGCTTTGAGAGGCAAAGAGAAAACTTCTGTTTCCAGGGAGACTCACAGAGACAAATGAAGAGAACTTTTGCCTTTGAATAACTCATCCTTAAAAATTACATCCCTAGACTCATTTGACCCATACACACCTCAGAGTGATGTGAAATGGGAGGAGAGAACTGATGACAGATTTCCGGGCAACTGGCATCAGAAAAATAGAAAGCTATAACAGAAATAGCTTTCTTGTGAGAAACTCCATAGATTAGCAAAAGAAGACTTCTGTTTCTCTACAGAGACTGATGAAAAGATTCAAGCAAGAATTGGGGACTGTTTAAACACCAAAGTTCCGAAGTTTTTTGTCTCTATGTTGTCATGTAAACAAGGGAATAGTTGAGTGGTGGGAGAAAAAAGGGTTCTCTGGAAGTTTTATTTTAGTTTTCTTATTCTTGTAGTTTTGTTAATAAATTTTCTTTATTCCTTTTAAGTTTTAAGCCTGTTTTGCTCTTGTTCTAATCCACATCTCACAGCAAGAAATAAGTTTTCTAGTAATTTTTTAGTTACTGCTTTAAAACCACGACAGACAGTTAAAAAATGCCATATTTCAGCATGAGACCTAGGAGTGACCTGTGAAGCTACAAACCAGTGAATCTTATCTCTGCCATGCCAAATTTGTAAAAATAGAAGTGTAGAACTATAGACAAGGGAATCAATTTTATATCAACAAAGAGTTTACCCAGTTTCTGTAGGAAAATGTTAAGCCTCTGCAGTCAGCATGTGGGAGAATAAGGATTTTGCATTTGGTGTCCCCCCCCCTTTTTTTTTTTTAAATTGTTTGACAGTATTTTAAAACTTCAAAGGTTATTAAAGAAATGTAGCTGCCATGGCTTAGAAGATTGAGGATGCTTTTGGTTTAAAAACTGCTTGAATGTTAGCAAACAGGGAGAAGGAATACATGGGTTTTTTTCACCACAAAAGGATACAATGACCAGGGTCATAGAAGACCCTGTCCTGGGACCACAGCTATGTTCAGTTTGTTTATGTAAGATCTGAAAAATGGTACCTATAAAAGAGACAATTATAATTGATAATAATAATAATAATAATAATAATAATAATAATAATAATAATAATAATAATAATAAAACTCTGAAGCAGCATATGAAGAGTCATAGGTAAGTCTCATCATGCTCAGAGATGGGATTACATAAAATTTAGTGTTGGGAAGTGCAGGGCAAATCATATATGGAAACATCGACTCTACACGTATAGTCATCTCATCCATCATCAGCTACCACCAAGAAGACCTCTCATAAAAGTCTCATAAAATATCAGAAACAGTCAAAAAACAAAGCAGAAAATAAAGTCAGATGTAGATGTAGATGTAGATGTAGATGTAGATGTAGTAGTAGTAGTCGTAGTAGTAGTAGTAGTAGTAGTAGTAGTAGTAGTAGTAGTGGTAGTAGTAGTAGTATCGAAACTGTGGGACTCCTCTGCAGAATGTTTTTTGTGATGACAGCTGGAGTCAAAAGAAGATTGGCCAAATTCACAGACTGCATTCTGCAATCACATACATATGCATTCACAGAGAGTGGCTTTGAGATGAGACAGCCTCAATGCAATGCCAGGCTCAGAGTGTCTCTGAGGGATGGAAGGGGAAGTCCTGAGTGCAGGAAGGCTGAGACTAAAAGCAGCTGGATTTGCTTCCACTTGTTCCCAGAGGTTGTGCATGTTGTGCTGTGCTCTTGGTTTTTCTAAGCCAGGAGCCTAACCTGATACACAGGACTTCAGTTTTCATCCAATGTGGCTGTTCATAGGGTTTTCTTATGTAAGAGTTTTCTACAAAAGAGGAAAACAGGTGAAATAACATTCTTGTTATTGTTTCGGGGTCTTTTTAATTGATAACACTGTACAATTGAAGTGCTCTCAGCTACCTGATTTCTAAACTACCAAGGTGACAAAGATATCTCAACATTTATAATTTGTGCAAACTATTTTGTTCTTCTTCATTTGTTCTTTGCAGAGACATGGGCCATCCAACACTCTGCATCATCTAGTCAGGGACGTGAAAAAGGTAAGAGTCCAATAGACGGTAGGTTGAAAACAATGCTGTTGTTCTTTGGTAGCTAGATACAAACTCCATTTTGCATGAGCTTTCAGTCAGAGCCTTCTCCCTCCTGCCAGTACAGAATGTCTTGTTTGTGTGCTCCAAATATGAACTTTTTGCATACAAAGCACAATTAGCAAGTTATTTGGCTTGCTTTCTCTGTGGTTTTAGACACTTGAGTAATAGTGTGTCTGCTGCCATACTTGTAGGCTCTTAAATACTGTGTGGATTTATGCTGTTTCTTGTATTTTTCCATTCCTGCAACTGTTGTCAAAGCTACTTACTGTGTTGCTAGTTTACTTCCACGCCTGTAAAATAGCTGTTACCTTTGTGCTGGATCCTGGCTTGTTGAAATAGTTCCTCATTCCATATTGTGTGGTACATTGTAGACATCTTCCTCTGCAGAAATATAAAAAAGGAGTAGTGCAACTGTCACCTGACCCTTATAATGTTAATTTCAAGAATCTTGACTTACTAAAATCCATTAGAAGGGCTGGACAGAAATACTGAAAGGTATAGTGGCAGGAGGGAGATACCAAATACCTTTACCAATGTGCTCAGGATTAAAAGAGTTACAGCAGCTGCAATGAATAAAAATACCTTATCCTTTAAATATATGGATCAAGTAAGGAGATTGAGTCTGCAATTGACCTCATCAGCTTGAATATTCTGCCAAAGCATGTGCAGATTACAACTTTGCACATTATGTAAGTCAGACCTCAAGGATGGCATACTTGAGAAAGGTTACTTCTGTACATGGGACTAGATAGAAAATTGAAAAAGGAGAGGACATTTTTTCTAAGAGCACAGATTTTAGTGGTTTCTTCTGTCAGTGACAGCTGAACAGAATTAAATTCACCTGAGGGAGGAGAGTAGTAATGTGTCATATAGTACCTTTTTATTAGGTAATTCTACAGAACAATCAATAGCACATTTAGGTAGGTTCTGGTGGTAGTCTTCGGTTAGTGTGTTAAATGGCATCATCATTGTTCAATTATGTATAGTGTATAAAGTGACCATTGAAAAATGTAAAATGCCTACAAAAAGAAACTACACACAAATCCCCTTGGAATGAGCAGAGTGAAGCTAGAATCTGTTTAGAATGGATTCTGCTCTTGAAGCACAAGTTTCCAGAATATTTTTTTACTCAATATACAGTTATTTATGTGCCTATGAATCTGAAAGAAGCGTAATCTGTCTTCTGCTTTAAAGTATATACTTTTCCAAACACCTTCTCTCCCCCAGAATCACCTTTCCAAGTCCTTCTTCAAAGGCATAGCAAATTATATGTTGAGAAACTACATCATATTAATCTCTTTTTTATGAGCCCCTAATTCAATATGTATTTTTAAAGAAACTCGTGAAAGAAAAGGCATCAAAGTAGTCAAAGATGATCTGTACTCATGGCTGTATATGGACAGACGTTAAATAAACTTTCACTATATTTGATGACATTGTTACACGGTGAATCCTAGCTATTAGGTGATGGTTATCTCTCCATAAATTTATCTTTCTTCCTTCTGTTGATATCTAAAATCTTAAGTAATTCCAACTACATCGAGTCAGTCTTACAAGCATAGGTGAGGGCTTTGAAAAGTGACAGCCTGGTGTGGCTCTTTAGCACCTTCCCGAAAAAAACTGGACCTCTGGGTCTGTATTTCTCATTTTTTCAGTGAAGAGGAGCTGCCCGGGTTCACAAGGAGAAGTGACAGCTCACCATAGCCCTGCCTACTGAGCAGATGCCTTACCAGTCAACCAAGCCATAAATCAGTCAGCAGATCTGACAACAGTTTAAATGAAAACACCTCCTTGGATAAAACTTCTTAATGAGCACATCACCATTAGACAGTTAGATGTTTCATCATGCATGAAAGACAGCTCACACTGCTGATGCTAGTTTTTTGAGTTCATGTATATTTTGATGCCAGACACCTAATCCCTCAGATTTAATTACAGCATCACAGAATATCAATATGAAAGTATGTAATACACAACTTTGAGACAATATCTAATCTATATGAAATACACAGTGCATTTAAATGTACATCTCAGTTCTAAAACCTGTACTATTTTAAAAGGTGTATGCTAAAAAATTATTTGCATCTTGATCATTGTGATAGAAAATAGATGTTTAAAAATCATAGAGGCAGTAATTTACTACTATATAGCTGTATAAATCAGTAGGAGGGTGTTGTGTTGTTTGTGTTGTTTTGTGTTATTTTGTGTTGTTTTGTTTTGTAAGACAATTTCGCCTGCTTAATAAAGCAAATAATTAGAAAAACAGAAGTCACATTATCAGATTTCATTTGTGTCAGCCTATAAACACACACATGTGCACACAAGTATATGATACAAAAACGTATTTTCCTTTTGGATTTCCAAATACTGCTGTGAAGATTGATAGTGTAGGAAGCATATTGTAAAGACCTGGAGACACAATCTTAAAGAATTTAGAGTAATCAAAATGTGCATAACTTTTTCATGTATTAACAAGACAAATTATGTCATAATGACTCTGCCTTAGATCCCCTTTCAGACTTCTCAATTCCATAGCTACATAGCAGGGCCAACCTGCCTGCATTTTTGGCCTCATGGCCATTTTGACATCTCCTGTCAAGGGTCCAGAATTTCACATTTAAGTTTAGCTTCCTTCCATAGACCACACACAGCAGTACACCCAGGCTAAGCAGAAAGCATCAGACAGTGACTGTGCTGGACACCCTGTCTGCAAATGGAGGTTGCCCTCTACCAATTTTTAAAAAAATAAAAATCTTTCCCTGCCTCAACTAGCTGATCAAGATCAGTAGAAATTAACGGATTTTTTTTTTTGTTTGGTTTTTTTTTCATTTATCCAAAACATTGTAGAAAATTAACAGGTCTCAGTTCCACTTCAGGATTATTTACACTTCCAAAGCTGGGATTTTTTTTGACTGCTACTGTACATCTGCATTTCCAAAGAACAAATTAGCAATACATAGAATTTTGACAGTGTTTTCCTCAGCACACAAACTCGGAGGCTTGATACGTGGTGACGCAAAAATGCACTTGAAGTGAAATAAGTACTACAACTGACCAGCTACAATTTAGACTTGAAATTTCTTCAGGAGAAGAACAGTGCATTAACACTGAAGAGTTTGTCCCAGCATTAAAAGATTTGATGATTATTAACTGGGACAACTAGCTTACCACAAAATCAAACTTTCTTCTTGGTCATTCTTGACAACCTGGACTGCACTAGAATTAGTTCATCCAAATTCTTGCTCTTCTTGGGGCAGTTCTACACCTCCTGCATCACTTGTGCTTCATTTACAAGCTTAGCTCTGCCAGGGTGGTTCAAGCTGACTGCTGACAGAAAAAAATGCTTTGGCACATGTTTAACTCCTCTCACAAGGATGGTCAAGATGGACCAGTTTTCTTTACTAGGGCGTCTCACTTTGCAAAATTAATGGTTATGAAAAGTGTATTTTTGCTGTGGGTTTTGGAAGTTTTCTTTAGTGAACTCTTTAAGTATTATCTGGGAGGTTTAGATGCATCATTTATCAAACTTCTTTTACTGAAATTTTTTTATCTAAATATTTTATGAAAATTTAGAAATCAAAACTATATCAAGAAACTCACACTTTATAACACATATAGCACCGTGATGCCTGTTGTTCTTTCTTAACTGCTGAAAATTTTTTTGCCACTTAGCAATATTAAAGCATTCAGTTTGAGTGAAGACTTTAAGATAGATGGTGTCTGTTGAACTACAGTCCTGCCTCAGAGCTGCAGCTCCCATTTCTGCTAATGCTTTCATCCTTTTTCTACTAGAATTATCATTTTATGCTTCCTGGAGATAGAAGAACATTTTTGGAGGAAAAACCAAGCAAACTAACCTAGCAGAATTTAAATTTTTAATTTAATTTTTATGTTTATTTTTAATTTCATTTTTACATGTTCTTTTTCTTTAAAATGTTCAGTATAAATGTTACCATGTCCAAATTATCTAAGCTAATACACATTCCTGCAAACCATAGTAATCCCCCCACCCATCAAATTAGACAGTATTAGGAAGGAATATTAGGAAGGTTGCAAAAGGATAAGCCAGAGGGCATAGCTTAAAAATGGTTGGCAGCTCAATTTTTTCCACTAAATTTGCTTGATTTTCTGTCCTTTTGATTGCCAGCCAATTGCTGGGCATGGTACTGTGAGAACACAACCTCCCTCTCTCCCTCCTGAGACTTTCCATCATGCTGCTTGTAACATGGTAGCAGGGCTGGAAATAAGATCTTCATGACTGAAGTAGAAAAGGAGGATCTTTGCAGCCATTTTTTCTCTTCTGCAGAAGCAGTTGCCATCTGCTCTCCACTAGTGTTTCTCTGCTCTAATCCAGTCATCTCCAGAGAAGACAGACAGATATCTCCAGAGATGCAGATATTTCCAGCAAGGCATGATGGTCATAAAATTGCTCCATGTGAATTACTAACCGTCTCATGAACACATAAAAAGAGCTACAGGCTCACTGTAATCTGTACTGTATATTGTCATAGAACATTAGATTATTACAGTGCACTGAAAAATTTTGAAATTAAGAGCTACAATTTATGGTCCTTCTGCAATATTGACTATATGAGATTTTTTTTTTTTTTTTTTTTTTTTTTAGAGTAATATTCTTTTTTTTCAAGGCTACTATTCACAGTACATAGAAGGATAACTTGTCTCTCCTTCCACCTTTATTTTGTAGTCATATCTTTCGTACAGACATACAGAGCAGAGGGGGTTCTGTAAATGAAGGGTTTCTTAGTGAGGTCTCTAGAGCCAGGTGATCTATTCACAATTTGCTGAATTATGCCTTTTTTTTCTGGTAAGGAATGCTTACTGAAACACAAACTGTCGTCCAGTTAACTCAGAAGCAGTGAGTTAGAGAAGGACGCAAACTTTCATTTGAGTTCATTCCCTTCCCATTAATCCTTTCCTCCTGTAAAGGGATCAGAATTTACCTTGTGTAGTTCCACTGGGGGGAATAGAAGAGCAGGTGTGCCCACACTGTGGTTTTGTTTCTCCATTGCCTGAGATCCCCAAGAGCCTTGACCAGCACATCTGTGAGTGCAGCCCAGCCCGCAATAATTCAGCACACAAGATGTCCCATTGGGCTTACTGCAACTGGAGAATAGAAATGCCCCATTAACTCAGAGAAAATTCTGAGTGCAGTGAGAGACAATCAGTTACTGAAATCTTCATTGTTTTGCAACCCAGAAATACTGCAGAACTCACAACCTCAGTGATGCCATTTTCCGATTTGAAAGTGAAGAGAAGGAAGATGCTCGCAAGGGAGTTCCCATAAAAAGGACAATAAGATGTAGACATGTTTGTCATTTTTTTTCTTTCAAGTTAAAAGGTATATGCTGAAGACATCATATACATATACATATACATGTACATGTAGATATACATATGCATATGTATATGCATATACATGTACATATCTGTTTAGATATAGATATATAAAAATATCTAACTGAGGGCAAGGAAGGAAAATAAATAGAAGAAGAAGTATGTAGGCATCTTTTCCAGGATCCTGCTAATTGCCCTTGCCACAGACTCAGTTTATTTCTTGTGAGGCAATCGCTATGGCTCTGCTGGAAATTACATTATTAGATAATGTGTTTAAAGGGGCTTTTAGTAAAATATGTAAGGAACTCAGGTTGAGAATATGTAGAAAAATTGCTAGACCTGTAGTTTTCTTCATAAACAAACCCCTAAATAAGTAGCCACATATATTTTGTTTATTACAGCTTTCATACATACAGATAGCTTTCCTCATTCTTGGTGTGAAACTTAAGCAAGGGTGTGTATTCTTTGAACATAACTCTAAGACTGAATGCTGATAGGCTCTTCTCGCCCCTAGCAATTAGTAATAATGATAGCTCTTGTACTTGTAAGTCCTCTAGAGTTGTAACACCAATCTTACTTCCTGCCCTTCCCTTCCTGGAACATGGGAAAGAAACACTGCAGGATGGGGTGATGTCACTTCACCATGCCTTGACAGTTCAGATGAGGCAGTCCAGAGAGATGCCAGCAGAGATGTGAGATGCCAGGACGAGTTGTGGGTGAGAGCTGGTGCAGGAAAAGTGCCGTCTTGCAGAACTAGAGTCCAGCAACTGTGCCTGACTTTTCAAGTGTATCGATCCTCATGCTTTTGTTTCTGCAGTGTTGTTGTTCCTTGTTTCCCCAGCTGAAGAATATGAGTACTGTGTACTGATGTTATCTTCTGTTACTTCCAACAAGTTCTTCACTTTCTTATTTAACTTATGTCTTCTTTCCAAGCGAGAATATCCAGGTTTCGGTTGGATCTATTTTAAGGTGAATTAATTAACCAGCATAATAATACATTCCTGCTTTTACCTATTTAATTTGTTTTATTCTAACCTAATTCTAAAGTACATTTAACAGTGTCAGTAATAAGCATTTCTTCTCCCACCATCCTTATTTTCATTGCAGGGGAACTTGCCTCCTGATTATCGGATAAGTCTGATTGACATTGGGTTGGTGATAGAGTACCTGATGGGAGGAGCGTATCGCTGCAATTACACCCGAAAGCGGTTCAGAACTCTGTACCACAATTTGTTCGGGCCTAAGAGGGTAAGAAACAAGTTGTTTGCCATCCTCATGACTGTACCAGCTGGCAGGGGTTCCCGTAGCTTCTTACACGGTTCCAGACTGGTGGGGTCCAGTGCACACACTATTCATTCTACAGATTCATTTCCATTATGTGCATTGCAGTTATCTCAACATAATGCATCACAAACCAGACATTGATACAAGCTATGGTTTTCATTAAGTTAATGAGAAAATTACTACATTCTGCTGCCCTGCTGAAACCAGCACGTACAACAGTCTAGTCTGACTCCAAAACCTGTAATTATGAGTATTCACAGCTTTTAAAAGACATGTATTTTGACCCACACCAATAATACTATAATTCTAACTCCTGAGTTTGATTTGAAAATTTCTGTGCTGTTAGATGCATTTCCTATCTCATGGCTTATCTCCTGATAGTGATCTGAAGGTTTCAGGGCAAAGAAACCCATAACTCAAAACCTGTTTTATTTTTTGGATGTGGTTCCAGCAGTCATTCGATTCGTGGCAATACCACTGTTAAGTACTTTTGTGAGTTCCATGTTTGATAGGTTATGCCACTGTGAATAGAAATTAAGGTCTTTCTAAAACACAAAAGCTGTTTATTATCATCTATATTGCCATTGATCCAGCATGAACAGGATTCTGTTCAGCTCCTCTTAGTAAGATCTCTAAGTTCCGTTTTTGCCTCTCATTTCAGATTTTAGCAATACGCAGCACTGAAAGTATTAATAAGTGGCTATCAATACCAACAGCTCTGTGAAACGCTTGCAGACAACTACCTAAAATGGGTTTATTTGTTTCCTTATGCTTTTCCTTATGACTCTTCACATTTGAAGGGAAAGACAGTGATTATACCTGGTGGGCGAGACTTCCTTCCCATTGAGAAAAACATTTGAGCACTGATTTCACTGATATTGAACACAGAGCAGTTCCACAGCAATCAATAAAAGTGTTCCAGGGCAGTGAGAAAAACACTGATGTGCTCCAGAGAAATCCATTCTTGCCTCATCAGTGGTCCCTATCACTTTCTTGCTAGAACAGCCCTATCCAGGTGTAATTTGTACCTGAATCCAAATATATATCTTCTGTCATTGTTTTGGTGAAATAGTGTCAAATTCTAGTTGGGAATAACTACATATATGTAATTATTTGACTGGTGTGTATGTGTATATATACATACTATTACATTATATTACATTATATAAATATTATCTATATTTTATTGTATATTCTACATCACTCTGCATGCACATGTACATATGTATATATGTATACACAAATAGCTGTAGTTTCTCATCACTATTCTGTGAGAAATAACATTTTTCTAACTTTTTTTTTGCACAGCCAAAAGCCCTGAAGCTGTTGGGAATGGAGGTAGGCAACCTGTGATGCATCTTAATGTCTTTTCCTTCTTTGACAAACAGAAACTATATCTAGATAATGTTTAAATTCACTGTAATGAAAGCATGAATAGTATTTTTCATCCAGATAACTTCTTTACACAGGGGAGCAGGTCAAGAAACTTTTCTTAATAAAACTCCAGGAGGTAGCTAAGGAAAAAGAGGGCTCTGCCCCAACTATGGATCTTTTTGGTTTTTTGTTTATAATAATTAAATAAAATGTTTCAGTGTGGCAGGGCAAGCAGAATTTCAGTCAGATAGCATCTAACTTCAAAATATGTTCAGAGAAATTAAACACTTGCAGAGAATGATGCAGAAATCATTATACAGGCCAAAGTCATCTCAGTTTTATTGGCACTTTTGGCTACCCCAATTCTTCAAGGGGATAGTAGTATTCTCATGTTTCTTTGTTTTATACAATCACTTTTTCCATCCATAGACACAGGACAGAATAGGTCAGCTCATCTGATAAAAGCAAAAGGCTAAAATGTGAAAGAAACTAAAGGCAACAGAAGCAACAAAGGGATGGAGAAAGAAGGAATAAACACACAGGATAGGAGTAAAGAAGGAGGATTGCTACCTTTGTAAGGAGCTAAAGGGAGAAAACACAAGAATAAGCATAGAAGGAGTCTTCAGCAGATCAGAAAATTCCCTGGATATGTACCTTCTGGAGGGGGAAAGAGGCAGATGCATTATAGCAGATGTTACATTTGCAGTGAGCTCTTGGCTTTATTTTATTTTATTGGTGGCTTTTCCAAAATGGTTCTGGATATTGTATTATAATGTACTCTGTTCTTAGTGAGAAAGAGTGATTCAGAGTGACTGTTTAGTATCTTCTTAATTACAGTGCACACACCAATACCTTTTTTATTGTTTACCTATGTTAAATGTTTTGTCCAAAAAATGATGAATGGAGTGGCCTGCAGAAAATGTGTTTGACATCTTAGGTATTGATTTCAATGGATTATGTGAATTGATTCAGTTCCTTCACTGATGAAAAAAATTTCTCTACAATTCTCATAGGATGATGTCCCTTTGCGTCGGGGGAGAAAACCAACAAAGAAGAAAGAAGAAGAAGTTGATATTGATATGGATGACCCTGAGATCAATCACTTTCCCTTCCCATTCCATGAGCTGATGGTGTGGGCTGTGCTGATGAAACGTCAGAAGATGGCCCTCTTCTTTTGGCAGCATGGGGAAGAGGCTATGGCTAAAGCACTGGTAGCCTGCAAACTCTGCAAAGCCATGGCCCATGAAGCATCAGAAAATGACATGGTGGATGACATATCCCAAGAGCTGAACCACAATTCTAGGTGAATTTCCTTTCATGTACACTTTCCTGAGGGAGAAAAGAAAAGGAAAAAAAAAAATATAAAAAAGGGTTGGGGAGAATATGCCTAAAATTTTCTTATCTCTACCTTGCTTTCATTTCTAACTTGCAGGGGAAGTGCAGTCCCTTTAGAGAAAATCTAAATGGCTTTTAAGCAATCTGTCTCCCACAGTACCAAAGTTGTCAGCAATGTAACTTCTGAAATGAGAAGATGTCAAGAAGAGAGTGAAATATCTGTATTGTCTATGTGTTCTCCCTGAGGCCTCAAGAGTCAGACTGCAACATTTCTCTGTGCTTTTTCAGGATACTCTGTACATTCCCAGGAGAACAGTTATTGAAATCCCCATCAGCATCGTATTCAGGCAGAAGTGTTAATTAACCAAGAGGTCAATTATGATTAGATGAACAAGGCAAGATACTAGATTCCATAAGAACCTTTCCTGATGTTAAAATTTCAGAAATACAGGATTTTAGAAAGGATCATGGACACTTATTCTAGGAAGCTTGACCATGAAGCCATGGGCAAACAACAGAGAAGCAATCCCTTAAACTACAGATAACCAGAGGATTTCAGTTAGAAAATGTCAGGGAGGTGGGCAGGGAGGTGGGAGCAGACAGCTGGTATGTGTGGGTGCTCATCACTGCTAAGCTGGGGCACTTATTTATATGCCTAACATTAGCCACTCACATTTGAAAATGTGGGTTTCCATGTAGAATCAACATCACGATTTGCATGATGGAAGGTGGTGTGCCCCTTGCAGAGGCTGGCAGTTGCAGAGAGGTGTTTTGAGCACAAGACTGAGTGTGCTACCGGGAATGAACGGGTGTCCCTCTGTTGCAGGGACTTCGGCCAGCTGGCGGTCGAGCTGTTGGACCAGTCGTACAAGCAGGACGAGCAACTGGCCATGAAACTGCTGACCTATGAGCTGAAGAACTGGAGCAACGCCACGTGCCTGCAGCTTGCAGTGGCAGCCAAGCACAGGGACTTCATCGCCCACACTTGCAGCCAGATGCTGCTCACTGACATGTGGATGGGTCGTCTCCGAATGCGAAAAAATTCTGGCCTAAAGGTCATTCCTGTTTTAAAATAAAATTAGCGTTCAGGGAATTCTAATAGATGGTGACAGGGTTCACAACAAATCAGTAATAAGTGTCTAAAGTAATTGTACTTCAGATGTCTATTTGCAGTTACATTAAGCAGGGTATATTCTTCCTGTTCTGAGTTTTCCAGCTGGGGCTTATCATAAGCCAAAATTCAAAGCACACGGCTTAAATTTTTTTCATTCTCTTTCTTAAAGTCCCCTCTGGCATCATTTATCAGAATAAGAATTGAGCTAGGAGGTTAGTGTGTCACCTTGCCTGTATACTTGATGAGTTAGTCAAGAGTTTTAAAGATAAATAAAGGAAAAGGAAGAAGTGAGTTAACTGTTAGTGAAAGGTGCTGATCTGACAGCCTTCCCCAAAACAGGCAAAGTAAGCAGCACAAATTTCCTTGCAAACTCTTGCAAGTCTTCCTGATGGCCTCTGAAGGAACTCCTTTAGAGGGTCCAAAGGATAATTCAGTTTTCAAAACTGTTTAAGCTTTACTTCCACAATTGACAAAACTGCTAACAGTGCAAAGTGGACTCTGAGATGAATTTGAGTCTATGGCAAGTTTCACCAAAGCAGTCACCAGTCAGAACATACCCAGGAATTGCCTCTTCCTCCCAGACCACCAAGAAATATTTTCAGTCAAGGGCTTCTCTCTACTGCACTAAATGCCTGTGTGAAAATTGGTAATTACTCAGATGTGTTGCCATGTGAAAATATGTTCAGTAATGGCAAGAATTCTTAGGAGTACATGCATTGCTTCCAGACTGGCTCTTAATCCAGTGGCAGTGGTGAATGAGAACAAGTGGCTGATAGCATTCTTATGCAGGACCTGTGCATACATGTTGTCCTGCTATAGATAGAAAACATTCTCACACCTGGAGACACTCCTATCACCTATTTCCTGAACTCACAGGCCTATTCTTCAGAGGAACAGCTGCTTTGTTCACTGTTTGGCTTTGCAGATATTCAACCTAGGTACATGGAAGACAGTGCAGCAACTGATTTCCTACTACATGCATTCCACTTTTAAGCACACATTTCTTAAGCCCTAAAATAGACCTTTATTTCATAATGCATAACTGAAGGTAACGGGCTCTGTTTCCTTTCAGCTTCTTCTAACACCAGGGCTTCACAAGGATCTTTTACTCAGTTTCTAGTCTGTATTTTATTCCACTGAAGCTCATTAGCAGAACTTGTTTAAAGCTAAAGCAGGCTACAAGCTACATGAGGCAGCATGATAAAGAAATAAATTTGCAAGCATGAGTCATGGGTTATTTCCCAAGAACAGTTTTTTTCCCTTTGAAACTGACAAATGGTAGGAAGATTGAATATGATTCTTTAGACTCTTGCTGGGAATGTATGGCACCAATGGAAGGGCTAGGGGCAGCTGTTAATCCTGCCAGCTCTTAAAAATAGCCTTTCTGTAAAGCCAGGTCTGCCTGTAAGCCCCTCTCCCTGGACCCATCATTTGGTGAGTGCAGGAGCAGTTCAGGGATCTTTCTCAAGGCTGGGTACAGCATTCACATACACCAACTGCTCCTCGTTGTGCTCTTTGGTTTCGGCAGCTCACAGGCTGTCTGCTGATACGACGAGCACAGGCACCCCCCCTAACCTGCCAGGAAGGTCAATTATCTGGTTTCACTCTCATTCAGGGAGAGATTTATAAGAAAATCATTCTCCATCAAATTGCAGCATAACCAGAAAAAGTTGTTGTGCTTGTGAATACAGACTTTGTTTTGTATTACTTTGATATTTACTAAGTTGTACTAATGTTTTAACCCAAGCATTGTTCATTACTTATACATCCCAACAAGGTAATTTTAGTGGTTTCTACATTCCTGCATCTAAGAGAGAGAAGGCAGAAAACAAAGAACTGGCATTAACGTGGCCATTACACAGCTGCCTGATTACTGAAACAAAATCTAAGAGGACTGCATATCTATCCACATCAGGATTTGTTTTTGGTGGCTTTGCCTTATCTCCTCAGATCCACACATAGTTACACTTCTTTGACTACCAGTGGGCATATTAAGCATGGACTCAAAGAGCTATTAACCCTCTCTGTAGAAATAAATATTCTCTATATGTCATTTATACTGATATTTTGTGTTATGTAAAATGAAGACATTTGTGGCTTTGTACACCCATGTGGTCCCACCTACTCTTGACCTTATATATTTTGTAAATATATTCTAGTGTGTAGCACTACGCATCTGGTGATGTGCAAGCAGATAAAACATTCAAGAGCATTCACAGCAACACTAGTAGGAATTACATGCTTTGATCCAGTACTCTGCTAACATTAGCCCAATGAGAAATACTTAAATGTCATAGAAACTCACATGCACATGTATCATTCTTTTCCTGAATCTCCCGAGGGAGTTGTTCCATTTAATGCTAAGTAAACATTATGACCATAATCTGTTTTCTGTGATGATTATTGTTATCATTATTATTGCTTTAGGTAATTCTAGGAATTCTACTTCCTCCTTCAATCCTCAGCTTGGAGTTCAAGAACAAAGATGATATGCCCTACATGACCCAGGCCAATGAGATCCATCTTCAAGAAAAGGATCCAGAGGAACCAGAGAAGCCAGTGAAAGAAAAAGATGAGGAAGACATGGAGCTCACTGTAAGTGCTCACAATAAATCATCAGCCTCAGTGCTGTCAATTTGTTATTCCTACCTCTGTAGGCATTGCAGAACATCTGATGGCTAAATATGGCACATGATAGGATACCACTCTTCACACTCCCCTCTCCTCCGTGGGACTCAAGCCACACAAGTTGACATCATTTTGTCTCCATCCTGCAGCAGGAGATGCTGTGCTTTAATATCCTCATATTTTGACTCAGTTTGATGCTACATTGTCTGAACTAAGTGAATTAGATTTTAGAAGCACTCAGTCATGATAAATGACCTCTCTGGTGGAAAAGGGCTTATCTTTGGTTGGAAACACCCAAAGATTCATGGCAGCCAGAATTTTTTTCTTTTTTTTTTTAGTTGACTTCACTAGAGAGTAAGCAAGTGTGCAAACAGGCCAGAAAAAAATACGAAAAATTACTCTAAAATTCTTTTTGTATTTGTGGTCATTGCCTTTGACACATCCAGTTTTTAATCTACTGAAGACATTAGCAAGCAGCTAGACAGCTCCTCTTCTACAACTCAACAGAACTGTGCAAGGAAGGACTTGTCAGCCTTAATAACATAGCCTTTGAGGAATAATTTACACCACAAACAGTCAGACAGTTAAAGCTCTGAAGACTACACAAGTCACTTACCTCCTGTCTCTTGTTCTCACACTTTGTAGTTTGGGCAGTTATCATACAGGCTATTACATCTGCCTTAGTCTAGTTTGGTTTGGATTTGTTTGGGTTTGATTTTGGTGTCTGAAAGGCTTAAAACTCAGCCCCAGTTGGTCAGGGTAGAAGCATAGACATAAAAGGGATTTGCCTGGTTAAGTTAAAAAACAAAAACAAAAACAAAAAAACCCAGACTGTTTCCCACAGGCAAACAGCAGGAGCTGCCCACAGGACCCCGACTGCAGGCAGGCAGAAGGACCTGCCTACAGGACCCAATATGCAGGCAAGCCGAAGGAGCAGCCCACAAGACTCACCTACAGGACCCGTTTGCAGGCAAGAACCCGGCTGTTGGGAAGGACCAGAAGCCAGAATAGCAGCAGTGGGGCATTCTCTGCTCATTAGTTATTGATTGCAATTACTAACCCTTGGCTTCTGATCCCCTTATGGAATGCCTGTTCAAATCAAAGCTCTTTGCAAGCTGCCTTTTACCTGGCAACGGGGAGAAATTTGGGGAAGATGTGTTTTCCATCTCACTGTAGTTATCCCAGCTCCTGGTTTCTTGTCTTCAATACTGTTTCCTTTTCCCCTTCTGACTACTCCTGCTGCAAGTAAGTGATGTGTGCAGTGGATCCACTATTCCAGATGAACCTTAGATGTTCCCCCTCTTCTCCCTTCCATGTGCTGACAGTCTTATTGCTCTGTTCCGTCCTTGACTCTTCCCTTAATTCCTTTAAATTCATTGTATCACTCTAGTGAAGTTTCAGGCTCTCAAAACTTTTCTATAAAATAACATTGCTTCCTGTGGAGTCCAGCAAGTTTAGAAACAGTATCTTTGGTACAGAGTACATCTATACTATACTGTAGAACTTGTAACGCACCTGTTTCACACAGGTGCCCCTCGGTGGTGAGGAGAGGCAAATTGGTAGCAGAGAGATCTTTGTATGTCTCTGGTGAGACACCACAGGCAGCTACATTTAATCACCTGACATATTTTAAATATAAGAAACTACTTTGGACTGAAGTTTCATGTTGTTCCAGCCAGTCAAATGGTCTGGCATAAAGGTCAGCTTTCTTTTCCACTGATCAGAGAATGCCTCAAAGATGTTTCGGGAAGTGCCTTTGTGAAGTTTCCCCTTAGCCCCTTTAGTATATTAAAGATACCTTATAAATATTTCAATAAGATTAATAATTTATTGTGCTGGGGTATCATAAATTTTTAATCCATTGTTGAACTTTGAATCAATAGATCAGTCACTCACCTAACCTGAGCTTTGTTCAGCATAAAGATTAACAAACAGAAGTGATGTTAAAAAATCATATTTTTCTCAAAATTCCTTTTATGGCAAATAATATATAATTGAAATAATCTTCCTGATTCTCCTTCTAATAATTCCAAATGAATACTTCTCAAGTGTCTGTATTCATCATGTTACACCCATATTCTCTGCTAAAATGAAGATAAAGAAGTCTTGACTAGGCAAGGTCTGCTCATTGATTTCCTGTGTGTCTTGCACTGCAAAACCCAGGTGACTAAAGACAGGCCAAGGAATCAGTTTCTTTTTTCTGTACTGCTCTTATGTAGAGTGTGTGACAGTACAGGGCCACAGTCATCTTTTCCCTATTTTACACCTCATTTGCACAGAATAATGTGATCAGCAGACTACAGCAACAGTGAAGTTAAGTCTCCACATGGGTGCACCTGCATGCAAGTATGTATTTGCTTTATGCGCCTCTTCAAGGGCCTGGTGGGTAACTGAACATATGGATATACTATGAAGATGTGTTTATTCACTGTAAAATACTTGCTATTCACACCTGCTTTTAACTTTGTAACAGATACATGAGAGTGATAGGCCCACATTTCTTTAACACCTAGATGCTAAGGAACAGGCTTGTGGCAGCTACTCACAAAAACACATTTGAATACTGCTCTCATCAGTGCTCATCAGCACCAAGAAATTTACCACCATTTATATATGGACCTGACAGTCATTAATCCTGAATAATAAATAGAGAGGAGTAGAAGGACATTAAAGTCTAAAGGCCAGTGATATTTTCTATTTGTACAGCATCTTAATCAAGGCCTTAATTGCTGAAATTCATGTCAGTCAGAAACCCCAGAAGTCTCCCTCCCAGAACAACCCTGATTCTGGAAGCCATAACTAGGAGCATCCTTAACCTTATTCACTGGCTCATTGTTTGGGTATTAGAGCTCCTTGGTAAATGGTTTTATTTCAGAACACAGAATAACTCATCTAAGTCCTTTAAAAGGAGTCCCTTTTGTTCTTGTGCTCATTTTGCTCTGTTTTTCCACAATGAATAGGAAGTTTGGACTTCCATGAGCATCACTGAGTTAGTCTGAGAACTTTTCAGCAGCAGCAAAGCTAGTTCTGTTGGCCTCTGGGATCACATTAGTTCATCTGCAGTGTGTGTAGCCTTTTCTCAATGGCAAGAAATAATCAAATACTGATCATATCACTAAAAATACAGTTCTTAACACAGAGAAGTCTGAAGATCAATGTCCCGGTGCCCCTGGCCCAACTCACCCTTCCCAGTGGAAGATGACTCTCACAGCATCTCCCCTGCCAGCAACAAGGCACCCCTTCAGCTCATCTGGAAAACAGAACTGGGAGACACTGCTGATGGTCTCTAGGCAGAAGCGCTGACTCTCTCCATGAGGAGAGGTTCTCTCATCCTCCAAGGAGTTTGGAAGCCCTCCATACCACCACACATGTGCCCTGACATGGTCTGTATTCTTTCCCCTGCTCAGCAGACAGGATGACTGAGCTCCTGCCATTCCTGTGTGCTCACTGTAACCACCAAGCATGCAAAAAATCTGGTTTTACACATCTGTAATCAAAGACATTAGAATATTTTCCCAGCAGTGTTTTAGAGCAGAGCACAGTAATCCTAGGACAACTACCATGGCCCTTTGACACACAGTGTAGGATCCAGCAGGGTGTGCTGAGGGAGGTGTCTCCACACAGCTATGTATCATTTCTGCATCAGTTCTCTATGAACCCTATATATATGTAGATTTCACTCAGGATGAAACTGGAAGGGCCTGTATTCATTCCAGAAAGAATGAAATTCCCGTTATTTAATTATAAAACACATAAACATGGTATAGGATTGTATTAGTGCAAGAAATGTACAACTGAAAACTTCCGCCGATAGTTCATTATCAGTAAACAGTCCTCAATTACATAAAACAAAATCTGGCCCAACAACAACAATAACAACAAAAACCAGATTAATAAAATCTCCATGTAAAAACTATGCAAACATCAATCCCTTCAGGCTAAATTGATGCAGTTGTACTGTACTTCACAATGAGGTTGGGCTGCTGTCGAGCTTACCTTGCATGACTCATGGTGAATCATGGACAAAATCATGTATTAGAGAAAGAGATGCCGCCCACACAGAGCAGTGTGTTGAGTTGTTCCCACCCCTACTGCATCCCACTCCAAGGAAAACATTTGTTCACATTTGGCACTGCAATTATTCTGTTAACACAGTTACTTAGGTTATTTCTGAATGTTTCTAATGGGGAAGCTTTTCAGTTTGTTAATACTGAGGTATAATTAACAGTCAGGAACATCAGGTCAAACCTAATCCCTAGCCATCTCAGAGAAATTCCCCATCTGTAGCATGGGGGAGGGGAGAAGGTAGTATAATATGATAGAATTCATTCAAAAATAATTATAACAAGATAAAATTATGGCATTGTTATCAAGAAGAAAGCAGTACCAAACAGGAAATCAGAATTCATAAGCTAAAGCATAAATCCAGATATTTAAAGAGCATTATCATAAAAACATCAGCAAGTCACTGATTTAATTGAGAATTAACTCTGACTCAGAATTTGTAAAATTTACAAGTGAAGGATTTGAACTCTGTAAAATAATCCCTTTCATTAAGGCACGGCATTGCTCATTTGTTAAAGCAGACAGCATTCATTTTCACTCTGCTGCAAAATTTCTGAGCACCAGAGGACAGCAGAGACAAAGCCTTGGGAAAAGCTACGGAAAACTCTGTAGCTCCAGATGGTAGTTTTCCCTGAACAGCATCACTAAGTAGAGAGAAGCAAACAAATTACTACCTTTTTGGGCTATAGTGTTCCCAAAGCATTCAGATCATATTCAAATTGTTTTTCAAAAAAAAAAAAACAACAAAAAAAACAAAAAAAGCAAACAAGAAACAAACAAACAAAAAAAAAAACACAAAAAAAACCCACAAAAAAACAACCAATCAATTATATGGATCAAAAGATCACTTTGATTGTGTGGAGTTCAGGTAATGATATCTTCTGTGGAGGTTGTGTAACTTCTGTTACTGTAGGCCTCATAACCATAAAAACCCTTCTCTGCTTAACAGCCACTTTGTCTTTTTTCTTTTTTATAAAAGTTTTGATGGACTTCCAAGGTGTTTTACTTGCTCTGTGAGAGCCAACAGGAGGGACATTTAAATTTTTAATGGGTAATGTTTTATCTGTATGTATGGAAATTAAATTAAAAATCTTCAGCTGTTCTTCCATTAAAGCTAAAGGAAATAGCTTGGTCAAAGTAGGCTTTAGTTTTTGAGACAGTCCCAGGAGGTTAGTTTCAGTGCAGTATTCTTCTGTCCTGAATATTTTTTGAATTTTATTGAAAATATGTACAGCAAGATCTGTGTGTTGTCAGATTCAAAAATATTAGGGTGGGCAAGGAACGTAACAACATTAGATGAAAAATTAACTGCATAAATTAAAGAGAAAGAGCCATATGGGACCAAGCATAGTCCTAATAATGTTACAAATATCTACACTAAGTGAAAAAAGTTGACCCTTACAAATTACTATTTCACAGGAAAAAGACCTGTGAATAGCTCCACATCAGGCTAGAAAAAGGAAGAAAAGGTTAGATTGTGATTCCTACTTTTAAATACGTGAGGAGTGCATCACCAGTTCCTGCAGGGCTCTAGAACCTGATCAGATAGCTCACCTGAAGCAATTAGTTAAGTATGTGCTGTACATCCTGTTGAGTCGGAGAGCACAGCTACAGAGAGACACTAGAAGGACCTTTTTATGGAATGACCATATTCCTGGCATCTAATTGTTCCCTTAGTTTTCCACCAATTAAGTTGCAGATGAGGGCCTTGCTATCTTCACAGGTGGTGAAAGTTTGTTTCAGTTAACATAAAAGCATCATCTATTCTATATATCATGGTGCCTTCATCTATTTGTAGAAAAGTATGATGGAAGCACTGAAGCAAATGCATCATCATGCAGTCCCTGCATACTTATGTCTCAATTCTTGCAAATACTTCAGGTGCAGAGTGCTGCATTCCAGAGGTGCATCCACACACTAAATAGTAAAAACTTGCAAAGGGCACAGTGAGCTAAAATCCAGTCTTCGTCTACTGTTCACTAAATAATTGCTTCAGAGTGAACATTTAATAGGTCACGTTACACATCAAATAGAGAGGAGCTCCTTTTAAGCACTAAGTTCAGTGGTTGTAGTTTAGTCCTTCCACTTGTCTGCACCTGATAATGAAAATTAAGGTAAACAAACAAAATGCTACCTTCTTTTGACTGTTAGGTTTGCACTCACAGCAGAGAACTTCTTATGTAAGTGTTGCTTGAGCTTGGTGTAGCTTCTCAGTGGGTCTGAATTGCAGTGGTTACCGTGAGATGAAGCCTAGCAAAGGCAATGCATGAGCAGTCTGGAACTTCACTATGGAAGAAGCTGCAATCATGTACATGGATATTTCAATCCAAGGTCTTTCTGCTGCAGTGAGCTTTGCTAGTACATCCTCTTGCATCCATGTACGCTTCACTGTGGGATCATGGCCTGAAACAGGTCCAGTGATTAACTTTAAAAGTGCCACTGTCTTCTTTGCTTTTAGTTCAGTGACTACCAACTCATTTTTTCCCTTGTTGTTCCCTCTCAATCTCCACCTTATGAACTTCTCTTTGTTTAAAACCAAAATTTACCTGTTTCCTGTCTGCATCTGTTTATTGTATAGAAGTACACCACAAAATGCTGTTGTCAGGTGAAAGTGTTTTTGTCCATACAACAAAGAGGAGAAATATTCTCCACATCTTGATTTTTTTGTTCACCGGTCAGTCCCAAGCTGAGGGTTGAGGCTAAAGCTATAGCTTTCCACTTTCAAAGTACTAAACAGAAGCCTTCCTGCAAAAAAGATAATTTGAAAGCAAACCATTTTATGCCTAGCTATGTTTGACTGGCTTTATCTAGAGATCAAGAACAGTTTCCTATTGACATTTCAAAAAACAGTGTCATTTTTCTTCCATAAAGAAAGAAACACCAATATATCATTTCTTGTAGGCAATGCTGGGACGGGGAAATGGAGAGTCCTCAAGAAAGAAAGAGGATGAAGAAGTTCAGAGCAGACACAGGATGATCCCTATTGGAAGAAAGATTTACGAATTCTACAATGCTCCCATCGTGAAGTTTTGGTTTTACACCGTAAGAAATATTTACTGTTATATCAATAATGCTTGTACAAATACTGAAATTTGACTTAGATCATCTTTTGTGTTTCACTGATGTCTACACTTATATGTATTGGAGGGCTTACACATAAACAGTTAAATAAAAACACTTGGTGAAAGTCTGCTAGCACTGCCAACCTTTCCATGACTTTTAAAGTTTACCACTTTGTTCAGGCTAAAATTTGAATTATTTGTATGTTTTTATTTAAATAAAATGGTAAGGGGAAGTTTGCTGTAGTGCTCACAAGGAATTCCCTATAGGAGAATTCAAAATTGGATTGCTTCCAGTAGTAAGCCCAGTGGTCTGAGTCAAAATATTAATTATCAAACAACTGAAGAAAAAAAGAGAGAGCTCTTCTTCCCTTGGAACATTTTTTTTTTTTTCTGTTTTGGCCAGTCTGTGGTGTGTCTGTCAGAGAAGATGTGCATGTAAGTACCCACAAGATATCAAAGACATGATTGACAGCCAATGTACATTTTTCAGAGACAAATCAGGTAAAACCAGTATATTCCCCCTGTGTTAGAAAGAAACGGACCTTCCAGAAGGAGTAGAAAAAAATTATGTCATGTATTTCAACTGCAGTAAAACAGTACCAAAAACTTCACAGAGTTTTCTCACAGCTAAATTAATAACTGCTACATTAAAGTTACTATGTGAATGAAAAGCTTTTTGACAATTAGTCATCAAGAGTAGATATTAGTTATTCATTATCAAGCTGGAAGCAAAGATTAGAAAGGATGCCATTAAGTTCTCTTCTATATCAGGTGCTATCTGATATTTTTATTCAAAACTTGGATGATGAAGTAGAGATTAGTTATTGTTTTAATTATTATTAGTTATTTTGCAAATTGCACTAGAATGTAGAAGGGTAAGACGAAAAAGATCACGGAAATCAATTCTTTCAGTCTTCTTGGCTGAAGTGTTCCACCCCAGTTCAGCTTATACGTCATGTGACGAGTGTGGACTGGTTTGAAAGACCACAAAAAAGACAAATGTTTCAAGAGGTTTGTAAAGCTTGACTTAAGGGGAGAGTTTAAGGAAGTGAGGATGATTTCTCAGTTAAAAAAAAAAAAAAAGAAAAATGTCTGCAGAAGGAATATGAGTTTTCAAATATGTGTACCTCCAAATCCTTGCTGAATAGGAGAAAAAATAACACCCAGACAGTTCTAGGTAAGAAGTTGGGAAACAGTTTCTAACTGCTGTAATAAGTACTGTCATGTGAGGACATGCTGGATTTTCCATTATTAGTGATTCCTAAATTATTTTATCAGGACATACGTCCATTATGGTACACTGGAATTAATCCTGCCTCAACCCAATGGAATTGGTTAGATGGTTTCAGGTGTTTGTTCCCTGTCATATTTTCCATCATTCTGCTGAGAGCACAGCAAATCACAAAGAATGGATCCTTCTGCAAGTGACTTCTTATAAGAAAAATCGCCTTGCAGATGTTGGGAACAACTCACCTCGATCAAGTCTTTACTGTGATGGACCCTATAGACTAACGGGTAGTTTAACATCTGGGAGTAACTTATTGCTCAGCTCGTTGGCCACCATCCATTAATCAAGCCCACGAGTCCAGAAGCTACTCATCAGCAGCCTAGTCTCATTATCAATTGCAGTGTGTATTATGCACAAACAGGAAAGTCTTTACACTGCAAATGGAAAGAAGCATCCTAGCTTTCCCTGTTAGTTCAATATTTAAATGGGAGGGAGAAATCAATATTGCATTTCCATTTAGACTTGTTCCTACAGTTTTATGTCCTTAGGCAGGTCTCAATCAAGGTCATTGGATCTTGGATACACTGAACCTGGAGAGCAAGTTAAGGTGGATTCTGGCTGCCATGCTTGACCTGTTGTGTACACTGAGAGCTCCAGGAGACTAAAAGCAAAAGGAGTTTCAGAGAAGGGTAAAATTGCACAGCCTATCACAATTTTGCAAATACACAGGCGCAAATATTCATGGATTTCAAAAGAAATCATTTGAATTTTACGTTCCACTGTCCAAAGTGCATGTAAAAGGTCCTATGGCTATTGCATACCACGTAACATAATTTGAATATTCTGCAGTTACCTATCTCTATTACTGTATAGCTGTATTCACCTTCATTCTTCAAATACACAAGAGTGAGTTAAATGAGGTATTTGAGTAAATATCATTTGGCTCAGCAGACACTAGACATCTTTTCCTCAAAAAAAATCCCAGAAAAAAAAAAAACAAAAAAACAAAAACAGAAACCAACACAAACCAACCAGCAACTTCCCACCAACTTTAGCCTTTCTCTCTAGGCACATAGCAATTTCAAAAGTCAACTGCTCTGTTCTGTTTCGTTGCATTGGAAACCATGATGCAAATGTTTCATCCCACAGATTGCGTGAGCAGAGGAGGATGATCTTCTCCTACTGTTGACTACTCCCACTGTCCTAATGTCAGAAAACTCTTGCAACAGTGTTAAAATAGTAAAATAAAAAGTAGACCTTTATTGGAAACTTTCAGGTATCCTGGTGGCAATGTGCTCACATGGCATCGAATTTCTACAATTTTTATAAAATTTACAAAGTACCATATCTAACAAATATTGTCCAATTAGAAGAGTAGTTGGTTAGGTTACTTTCCCTGGATACTGCCCCACTGGAATTGGTCCAGGGCTTCTTTGCCCCATTTCATGTTTTGTCTCCTCAGATTCTGATCTGGGAAACAGAAGCCTGCTCCTTGTCAGGCTTCCTCTTAAGAATAAGACTAAACAGTATTTCAGGAAATGTGTTAGAAGGTTAACTTACTACTCTAAAATCTAAGAGAAAGGGTAGCAAAAATACTAGGAACTATATATAACTATTTAATAGTAGCCTAAAAAGCTACAAATATATGAAAAATACATAAAAAGGTAAATCTTTTAGCATCGCTACCACTACTAGCATTAGCTGAGATATTAGCAGGAAGTAAGTTTCTATCTCTTCTGAAGAAGAAAGCTGCAGAGGAATTGAGCTCCAAGTAAAAGTCATCTTCTAAACATCAAAAAAGCATTGCCCTAAGCTTTGCATTTTGGGACCACTTCAGTTTATGATCATTTAATTATTGCAGTCAATCAGAAAAGAGGAGAGTGATCTCCTTGAAGCATTAACCTGTTGGTACAATTTCCAGGTTTCTCCTTGACCAAGATGAGTATTCCAGTATTTTCTACAGAATGGGACTGCATGCACAGAAGGGCCAGGTGAAATCCACCCTTGGAACTTCTTAATAGGCATTTCTTTCTTTAGTTTCTTCCAGTACTGCCCTCAAAGGTGACAATGGCAGCTCCTAGCTCTTTGTCAAGCCAGGCAAAAACAAGAAAAAACAGGGTTCAGCTACTTCTGTAGTAGCACTTTTAAAGAATCTTGAGTACCAGCATGAACAGCTAAACTGAAGTCTGACCACAGTGTTGGATCAGTGTAGCCTCCTGGAAGGTGAGAGCAAGTTAGAAGTGTGGGGAGGGAGAAGGAGGGTGTCATTCACTATCTGAAGGACTTGTTTCTTGGGTTAAAGTAGAGAGATTTCACAATAATTTTACTGACAAATCAAGATTCTTTTGTCAAGCAAAAATGTTTTACAATTTTGAGTAAGTTTGAATTGACATAAAGAAATCCACTGAAACCAAAACCAGAAAAGCCAGCATTTCTAAAGAAAACCAGAAAGAAGCTAGTTACAGTTAGATTCTTGCAATTTCTGTCACCTTTATAACCTCAGTGTCCTTATTCTTTTGCCCTACTGGCTGCAAGTGCTCACCAAAGGCTGCTGAAGCAGTTTGAAGTAGGTTTCCTGATAATTAGTAATCAATAAGGTCTAAGAGGAGTGTTGAGTAACAGTACCACCTGGCTTTTTCTCCATATTAGAAGGTGCTGTTTCCACTAGGGAGATGTGTATCCAGTTCTGCCTGCCCAGACAGAGGTCCTCCTGACCCCAGTGTCACCCTAAGTGTTGGTCTACATCCACATTGCTCTCCATTTCCTTTAGGAGTGGTAGGAGAAGAGCAGCCTCCGGCCCTGTATTGCAATCCATCATCCCTCTCAAGCTGAAAGACAAATGAGATCATTTCCTCCTCTGTTTTATGCAGACAAGAAGTAGTACTTCAGCTGTCTGGTTCCTCTATAATGATAGTTATGGTCAATAGAACAAATTCTATTGAGTGTCCTCAGCCAGCAACTGGAACAAAAGCCAGAATCCTGTGGCTTTACAAAGAGTGGAAGTGACATTCTCTAACAAATACAATAGGACTATAAACTCCATTCTGTGATGTGCAGAACATCTAAATAATCCTACCCAAAGGTCTCAAGGCCCTCTGTGGTTGTTTCAGCTTACATTCCATGTATGCAACAGTGAGTAACAGACAGCTGAGAGATAAACTGAATTCAAATATAGATATATGTATTACAGCTTTCTGTCACAATGACTAAATGTTCATGCACAGAACTGACTCATCTTTTCTCTGACTTATATTTAGTCTTAAGATGCATTTTCTTATAGGGCTGCTGTTTGAAAGGCAAAGTAGACTGGTAGCTGGATTCTGGCCTCCACAAACCAGGGTGGAATCCATGCTCAAGAATGACACTCGAGTTCCTCTGACCTTGGTGAATTTGATGATGCAATTGGGCTGATTTGTCTTTTTTTGACAGACCATTTAATTACATTCAGCATGCAGAAAAACAAAGGAAAATAAACTGAAAGCTGAATTCATACTTTCCTATGAATCAAAGATTAACCTAGAAGGTAAATATATTAGGAAGGAAATGAAAAACATTCCCACTTAAAAATTTGCAAAAACTATGGTGCAAATGGATTCATGGCTATGCCCGGCTCCTTTGCAGCAGGAACAGGAGTAGCAGTGTTTTGGGGAGGAAACATGCTATCAATTTGGTCAGCACTACACTGGGTAAAAAGACCTCTAATAATGCCTAAAATCTGGACTCATTATGCCAGACTCAGCCCAGATTAGGTGAATGATGGGGGAAAACACAGAGCGGTGTTGGAGGACTAAAGGCTTTTAGAAGCAGATGACAGAGAAATCTTCACATAGCTTACTTGATTGGGTAGTTGACAGAGTGGTATTAGAATTGCCATCACTGTGGGATGATCCCAGGGAACTGCATTAATAGAGTTTTTTTGAGGAGATAGATATAGCTGGTCATATGTGCATGTATTTTGCAGATTCCATACGGTATGTGACTCAATGCGAGCTTTCTCAGGCAGCCCAGGAGAGTCTTATTGTTCTTTGGTTTGTGACACCCTGGCTATGGTAGAATCAGGAATATCAAATCATATCCAAGAAACTGGCTCAGTTGTATAGATAGTGACAACTCACATTTGGTTTTTTTTCCTTTACAGCTGGCCTACATAGGGTACTTGATGCTGTTCAACTACATTGTGTTGGTGAAGATGGATCGCTGGCCATCTATTCAGGAGTGGATTGTCATTTCATACATTTTCACTCTGGGAATAGAGAAGATGAGAGAGGTAAATTCTCCCCAACCAAGAAAGAATAAAAAAGGAATAAGCATATGGCTTGATGTTTTGGGGTTTTTTAATTTTAATATCTGTTTTTAGTATTTTTCTCAGTGTACATTTTTATGAATGAGTTTATCATAAAAGTGGCTTTTTTTTTTTTTTTTTTTTCAGAAAGGCAGATGTATTGTTTTTAAAAAGCGGGAAAAATATCTATCCTCTTTAACTTCAAAAATAGCAGTTTCTTTTTCATCTTCTTTCTTTCTTTCTTTCTTTCTTTCTTTCTTTCTTTCTTTCTTTCTTTCTTTCTTTCTTTCTTTCTTTCTTTCTTTCTTTCTTTCTTTCTTTCTTTCTTTCTTTCTTTCTTTCTTTCTTTCTTTCTTCCTTTCTTTCTTTCTTTCTTCCTTTCTTTCTTTCTTTCTTTCTTTCTTTCTTTCTTTCTTTCTTTCTTTCTTTCTTTCTTTCTTTCTTTCTTTCTTTCTTTCTTTCTTTCTTTCTTTCTTTCTTTCTTTCTTTCTTTCTTTCTTTCTTTCTTTCTTTCTTTCTTTCTTTCTTTCTTTCTTTCTTTCTTTCTTTCTTTCTTTTTCTCTCTCTCTCTTTCTTTCTCTCTTTTTCTCTCTCTCTCTCTTTCTCTCTCTCTTTTTCTTTTTCTTTCTCTCTTACTCTCTTTCCTTTTTCTGTTCTTTCTGTCCTTCTCTTTTTCCTTCCTTCTTTCTTTCCTTCTTACCTTCTTGTTCTTCCACAAAATTTCTGCATTCAAATTTCATTAATAGCACTCACAACTAACAGGGTGATCTTCTGACAAGTCTTAAAGGTCAGATAAATTTCTTGAAATATGCCTCTTGAATTTTTTTGTTAATTTGTCAAGCAATAGTGTGCATCTCCCTAAGGATGCAAAAGCAGACACACAGAGCAGAGACAGAGCATTTAAGGTACATTCAGTCTACAGAGTGAGTGAAGTGGTTCTGTGTAACCCTGCCCCTCATGGTCTCTCCCACCTAATGCTGTCCCCTTTAGCCAAAGCTGCATTTATTCCACAGTGACACCAGAAGCCCAGTTCAGCCCTAGTGTGAGCAAATGTGAGTTCCACAGACCTCAGCTGGAATAGCACATTTGTACCCCTGGGCTGAACCTGTTACCAGTTTTGCTTGTGCATTCTGAAGCCAGCGCTCTGCAGGACTAGACTAAAACTGGACTTGCAACACTTAGGTTTCAAAGACAGGTTTCTGACTCTGTATGGTAAATGCTATGTTATAAATAAAAAGAATGGAGGAAAAGGCACTCCTTGAGTGGACCACGAGAATGTGCCATTAAGGGAAAGGAAAGCAGTGGCAGTAGCCACACGAGGACTCTGTGGAGTCAATGCACTGCTGGCTCAGCAGGTGGGAGGCTGCAGACAGGAGTTGTGTGAGCCGGTTTTTGTCTAATCATTCACCCCAAACTGTCCTTTCCACAGAAGTTTACCAAAAATATTTGTCACAGTTGATTTCTAAGCAGATAATGGAATTGTTCACAGATGAGCCTAAAATTCATTCCAAAAACAAATTATAAGAATGTCATTCATCGTGTTTGAGGAACTATATGAGTTTGCTCAAATGTTCTTGGGCTAAATATAGAAAATGAAAACCAACAGCTTGTTAACACCCTAAAAGGTAGGACTTATTCATGGAGATGACTTGAATTATAGTTTTAAGAGTAGTTTGGGAAAACAAACCAGTTTCACAAATGATCTTGCAAGAAGAATGACAATAAATTAATAAGGTAAGGTTATTTATTTTTGTGACCTTTATTCTTGGCTGTGGGACTTAATTTCCAAAAACAGGCCCGAGTAGTATCTAATATCTCTCTGTGTTAAATCTCTGATGCAGAGCTTTATGTTTATTAATTATTTTTTGTCATTTGACACACATTTTAATATAGCTTTCTCTAAATCTACAGCTTCTTTAAATGTGAATTTTCTGATTAAAAAAAGTCTTTCTGTATTTTACCCTCTGTTCTAAGACCCTAAGTATGGCTAATACATTTGAAAAACAGAAATACACGCACATATTACTTCTGATTAGATGAGGATTTTAGACTGAGCTATCACTTTGTACTTTAAAGTATTTTGCACATAGACACATTTTAAGAATGGTTGCAATTGAAGATTTTGTGGGGGAAAAAAAACTGAGAGTACTTGAGATATTCAGATGACAAGCATCTATCAGCTTTGCTTTTGGCCTGAGTGGCACACATCTATCTGTTTAGTATAGATTTCTTCAACTTTAGGGCAGCTCGGTTACTCTCCATTTCCTCTGTCCTTCAGATCCTCATGTCAGAGCCTGGGAAACTGCTGCAAAAAGTCAAAGTTTGGCTCCAGGAGTACTGGAATGTTACCGACCTCATAGCCATCCTGCTGTTCTCTGTTGGGATGGTCCTCCGTCTGCAGGACCTGCCTCTGCGGAGCGACGGGCGCGTGATCTACTGCGTCAACATCATTTACTGGTACATCCGGCTGCTGGACATCTTCGGCGTGAACAAGTACCTGGGGCCCTACGTCATGATGATAGGGAAAATGGTAAGAGGGGCTGGTGAGCCCCCTCTGCTTGACAGCTTGTCCTTGGCTCAGTGTCCTTAGCCAGTGACATTGCTGCAGATTTACCTGTGTTTTGTTTTACACATTAGTGTTTTCATGCTGGTTAGAAGTCAGTGCTTTATTGATGCAAAACCTCCAGAATCAAGGTTTTTCCTGTTCTGTTAGATGATGTATTGTTTGTCTCTCTCTGAGATCACTCTTCAACAGCAGAGCCACCCTACACCCCTCTGTGCTTCATTTACAGAAAGTGCAAAGGAGATTTGATGGTTATAAAGGAAGGTGGTTTGTTAAGGTAAAAAAAAAGTTGTTCAGATGTGTAGTACCCTGAGACTCAATGTGTTGTAATAGTCATGGTGTGTTCAAAACTACAGTGGTCATGGTTAAGAATGACCCTTCTATAGTTTGATCCACATGCACATGCTCTTCCATCATTTAAGTTCAGGTCTGTCCTTGTGAGATGAGAAATCCATTTGCTAAGTGCCACTTCTGTGCCCTGGGCACATCAACTGTACACACCACAGCAGGAATATTAGCAATTTGTGTAACAGTAAATGCATGCATGAGGAATCAAGAGACACGTGCTTCCACGTGCGTGACTTTTGACTTTTGAATTTTTAATTTTCATGTTTCAATTGAAATGTTGCTATTAAGCAGCATTTTGCTTGTTTCAGTTAAAGAAAAAGGCTGGATTTACAGATGGATATGCACACATCCCTGATATTTGGATACCTGTTCATGTAGCTAATGTATGTGTTCATGTTTCACATGCAGTATCCAGCTTTTCTTGTGTAAATCATGTCTTTTTCATGCATTTTGGGGTTTAAGGTGGGGAGTTTTCTAATTAGATTAAAGCCCCTTGAAGCTGGCTTTAAGTAAAAAATAGTAAACTGAATATTAACTCCTCTAGAAGGAGTACTACTGCTGTCTGTTTGCTATGTGATGGGAATCAGGAAGTCCAAACAGGCTGTTTGTTGTACTTATCTTGCAATGGTCCTTAAAGAAAGGCTTCATTCATCCTCACCATCATAAGAAAAGGGACCATGGACTACAATATCTCCTTAATATTACATTGGTCACAACAGGCACAGTGAGCAGGTATAAAACTGAAATGCAAAATATACATCCAGTTTGTCTTGGTTTGGAAGACAGGTGTCTGGTAGAGAGGGTAGGAGCCTCCCTTGGAATACACCCTACCCAACAGGGAACCTTTGTCTTATCCCCTCAATTTTCCAGCTTTCTCCTGCAAGCCCACAGTGGTGGGTTTGACAAAGAAAGAACAGGTTTGTGGGAAAAAAGTTAGGGAGAGAGATTGAGGGAAAATATGAAAGTGATAGTTGAGTTGTTATGTCCTGGAAAGCCCTTGCCTCAATAAAGCCTATAGGGGGTTGACATGAGGTTTTGCAGAGCTCCATAGTGAAAATACTCAACAGTTCTTGTTGGAGGTTCTTGTGAAAAGACATCAGGACCAGAGAAAGGAATACAGATCAAAGGGAAAGCACTGCCTTAGCAGGTTTCCTTCCTGCCACATTTGGACTCTCCTTCTGACAATGGATCTGGTGGTCACTGGGGCTTACAAAAGATGGGGGCCACATAAAACAAAACTTCTAGTAGTTAGTGTTACAGGTGGCTGATAGGAGCCCAACTCCACCAGCAGTATAAAGAGTGGATTATTTTCTTCCAGGTCACACAGAAAGGAAGCGATTGAAATGAATAGCATTTTCATTCGTCACTTTCACGTGTGTACAACAAATCAAACCTCACTCCACTTTCTGTGGAAAACAAATGCAGGAAAATCACCAGCCTCTGTGGACTCAGTACCTGCATCAAAGGGTGTTGAATTTAGCTGCCAAATTGTTCTGAAGCTCTGGGCAGCAGTTAAAGGAGGCAAATTCTTCTATTGTGTTCCTGTGTATTCCTGTTGCTTGGTTCTCATCATTTGTCCGGCTTTCCTTGCACTCTCAGTCACTCTGACACATCCCCTTTGCCCACACATGCTGTGCACAACCAGTTTGAGTTACAGAGTTCAGCCTCTCACATCTATTTTCTGACCAGCTTACTCTGTTGTGCAACTCATGTCCAACTCATGCCCTCCCTGGGAGTCGCACCTGCTGACTCCAGGCTGCTCCATGGGCTCACTTGTGTTTGTTTTTTTTTAAATCACGTGTCTCTCTACCTTCTTGTGTTCTGTCTTCCAAATGATGTTGGAAGTTCTGTTCAGCACTATGAAGGATATCACGTTGGTTTTACATATTTCTACAGAGGAAGTACATCACAACTGCTGAGGTCCACAACAGATCATATTTAATGCCCAGGACCTTTTTCTTGAGTTTCCATTGTAAGTTTGAAGTCAGGAGGAAAATGATGGCTTTTTCTATCTTTCCAGTGTTGAGGAGCTTTCTCTTCACCTGCCTCTACACTGCTGTAAAAATTTTTACCTCTGGCCACTCTGAACAAATATGCAAGTGAGATTAAGCAAGGAGCAGGAATGGGCTTGAGTGGTTTAAATGGAATAGGTTAAAGCAAAGAAGATACAAGAAGTAAACTGAATAGCCAAGCTTATTATTATCTACTGATTTCAGTAACATAATAGGCTTGTGCTTTTCTGATTTCTGCACAGTGGTAGATTTAATTTCCTTTAGGAAATCTGAGGAATGAAATGAAATGACTGTGGAATGTCAAGAGAGACAGTTATATCAGTTCCTTTAATGTGTGGAAATACCTGCATTTCCTAGCCTTTCTGTAAATACAGAAGTCAAAATACAGCCACCTTCTTAATGAAATCGTACCCCCAAAAAATTGTGTTTGATCACTTGTTTAAGGTGGTTGATGAGTTCTTCAGAATGATTGAAATAGCCATTGCCTTGCTAAAGCAGGAATTGTAATTTGACACCACAGACCAAAGGATCTGATACAATGCTCATTAAAGTCAGTGGAAACTTGTCCATATATTTCATTGTATTTCAGACAAGTTACTGGGAACTTAGAAGATACCCAGCTGAAGGAGGAGAAAACTAATGGGCATCTTGAATAGAGAACAGCACTAAAAATTTTATTTCTTGTAGTATGAGGTGACACCTCTGTGATTCCTGACCAAAAATGCTTCAAACATTTAATACATTGTCTTAAATTGCCTCAAAATACTCATTTTGTTTATTTGTTTCCATGACATTTTAAAATAGTTATTACATTACATCATATGAAGTTATACATTGCCATCTGAAATGAATTTGATCAGACAAGAAAGGAGGAATCAGGTTCTATCTCTAGGTTTGTTCCCTAAAAGCAGTGAGAACTGAACATTATTATTCAGCTTTCCCATTTCAGGATGCTTTCTGAAGTACAATGATATAGAATTCCTCTTCTTGAGGGGATATTTTTTGGGGAGATTAATGCCTGAATTAAACAGGAATGTTGATGATTGACTTCACTGGGTTTTAATTATTCAAAGCATTTCTTTTCCTCTTGCATGTTCCCAAGGTTTTTTTTCTTTCTTTCCTGCTTTTTTCATGAGCCTCAAGACTTTTGTTTTTCCCTGGTTTTTTTTCACTTGTCCTTGGCTCCTTCTTTCCATCTTCCTGATTCTCTCTCATCCGATCTCTGCCTGGCTGGTGCCTTTTTCCTTCAGTGTCTTTCTCTAAACATGAGCATACCTTTTTCTCTTTGCTACCCCGCAACACGCTTTTCTCCGGTACGTGCTTTCCCAGTGTTACTCTGACCTCAGCTTGCTTTAAAATTGAAGAACCCCTGAAGCAGTACCAGATCCATCTGCTGCAAGTAGGTCCCTCTTCCAGCAGCTCCTGTCATAAGCAGCGCTGCCCTTGGGCTGCAGCAGGGGCCCTATAGAGCCATAAGGCCACGAGCTGAGGGGCAGGTTGGTTTCACACCTCTCTTGCAAGGAAGGCTGAATTCAGCCGAGCCAGAAAATGCAGAGACTGGAGGGAATAAAACTCATAAGGTTTAGAGGATTCTTAATTTCATTTTTGTCTAGAGACAAAAGTTATGTCCAGAATTGTGAAGAACAGCTCAGTTGTAACAATTCTAAAGACCTGTCAAGTCTGTAAGTTTTAAAGGGATCTCACCAGCAACTTTACACAATTCCCAATTTTTTTCACATTCACCTTGGGTTATCTCTGCTGTACCTGCCTGGTGCCCATTGTTCGGCTCCCTTGAGGGCCTTTTCTAGAAAAGTGCTTCTTCTAATCTTCAGCTCTATTCAGCATCTTGTAGGATTGCTGTCCCATATTTTTCAGAAATTTTTTTTTAATGGATGGGTACTGTTTGCAAGCAGTAGTTAATCTTGGGCATATGCTAATGGGGCCCTCAACAGTGGAGAAGAAGAGAGTTCACTGTCTGTTATCTGATGGGGGTTTGTTAATACAGTATTTGTCAGACTCCCCCACCAAGCGGATTTTTAGCCCGGCCAGTATCACAGCTTTCCTTTCTCACTGGTTACCACCATGGTGTCCCTTATGTTGCAGTCACAGGCTGTTCTGCCACCCGTTCCTCCGTATGTTAGTTGCAGCTCCCTTTGCTCCAAGGTAATGACTACCAGTGAATAAAATTATCCATGTCAGCCCTTTTGCTTATGTACAGTTGCCACTTGGTGCCTATAAACAATACATCATCTCACCACCCTTGCCCAGACCAGGCTGCTGATTCCAGTGAACCTATATATTCTTGTGGAGGCAACTGGTGTGACCAGATGGTACTTTGTATTTTCAAGCCTATTCATAACATTTGAATTGTTCTTAAAAGTGACTGGGTAAAACCAAGGACACAATAATACCACTTCACTTCTTTGAAAAATATTTTTTTTATGTGTAAATGAGAAAGGCTTTTCAAAATTTGTTTTTGAAAATTCTGTTTCTTGGATTCACAGACTTTTTCTTTTTTTGCAGCACATAATAATAGGTATATGGACAAATGAGTTCCTCTAATTCTTGTCCTTTCTCTCTCTCTCTCTCTCTCTCTCTCTCTCTCTCTCTCTCTCTCTCTCTCTCTCTCTCTCTCCTTTTTCCTGTCATTACATTCAGATGATAGACATGATGTACTTTGTCATCATCATGTTGGTGGTTCTGATGAGCTTTGGTGTGGCAAGACAGGCAATTCTCTTCCCCAATGAGGAGCCTTCGTGGAAGCTGGCGAAAAACATTTTTTACATGCCTTACTGGATGATCTATGGGGAAGTGTTTGCAGACCAGATAGACCGTAAGCAAGTTTATGATTCTCATACTCCACAGTCAGGTATCCAACTTTGATTAGACAATGTCCTATTAGATCATGTGTGTTTGCTCAATAAATGGCTCTGGATAGAGGAACTTATTCAACACAGAAAATGGTTGCAAAAGTATTTTTTTCAGCTAATATTGAGGTGTTCATTTCAGAACATGCTTCTGGCATCACTTGGCAATCATTTAACTGGAAATCTGTAATGCTAAATCATCATGTGTGTAGAGAAGGTTATAAATGTGTCCTTTTTACCAATTTGGTGTCAAGAATCTCTTTCCAGGTATCCAACATGAATTTGGGGGTACACCTGGGACACAAAATATCAGTTATTTTTTTCTCATCCTTTAGCTTATTTTTTGACCTACATACTTTTTATCTAACTTCATATTGAGCATCATGTCTAATAATAGAGGTTTAGATCTTTCAGCTCCTGTACTTCATGGGGAATCTAATCTGATGAGTTTTCTGTTACCTTCTGAGTGCCATATTTAAGCTAAACCCTTTGATGCAATTCTTTGGGTCTAATAATTTGATCCATTTTTAGAATATTGCTGCATTTGCTTTTAGAAGGCCAGACTGTGCTCATACCATTGCAAACAGGAAAAGAGCCAGTATGAAATACATTATCTCCTCAGGAATCATTGGGTAGCTGATCAGGAAAATGGTGGTTTTCTGTTTAGATTAAATCTCGTGGTACCACTCTTTGCATTACCACCAAATGGTCATGAGAAATGATGCAGTAGATGACCAGACTAAGAAAAATAACAAACAATGTCATCTTTTGCAACTACTGTCATGTAACTGGTGTTCATCATTCTTAATTAACTACATCTGAGTCTTGGCAGCATTTGGAAGTCAGTACCTTTTCCCGTGGAAGATGGTTTCCATTAAAGGTCTCTTTAGGATATTTCATTTTATTCTATGTCCCATCTTAGGAGAGAGCAGTATATTCAAAATTTATTTTCTGTTTGTTCCATATTGAAAAAGTTTGAATGAAAAAAAAAAAAAAAGAAAATTACTTTTCCTGAGCTGATGAAAAGTAGTAAATACCTATATCACAAATAATGCCCCAAATTGAATATAGTTTCAGATGGATAGATGTATACATATCCCACAGCAGATATTTCAGCAGTTTCATGTTAATTTCTTCTTTCTGGCTAACACAGAATCATTATTGTGGATACAGATGAAACCTCCTTTTTTACCTTTGCTTCCCTACTTGGTTTTCAGAGGCAGCATGGCATGCAAGGAAGTAAGCAAATACCTATAAAAAAACTATTCTCACCATGTTTCACTTTTTACCCAATTCCCTCATTTTTATCCTTTTCCCTTTTATTTTTAAAAATTAATTAATTCCAAAGGTGTAATAGTTGGGGATATAAAACTTTGTCTTGCTCTGAAAGCATATTTTAGAGGGCTAAAAACCATTAAATTACAACTTTCTTCTACAGGCAGAATTATGTCTGTCCCTCTTCAAGGGGCCATTTATTGATATTGTACTGAATAACTAGCATAGTGCAACAAAAGTGGCAACTGCTAAATAAAGTGTTCTTGGGTTTTTTTTTAAATGAAGGTCTGATTACAGTTTAGAACCTGTAAACCTAAACTGGAGCGTGTTTAAGTATGAAAACAGGGTGGCAGGCTGCACACCCTTCCATAAGGGTTTGTGTTATTTAGATGCACAGCATTTAAATCATACAAAAAGATGCAGAATAATTAATTCTGAAGCAAAACTCCTGGCAGCTTAAACTCCACCATTAAATATAGACAAATTGTTTTTCTGCCTGTGTCAAGGAAACCTGGAGTTGCAGCAAAAGTAATGATGTCAAAATGAAAAGCAGCACCTACTTCCTCCTTCCTGAGGGGCAGATGATGCAGGGAATTAGCCACTCTTCCAGCACAATATATGTAGAGTATGTCATGTCTGTCTGGTGCTCAGTTGTCTCAAAGATGTTATCTGTGGAATAGACTGGGAGCATGACCAATGGTTGGTGGTGATGTTATACAATCTAAATGACCCAATGGATATCTAGAAGGTTTTACTAGTACTCTCACATTTTTTTTACTATTTAAACATTTGCTGTTATCTGTATTTTCCATGTTGTTCTAAGCTAAAACAGCCACTGTACTCATGTTAAAGTGCTACAGTGTTTGTACATTCTCAAATAAGGTAATATTCTAAAATTGTTATGCTACATTTAAAATGCAATTTAACTCTATGGCTTAGAGCACATTCTGTTTTAATCAGTATTATTTTAACAAAAAAAAAAGGTTGCTTTGTGATTTTGTTTATATTTGGGTGTTTAATATTGTTACATTATTAGCAAGCTTGGGTTTCAGCAAAAGTGCTGATCATGGAAAAGCATGTTGATTTGAGCCACCGTCCTGGAAATCATCCTGCAATCTGAGAATGTACTAAAAAATAGGCTACTCTAACATTTCTAATTTGCTTTATTTTCAGAAAAAAAAAAAATTATCTATTTAATTAATTATTTTTATTTTATTTGTGAAGCATGCCGCTAAGGCTGACCAGATACGGTATCTGGATCCCTCTCATCAGCTGGCAGCCTTTTCATCCAGTGTCTACTCCGATTTTTATTTCAACACACTGCTAAATGCGTTGCTCTAGAACAGTGCATATTTACATTTTTTACCCTTAATTTCTGTATTCAAATCACTTTTTAAGGAAAATCATGTTAGCTGGAGTATGTGTTAGTGTCCTGTTGGTATGTTAGTATGTGATCTCATCTTCAACTCAAAAGTGAGGACATCCTCACTTCTGGGATTATGAATACATTATTCAGTGGTGGTGTTCATTATCAGTGATGTCTGTAACTACTACATGCCTACAAATTCCTGTCTAAGAATCAGTTGTAAAGTGGAGGGGAAGGAGAATAAATCTTTCAGCTCTGTGTTCAAATTTTCAGGTAAAGTCAACAAAACCAGCAAAACCGCTCTCTAAGTAGCTCCTCCCTGACTGATAGTTCATCATAATATGACCACTAAAAAAATCTATAAAACCATGTCATATTAAGCAGTTCTTTAATACAAAAAGATGTAGAACTAGAATAGCCAGCTTCAGTAATTCTTGGATGAAGAAGGGTTTGACAAGTGAAAACCACTGAATGGAAGAACATGGAAATGAAAACCACATGGAAGAGTGAGTGCTGCTAGCACAAGAGATATCCTGAGTTCCTGGTGCTCTTTCAGTCCCAAATACCCATTAAGTCCACAGCCCAGCTCCATATGGGCTTTGGGAATGAGAAACTAGAAAAAACCAGACTTTACTATCACAGTGCAATCATAATGGTCTTCCTTCAGGTCTTTGAGCAGGAAATTATCTATGATCATTAATATGATCTGTAAACAAAGGAGGTTTACGATTAGACCATACTGTTCCCTCAGCTATATCCAGATGTTTAGCTAATTCTTTTTTAGCTTCACGGACAGAAGGTTACACATACCATGTTGTCCACTTGGGAAGTTTTAGCAATTACATGAAACAGTCTTTGGAAGTATGTAAAGACCAAGGAATAGTCAAGTTACTTCATGGAGAAGTCCAGCCAGTCAAAATATCAGTCCAAGTGAAGCATCAATAATGACTGAAACCACCATGAGCTACTGAGTTTTGACTTGGGCCTAGAAAACCCCAGTTAGCAAATGTTGGAATGCAGATAAAGGCTTAGACCGGAGAATCGAAAGCAGGCAGTAAGCTAATCAAATTTATGAATTATTTAAAGATCATGAAATGAAAAATTAATGTATTTCAGGAAAGGAATAATAATAAGAGTTTGATAAATTGAAAAAAATTAGACTGATATCAATTATGTAGTTAAGTAAAGATATATTATTATCCATTGATAGCTGGGGGAGGAAGGAGAATCTGAATCAGAGAGCTGGTGATGGCACATGCAACTGTCTCACTTTGAGGCTGTCTTTCCTAATCCATCTGAGCCTTGTGCTGCCCAATGGGATCCATGAGGCAGCAGCCAGCCATGTAGCTGCTTTAGTGAATGCCTGTCCAGAAGTGGATTTCCCACAAATGCAGTAAAATCTCTCCCTCAGTTCACCACACGTTGGCACTTGTGCAGGCAGTTTTAGCCAGGAAAATTCATAGCACAGTTCTCACCTGTAAAGAACTTTGTCTTCACTTTAAAAACCTATCCACCCCTCCAGAATACTATGGATACTGAAGGATATAAGAAACACTGAAGAGGAAAGGTGAGTTTGTTGGTAAAAAACATATAGATAGAGAAAATAAATGCCAGCTTGGGAAATGGCTGTCATCTGTAGAAAATGAACATCAGAGCTTGCATTTTCCTATCTTCAGAAGGCTAAGCAACTGAACCTGCTCTCAGTCAACATGCCTTTTGAGAAGTTTTTCAGATTTTCCTGGTGTCTCACAGGCTGGATTTCCATCTGGATTTTCTTAACAGCTGACAGAACTTCACGTGCCATCTGGAATCTGAAGATCAGTCTGAGTTTGTTTCTTGTGTTGATTTCTGGTTTGGAAAAACCTACCTAGTTTAAGAGAAAAGGATGGGACTCTTTCAATTGTATTGGAGGAATATCAAGTAACCAGAATGCAGTTGTTTCAAAAGATGACAGACCATTATACACAGGTTTTAACTGTTCAATGAACTTCAGAGGAAACTATAATTGCTACAAAAAACTTTTAAAAAGTCCTTAAAATTTCTTAATCTGTTTGATTTTAGTTTTATAGTTCTTGAAAATTTCTTAGTACAAATGAAAGTTATATACTAAGCTCTTCATGACTTTACAGGTTGCATGCTTTTCATGACTAGTAGGAGCTTCCTGTCGAGCCTCCTTTCAAGGACTGTCATTTGCATGGACCATTCTGGAATTAGAACAAACAGAGCAGCACTGTACAAAACAAGAATAAATCATACCTGTGGCAATGCTTTTAATGTTGTTAGACAAAGGTAGTGGATAAAATTTTTGCGCAGACTAGAAAAGACTTGGAAATTCTTTCTGGGCTGGAATGCAGCAATATTCCCATATCTAGCACTCCTGATGTTGTAATTTGGATTCTATTTCGTTGGCCATTTTTAATGGGAGAAGGAGGAGAGTAGGAGGAGGAAGAAAGCACTAGAGTGAACAAGAAAAATACAGGGATTTACTGAAAATTGTTATTAAAATACCAGCAGATTGAAGAGACCCTTCAAAGTTATGTTTAGTGTGGCCTAGGGTGAAAGCAACGTGGAAGGTAAGGATGCTGTAGTTAAAGAAACTTCCTTAAAGTAATGTGTCACTGTTCAATTCCCTGGATGTTTCTACTGATGAACAGAGTAATTCTTTTATATTCAAGGTAAACAGATTTTAATATTTTCTCCATCAGTGAAGAAGGGAACAACTTTAGGAAGCCTGCTTAATATTTTTGGTAGGGGGAAGTTTTCAGTATTTACCAGCTTGGTAAGCTGGTAATGTTGCTTAGACATTAATTCAGAAATTATAAAACACTTTCACATCCTTTGGGTTCCTTTTGGGTCAAAATTGGAAGGTGCCTATATACTCATAAATAGGATGATGAAAGTGCATTAAAAATATCCAGACTTGAATTTAAAAAAAGAAAAAAAAAAAAAAAAAAAAAAAAAAAAAAGTTATGTTTTGTTGTTTGGTTGCACTTTTTTGTCTCAAATTTATTTAGAACTATGAACATAGGAAAGCATTCCTCAGTTTCTTGTGATTTCAAACAAATCAGGTGGTATTGTAAAAGTGGTATCCATTTTTATAGGAGAAGTTTTCATCAAAGGCAAAAGCTATTCAGTGGCAGAGCTGTTCAGAGACTTTTCCCTCTTCATTATTTCCCACACCTGCTCTGAAAGGATGCAGCTGGGGGAACAGTCATCATGCAGAGACCCACAAGCATCCTTTGCCAAGCCCTCCACCCAGCACACAGTAAAAGTGAGCAGTACCCATGTCATGACACTACTTACAGCAGGGAAACTAATTCTTCCTGAGCTCTGTCTCCATGGCCTGACACCCACAGAGGCTTGAGTTACTGTTGGTTTTTTTACAACTATTTCCTGGACAGGAAAGAGGAAGGGTTAGATATGTAGCAGGAAAGGCCCAGCAGGAAACTGTAAGTGGGAGTCAGGAAGGAAAAATAAGCATGGAAAGAGATTGTGAAAAAGGAAACAAAGGATGCAAAAAGTATGTACTGCTACGGGTGTCAGGATGCAATGTTTGGAAGCTGAGTGGAGTCAATTTGTATAATTGAAATTAAAACTCCAACCATTTATTGTTTTCTAAAGCCTAAGTTTAGGACATAATGTCTGAACTTTATCCAGTGGCCTGTAGGTATCAGAGTTGTTGGCTTTTCAGTTACCCAAATTGGCATATTGTTATACTAATAGAATTTTCTTCAGTAAAGCATTTCACTAGAATTAAGTGTTCTGTGGTCTGTGTTAGAATAGGGCTATAATGTAAAACAGATGAGTCAAGTTTGCGTACATGTTAATGTTGTGCTTTGAAATACATTGCAATATATTACTGCACATATTACAAAAATTACTTCATTTCTCCAAAAATAATTAAAATGTTCAAATGATGTTACACACGAGGGGCAGCACGTGTTCCTCAGCGGTGAGGTGCAGCACACACCTTTAATTAATAGTGGGGGAAAAAAATCTTTGAAAATGAATGTCACGGTTTAAAGATGAAAGATGTTCAGTGATGTGATGTGCCATGGAACACAGACTTGTGCCTTTTTGGACACATGTCGTACATTTTCTTATGCAGCTGAAGATGTGACAATTAAACTTATGGTGGCTTAGCTCTCCATAAGTAAGGCAAGAAATGAGTATTCCCCAGTTATTTAAAAACTGTACCCACAACAGAACATTCGAAAGAGGAAAACTTTTGCAAAGCTTTAGGACATGCTGAACCACAACAGGTGTATAGAATAGACTGTGGGAACATGGCTGCATAGGAAATCTAATTTGGCCATTACTGAGTGGCATAAACCAACAGAGATTACCCACTTGTAAGCAAGTAGAGCTGAAGAAGTATTTTTTGTCTTCTCAACTGATTTTTTTTTTCAGATTAAATTCTATGGTTTTTTTAGAAAAAAAAAGGGATAATAGAGTCGGAACCGGAGTTGGAGCTGAGTTTTTGATCTCATTTATCTAAGGTTTGAAAAATGCTTTTCAAAATTTTTCTGTTTACTTGAAAAGATAATATTTGTTCTGTTTTCAGCACAAAAAAGGACAACAGGTTTCATCAACTGATACTGTGATTGTTCCATCACTGGTGAAATCATGATGGGTTTTGGTACTTTGTTGTATTGGACTTTGTACATCTGACTCAATAAATAAGCAAGTTAAGGTTTCCACACAAACAGATGTAAGTTTCATATTGAGTGTTGATAGTAAGAGGTGTTGAATGGTGCAGTTTCTGCTGGTGAAGGCTAAGAGCAGAGAGGCCTGCACTCACAGCACCTCAGTGACGGTATTTTGAATGTCTAAATGAAAGTGCTGCTTGGAGCATTGTGGAAATAGCACTGCCTTAAAATGACCTGCAAAGTGATCCTTACTGAGAAATGAAGAATTTCATAGTCTCAGCCTGCTTCAGTAATAAAATGTGTTTTTGTAAATAGGAAAGACTGGTAACACCATATGTCCAAACACAATGGAGCTGCTGGTAAAAAGCAGTGCTGCTTGTATTGATTTTGTAATTTATTTTCCAGTGAGTTGAATATTTTTGGAGAGGACATGTAGTCTTGTATCCCATGTGGCTACAATATTTCTGTGTGTAATAGGCTAGGCTCAAATTGTAGTGCCCAAAACAAAGTACCACAATCACACATAATGTAATATGATTGCCAGTACAGGCATCCACAAGTGAATGTCAAGCTCAGTGAATCGAGTTCAGAAGAACTTTTTTGAGAAGATACAATGCTTGGTACTGGAAATATGGATTTGTTGCCATACAATGACATTTTATATGTGGCATGAGCAAACTTCATTTTTCATGAAGTCAGTAAAACACCCCCATGGATATCACTAGGAACTGAGCCAATACTGAGCACTTTGGAAACTCCTAACTTAAACTTCTTTTTGATAGAGGTGAGGGGAAGCTAGCTGTAGCGCTGGGCAAAATGTACTAAGATGGTTTGTATATGTAAGCTGCTGCTTCCATGATTTTCTTGAGGAGATTTCTGATTATGGTGATACATAGTGCCAAGAGGACTGAAGCTAGAGAGACATAAACTGAACCCATGCTTCCAAAAGCAGATTACCCATCACTGCACATGAAAACATATTAAAACACAAGCAGGAGAAACTATTTCACCATGTTTTCCCTGCCCTTGCTTCAGTTCTACAGCATTAATCTCGAGAACATTTTGATTCCAATGCGTTTGCAGAAGAAACAGGTGGCATCTCTGCTGCATACATGTCCCTGTACCTGGTACAGTAAAGACTTGATAATCTTCCCCACTGTTTCCAGGCATGCAGTCAAGAGTCCTTAATAGCAGAAAGTCATTATGAGTATGTCCTAGAGAGGCTTGAGACAGTGCAGTGCACAGCAATAAACGTCTACTCTTTAATTTATTTCTATGGACTTCATTTCTTTATTTATCACATCCTTCTCAATCAATAAAAAAGACAAGGTTTTCACCATTAAAGAAATAATATGTAAGCATATCTGTAGGATTAAACAATTCATTAATTTCGTCTTCACAGCCACTAATTACCACCAGACTACCATATTATTTTGAATTATGTATGCAAACAGGCAGCTTACTCACACCACACATGTGTCCTGAGAGAAATATCTCGATACCCACAGCACAAAAAACACACAATAACAAGAACTGCAGCCCATAAAATCTGAGATACCAAGCATAAACTTCTGAGGGGAAAATGTTAATGCTATTGTAATTTGGAAGATGTTGCCTTGACAGGCAGGCCATTATAAATATTTAAGTATTTCTACAAAAACTATTGAAAAAATAAGATTCATTCCCATTTTCCATTTTTTTTGTTTCTAAATTTTGTTCCCAGCACCTTGTGGTCAAAACGAAACCCGAGAAGATGGCAAAATAATCCAGCTACCGCCCTGCAAGACAGGAGCATGGATCGTTCCTGCCATCATGGCCTGCTACCTCTTGGTAGCAAACATCCTTTTGGTGAACCTCCTCATTGCGGTTTTCAAGTGAGTGACACATCACAAAGTACAGACTTGGGGAGGATTCACATTGTTCACAGTCTACAAAGACTGCTGAGCTTTGGCTGAGAGACATTTTCCAAGGATGTAAGGGGGAGAGGGAAAGAGGTTTGTCTCCAGGAAACAAGGGAAATGCCAAGTTTTTCACATTGTGCTCATTTCCAAGGACAGACACCTAATGGGAAGCAGGGCAAAGAAGCCAAATAAGGTTCAGTTATGGCATCATTCATTCCCAATAGGGAAAACAAGAGTAAAAACATTTCTCCATCTCAGTGGGTTTTGGTACATGGGTTGTGCAGCACAGACATTTACAGTCATAAGGTACTTCAAAAAGGCTTATTATCACTGTGCTTTGCCCAGGCACAAACTTACTCTTTTGTTCTGTTTCCTGTTTTTGTGACAAGGAAACATTTGCCAGTGTTATTTAAATGTATCTAGTTATGATGCTGTCATATCATCTTTGGCAAAGCACCCAAAACCATTTTCAGTCTGATGCTATTTTCCTCTTCTTGCCTTCTAGCAACACATTTTTTGAAGTAAAATCTATATCAAACCAAGTTTGGAAGTTCCAAAGGTACCAGCTCATCATGACATTCCATGAAAGACCTGTTCTCCCACCACCTCTGATCATTTTCAGCCACATGACGATGATATTTCAACACCTCTGCTGCAGATGGAGGAAGCATGAAAGTGACCCGGACGAGAGAGACTATGGATTGAGTAAGACTCAGATAATGCACAGAGGGGGCTTTACACTGCCTTTCATAGTGCCTAGTGGTTGATATGCATGAAGTCCATGTCCAGCACCTTGATAATCTGCCCAGAAAAGTAACAGCTTTTACCTGCAAAAACCTTACCTGAACAAGTTAGATTTACTTGATTTGCCTCACCCTTCATTCTCCCTGCAATGTTAGGAATGTGTTTTTATGGAACTTTTTTTTGGGGTTGTTGCCCTGTTTGTTCCTTCAAAGCTTGGGGTTACTAGAGGTCTGCTATTGCTGGAATACTTCTCACTCCATCACACTTTCAGCTTTATTTTTGAAAATACAGAGCAAACAGCACATACTTCCCCTGAGCACTCTTTTTGCCTAGATAAGCTTAGAGATGGTAGAAGACAATTTGGTATACAAAATCTCTCCTTGACTCTGACTCAAACTGGAGGAGTAGGTCCTCAACATGCTTTAAATGAAGTCCCACAACCACGATGGAAAACCTGTCAGATTATTTTGATAATGCTTTCCTCTTCTCTATCTGATTCTTCAAGGCAGAATATCTCCACCTTGCCCAATGTATGTGCCAGAGGCAGGGAGCTAAGGGATGTGTATCTCTTCTCAGCATTAGCCAATGCCACAGCTCCCTCTCTGTGAGGAGGGAGCAGGAGTCACGTGTGGCACTGCAGATGCAACCAGACAGCTCTCCTCCCACTCCCATCACACTGCTGCCTGCAGATGTCTGTTCTTGCCACGTGGGACAGACCCCTGTACCCTCAGACTCTTTCCTAGTAGTCTGCTAATCTCATTATCCATCTCTTAGGTTACAGGTGAGCTTTGGCTTTCACCACCTGTTCAGGATCTGACCAGCAGCTGTGTTTAGATCTCATGTAATCAAAATATATTCACGTTTGCTCAGCATTTGCCTGCTTAAGTGCTTCTGTCTCCAGAAGCATATATAACTAAAGCCAGTAATTCAGTAATTAACAGTATTTATCTGCTTTCATTTCAAAATGTCACATACTTGTTTTTGAAAGTTTCGTCCATGAGTTTCACATTCTAATATTTGCCAATTTCTCAATTGTAGTATTCTCAATTTGCAGTATTTCTCAATTTTTTCCACAGAACTTTTCATAACTGAGGATGAATTGAAAAAGGTCCATGACTTTGAGGAGCAGTGCATAGAGGAGTATTTCAGAGAAAAGGATGACAGATTCAACTCTTCCAATGATGAAAGAATCCGTGTCACTTCAGAAAGGTGCATTTTTTTTCCTATAAGTTGATCTAGAAATGTGTGTCTGCCACCAGTTTCATTCTTTCATTTTTTTTTGAAAAAGGGAACAAAGTAGTTGTGGTAAGTCTTAATTAAAAAGTAAAGCTATGAAATGTGATGAGTTTATTTTCTCTTTTTCTGTTTGGCTTTTTTTGTTTGTTTGTTTTGGTTTGGTTTGGGGTTTTTTTATTGTTGTTTTTTGTTTTATTTCTGCTAAAGAAAATGTGTTCATGCCCAGGCTAAATGGGGCTCTGAGGAACCTGTTCTACGGAGAGGTGTCCCTGCCCATGGCAGAAGGGTTATAACAGAATTATCTTTAAGGTCTCTTCCAACCCACATTATTATATAAGTTTTTTTTAAAGGGATCTTTTATCCAGTTGTATTAAAGTATAACCAATGCAGTGAGAGGCATAAATTATGCTTGCATTTCAGTTCTTAAAGCAGAATTCTGGGGCACAAGTAGTCAGAACAAAATGGAAGAGTAACTTAGAGTTCCTCAATGAAAACCATGACTTTAGGGTTTATCTGTGATCCATCCATTCAGATAAGAAACATATAAATAAATAAAGATAAATAAACATGTAGATAAAGAAGCCTTGTTTCAGGATAGCCTGGCTAGATAAACTAGTTTCATTTGGGCAAATAGCAACATGGATTTTAAATGGAACAAGACATTTCACCTACAGCAAGGCACAGAGGAAAAAAGCAATTTTGGTGGTCAAGGAAGGAAGAGGTATGTTTGAAGACCTGTAAATAAGAAGTAACCTGGCTAGGTCCTCCCCTACATCATACAAGTGCTCTAAGTCCTTGGAAATGAAAACAGATCAGTCTGGCTTTTTATTCTGTGCTGGCCCTGTTTTATAGGGAAAAGAGCCCTTATCTCTAATTTAAATTAAAATCTTAAAGCACCTTGTTCCAGAATGAAGCTCATGAATATGAAGCCCTAAATGAAGACAAACAGAGAAATAGCTATTTAAAAATCAATTTACCTTAGCCAGTAGTTTAATGTGGAGACTAGATTGCCCCAGCTCTCTAAGAGATAACCAGTCGACCCTGTGGGCTACTGAGGTCACTCCCAAGCCCAAACACTGGGATTAATAGGACTAATAGGACTTTAAGCAATGACATCCCAGCTGAATGCAGTTCTTATTTCATAATAGGTCTGAGAAATATTTAAAGGAGGAATCGGGGCTATCTGAGTATCACAAATAACACATTTTAGAAAGAGGATGCCTGGGTCTTTATTTTTCCTGTAATCATGGCCAAGTCCTCTTAAATCTAAAATGTTTGTCTTGGTTCCAGCCAGGACAGGGTTAATTTTTGCAGTAGCCAGGAGAGGGTGGGAGGACCCTGAGGTTGTTTGATACCACCTTATGTCATTGCCAGGGGCAGGGGAAAGGGACTCTTGCTTCTGATGAGGAGGGATTCCTTCTGGTTGAGAAAACATGATGGATGGAACAGTCTGGTGTTGTTTATTGTCAGGGCCTTTTCACTGTAAATAATTTCTTCTGCTGCTGCTTCTTCTCCTTCTTCTCCTCCTCCTCCTTCTCCTTACACCTTTTGTTGTAATTTTGTTGCTGTTACTGTTTATTTTCTCATTTCACTGCTATTTACAGTAAGTTGTTCTTATCTCAAACTTTGCCTTTTGGGCCTCCAATTGGAGCAGGGAAGTGGCAGCATGGTTTCTAAACTGGAGAATACCATTCCTAAGCCATGACAACACTAATTTTATTTTTTTATTTTTTTTTGTAACCTGTGGACCTGTATTCAAATATATAAAATCCAGATTTGCACTTTTGAGTTTCTTCATAGAGTTGTAAGTGCACAAGTAACAAAATGCAGAGCAAAGAAAGCAGAGAAGATATGAGACTACAGTTTCACTTCCAAGACCAGTCATTACTCTGGAGTAGTAGACAAAGTATAACACTCATGTTAAAGACATGAGATACCAGTTTAGTTATCTGTCCAATTAAGTCAGCTTTATGTGGTGTAAAATTGAACCAGAAAACCCTGCTAATGTGAGTGAAACTCTTCCTAAAGACTTCTCACGTGCAATAACCTAAACATGCTGTTAGGCTCAAGAATAAAGGGTTGGGACAAGCCCTGTGTGACTGCACCTGGATCTGGACCAGTCACAGCCTTCCCTCACCTCTGTGCATATGTGATAATGCTCCCCTCTGCTCGAGCAGCTCCTGCTTGCAGCTGGGTTCAACAAAGTGCTCCAGGACCTGCAAGGAGGAGCAGCTACACACTCTGCATACAAAGCCCAGTACCTGGAATCAGGAGTAGGGGGCTAACACTGGAAGGGAAATATAAGATGAGAACAGTCTTTCTTTGATCCTCAGTGGGTCACAGAAACAGGTTAGGGGCTCGGGAAATCAAGAAGAGATCATGTTTATTGATGCATTGACCTGGGTGTCAATTCATTATTACAGCTATGCAGTCAGTGGCTATGCTGGGGTAGAATGATGATTTTTCTGACTCACCTGCAACAAGCTTCAGTTTCCACTGACCTTGGAATAGTCCACCCTGGCATTCTGTGTGCCTGCCTCAGTTCAGGAATCTCCTTACTTCTCTTGTAACAAGGGACACCACAGATGTCTCCATATTTGATGTCACCAGACAGAATCTCTCCTTTACTTGATCACTTCACATTCAGAAACTGAAAGCATAGAGCAACATTTGATATTTGTCTTTCCTTAACTTCAAGTTCTAAGCAACTCAGAGGAGTAGCTGTTGCTGGGAGAGTGGGAACTATAGACAAAGCTTATTAAAGAAGCCCTGCTTTTTCTGACTTCTGACTCTGATGGGAAGAAAGAACTCCACTGTGTATTTAAACTCCTTCACAGAAAGGGATCTAAATGAAGGTCAGTCCTTCCTTAGCCTCAGATTTTGGCAAGAGTTTAAATTTAAGGAATCACTTTGCCTGGCAAGTTCTAATGATGGCAAATCAGATATATTTACATAAAAAATAATTATTTATTAAACAGACAAAAGATAATAGATGAAAAATCTTAATCAGAATTAGTTACTCCACATTATATAATTAAAACACTACTAGTAGATTACAGCATGAAACTGTGCACTGTATCAAAGTACCTATATTAAAGCTAGCAAAAGAAACAGTATTGATTAGGAGTCGAATGTAACTTAACACCAAAATGATGATAATGGACACAAATACATTCACTTAACCCCTGAGGAATAACCACAAAGTAGGTTCCTACTAACAGGAAAAACTCCACACATTTCCAGGAAAATGCATACAAGATTTCTACTTGGTGAAGGTTTTGTGTGGCTTCTTTAGTTGTAAAGTGAGTGGCTGTCAGTCAGAAATTCAGCCTATCTTGCCAGATCTCACTTCAACAGTAAGAATTTTATGGGCAGTTGGGAGATGCCAGACCAGTGACCATGGCACCAAAATCACTCAGTGATTATACAAGATAATACACCATGATATACAAGACAGTTTGTCCTGTTTGAGTTATCTGACTGGCTAACAAACAGATAAACTCTTGTGGAGGGTGAGATGCTCTGCTACAGTAGCCCACTAGCTGGGATCTTACACAAGCCTGTGGAAGTAGCATCAGGTTACTGGAACATATCCGATGTAAATTATGGACTGACTGGGAAAATATAAAGCAGTACAAGGCTGTAAGGTGTTTCCATTGAATGCATTTATCAGAGCATGCATGGTGAAACTCCTGGAGACCTGTGAGGAAAGCTAAGTTGGACAAATTCACTTCACTGCAGTGGAAGAATCACGACATTTTGTGGAGAATCTTCCTTTCTAATCAGTGTATTACATCTTGACCACTACAAAGATGGGTGTAATATGATCAAAGAAGACCACTATTTTTCTTGATCTGGCATGAAGCCACTGAAATAATCACTTTAGTAAAAATTTGTTCCATGTGAGCAGGTTTCAGCTCTTTCATATCTGTGCAAAACCTCGTGCTGATTTAAAAAGGAGCAGGGTCACATCATAACAGTATTTGAAAAGCAGATAAGCTGGTTAGAGCAGATATTATTATGTCATCTTTGGTACTCTCTGGTATCCATTAGTACAGCACTTTATAATCTGCAGTGCAATTATATGTACAGCATCCATGTCGGTGATGACATAGCTATTATCTTGATTTCAGAGCTGTCAGGCTGAAGCGCACAGAAATAGTATTATGTTGGTACAAAGGACTGACCCTACCAGATCCACCCACACATGAAATAGACAGCAGGAAAGGTCTGTGATTCTGGTGGCATTTCTCTGTGGTCATAAAGGGTTAAGTGGTCTTAGGCTCCAGTAGCCTAAGTGGTCTTAAGCTCATGCAGCCATGACAACCCAACTTCCTTAGCCAGGAAAAATCTCTGCACCCTGGAAAACTGTCTGGCTGCTTGCATCATCACTGCTTTACCAAAAGATGTCAGGCAAAGTACCCTGTTACATGCTTGGGAACTGCTGTCTATTTTTTATTTAAATAAAACCATTCCGCAATCACCTACCACAAGCTCCGTGGTATGTCCGTAAGTGACTTTCATGTCAACGGTCTTTGTGGCTGTTGAAAAGGATTTTGAAGTATGAATGATGTGTTAGAAATGGATCTAGGTCAACAAAGAGGCTTGTGAACCTAATTTTAGCATGTAATTAAGAGGTCTACTTCTGAGAAGAGTGCCTTACTCCCATTAAAGAATTATTTTAAATAAATTATTGATGAACTAACGTGCAAAGGTTAAAAATAAATAAACCAAAATTAATGCCAGCAAAAGTCATCATCTCCCAAACCATAATTAAAAAGTCTTATTGCAAGTAATATAAAATCCTTGCCAGGTTCTGAATTCTGACCTCATTACTGAATATTGTCCTGGTAAAGTCCACATTTGCTTCACTATTAGAAATTTTTGAGCTTCAGCAGCACACCTCGATGCTTGTTTTACATGTAGCCTCCTGTTTTTCTCATTCTGTTAGCATGGTTTGGCACTTTCTAATACTTTGAATAAGTCTTGCTGCAGTGAAAAGCAGAGGTGCAAAGAGAGCATCATTGATGGATATTGTGAGACCTGCTAAAAGGTTTATACTTGTTCCTGAATACACACGGAGGAAAAAAAAAAATCCTAAACAAAACTTGGGCATTCTTATTTTAAAATTGTGCTTTAATTCAAAACTATTCCTAAAGGAAGTATAGGTCAGGCTGTCTTTTCACTGTGTGCAAGAGTATTTTCCCAAGAATATGGTAAAATAGAAAAATTCACTTATTAAAACATTTTAAGGACCAGTTTATGGCTGTATTTCTCCAGACCATATCCTCCTATGTCCACAGTGTTCAGTCGATGTGATTTTATCATGTTTCTAATAGGGTCACTCCTAGAACCTGGTGTTGTTCTGTATGATGAATGATTACAGAACTGAACATCAAATTAGTACAAGAGAATATCACTAATAGAATAAATATTTGTTAAACATTCTGGAGTAGCCATATGCAAGCTATATAACTAAGGATGACTAAGCTAATATCTTTGGGGTTGGAGGAGACCATGATCTTTCCAGCTTTTGTTTTGTGAATAAAATTCCACAGTCAGGGCTCATGAAGTGTAAACACATGTATGTATCTTTCAGTTACCTATCCACGTCTCTGGTTACCCCTGGTTTCCAAACCCAGACTGCTCTGTGCTTATCTTGCTACATTTCTCTATAAATTTTCAACTATCAATGCAATCACATTTGTCATCAGTTCCATAGCAACCAACAGACCACGTAGCTCAAAAGTCTCTATTTGCCTTGTCTGACGCTCTGTGCCACTGACAGTAGCTGCTAGATCACATTCAGGGAAGGCAGAACAGATACATGAACACCTACCAGCGAGGTATTATTCCAGGTTCTCTTTGGGGTGCATTAGTCATGTTCAGTAGCATTGCATAGCCCTCACATGAATGCAAGACACAAAACTTACCTCACTATGGACAGATCCTCTCATAAACCAACTGTTATGTTTGTATAAGAAATTATTTCACTTGTGTACAGTTGTCAAAGCAGGAAAGAAAAAGCAAATCAAACCGAAACAATAGCAAGAACAACAACAAAACAGCAAGACCACGACCAGATTATCCAGTTAGCTATAAAGAATGTTATAAATTCACTCCAATTCTTGGTAACTGTTGCTGGGGTGAAAGGTTTTTTGTGGGATGTAATCTGAGCTGTAGTTGTCCAGTGAAATCCAGTAAATTTTTTCCACATGTCTGACAGCCCTAAAACTGTGATCATCTTGGAGCAGTTGTTACAGAATGTGAATGTGGTGTGAAGGACTCAATTATTGGCTAATAAATGTTTCAAATGTATAATTACTTTTATAAAATAGCAGTTCACATGAGTGAAAATTCAACTGCTTCCCATATAAACTGCTCTCACTGTGGAATTACATCCTGTACTTGGATTAACATTAATCTGTTTTGTTGGAGAAGCTGGTAGAACTAGAAACAGACTGGTGCCTAAATGATAATGAGTAGAATGAGATTCCTTGAAGATACCAGTTCATTTCTTAGCAGTGATTACTTGATCATTTGTCTATTGAAGATTGATGCTAGCAATACTGTTGTTGCTGCACATTTAATTTGTTCTTGTGCCTTCAAAACTCACAGACTCCACAGGAAAAGCCTGTATTTCCCATGAATGTGAGACTTGCTTTAGGGAGCTGAGTCACACTCCTCCCTGTCCTCTCCTCTGTGGCAGGTTGTGCTGCTCATCACCACAAGGTAGTCAGACTTCAGAAGTTCTGAGCATTAGGTAACAAGGCATTAAGGCTGTCCAATATTCTCTTCTTTGCTAAAATTTTCCCTTCTGTGAAATAGGTGGTTATAGTGTTGTCAGCTCCAAATCACTTGTCCTCTTGAATAAATAGCTAGCAGTAGTAGAGGATAATACTTACCTCATCAGAAATCCTGGCAAAGCTTTGTGTGCCTATTAACTATGGAAGTGTGCCTAGTAATATTTGAGGATAAATTGCACTAACTGGAAGAGAGTAAGGGACCTGTGATGAAAAAGAGTGTGGAAATTGTGCCATTTGTTATCTTTTGCCTATCTGATTGTTTTTCAATGTCTACAGCAATGGGGAAAACTAGAATTATAATCTGTCACACAAAGAGAACTACATAAACTTGTTGCCTTTAGTACTTCTTCAATGGAAAGTGGAAGTCCCAGTCTGTCATAGGGATTGCAAACAAAGAAAATAATCTAGAAGTTTCTTATGTGCTACAGGCAATTTCATCATGCAAAATTTTCAGACTCTATAAATCCAGAAGAAGCTCAGAAGTCAGAAAAGTGAAGTGGTTAGAAGCCAACGGCACAAGTCTTAAACAATTCCCTAAAATTTAAAAATGTTTTAAAATGTGATAGATCAATGGTCTAGAAAAGACATACTAAAGTTTAAATTAAATTAAATTTAAAATACGATTAATTAAAAAATTGAATCCTACTTTCAATTACTGTCTATTAATATTTTAGTCTTTTTATTTATATATTATGATAGCAGCTGAAAACTAGCTTTAAAATACACCATTTCAATCCTTAAGCTATGAATGCAGACTACCCAAAGCACAATCACAGTAATGGAGCAATCTTAATGCATGTACAGTTGCAAGCTGCATTTGGCTTTATCAGTGTTTCTCCTCCTTGCAGTTTTCAAGAATATTTAGCTCGATACTATATATTCAACAAAATAGCTGATATATTTTTTCTACAAATCTGAGTTAAAAATTAACCAGAGAAAAAAGAAACTATCTCCTTAGATCTACATAGGACTAGGTGGTGCAAACACCAGGAAAAAAAAATATAAAAATGCCTATCTTCTGTGGCACATTGCCTGCTTTCTTTGCTTCATTTAGCTCTGCATTTAACTGTGATGGTCCTGCCTGTGGCACAACTGGGGACAACATCATGTGGCATCTGCTATAAGAGTTCTGCTATAAGTGTTATTCATTCATAATAACCTAATTAGAAGCTTTGGAAGCAAAGAAGGAGTGATTAATAGTAACATTTATATAATAATTCTCCTATCTCTGGAATAAGGGACACCCAAACCTCCCTCTGCCTTACACAGCTGATGCTCCTGGTTTAACCCAGTGGAGCAGTTCCCTCAGTGCGTAGTATTTTTATTTTTTTTTTTCAAAACCCCCTTTTAGCAGGATTTTGAAGCAGCTGAGGTGGCATACATTGCCTTTGGTGTTTGAGACGTATTTGTTTCCAACTGGTTTGGTGAGCTATTAGCTGAACATCACTGCTTTGTAGAAATTTACCTCTTTAATTCCTTTCTTTCTAAAGGGTGGAGAACATGGCCATGCGACTGGAAGAAGTAAATGAGAGAGAGCACTGCATGAAGGCCTCTCTGCAGACCGTTGACATCAGGCTAGCTCAGCTGGAAGACATGATGGGACGGATGGTGACTGCCTTGGAAAAAATGACTGGCATTGAGAGAGGTGAGACGACTAAGATACGATCCAGGACCTCATCTGACTGTACTGATGCAGCCTATATTGTGAGGCAGAGTAGCTTCAACAGTCAGGAAGGAAATGCCTACAAGCTTCAAGAGAGCTTTGATCCCACAGGAGAGGAGTCCATGTCCCCAACGTCACCTACAATCACACCCCGCATGCGAAGCCACTCCTTCTATGCAACAAACATAAAGGACAAGTGTGGGCTGGAAAAGTTGGAAAGCATTTTTAAGGAGAGATCTCCTAGCCTGCATCGGGCAATCAGTTCCCACTCAATAGCAAAAGAAGGAAAGGCTCCCTTGCCCCCTACCAGCACTTTGTCAATCGCCCCAGACTCCAGAAGACCTTCATCTTGTATAGACATCTACGTTTCTGCCATGGATGAGATGCATTCTGACACAGAACCTCTTGAGAGCTCCATAAATATTCTTGGTCCTGAAGATGCAGCTCTGCCAGCTCACATAGCCTCTTCTCTTTTAACTAATACTGCATACATCAGCAGTACAGCTGGTGAAAAGATCTCTGGCAGGAGTCTTGATTATGAGGAAACTTCTGGAATAGAAACAAGAGCATTTTCTTCAGACTATTCACAAATCACAGACTGCCAAATCCCATGGGATTCAGACCCTCCCTTGTATCATGCTTTAGAGCGATCTAAAAGCAGCCGTTACCTGGCTACAACTCCATTTATTCTGGAGGAAACGCCAATTGTGAAATCTCACAGCTTCATGTTCTCTCCTTCTCGAAGCTACTTCAGCAGCCTTGGCGTTCCAGTCAAAACAGCAGAGTACACAAGCATTACGGATTGCATAGACACGAGGTGTGTGAGTGCTCCCCAAGCCATTGCGGAGAGGGCCAGTTTCCCTGGAAGTCTCAGGGGCAAAGTGGAAGACTTGGGATGCTGTCACCCAGAGAGAGAAGCTGAACTAACCCACCCAAGCTCTGATCATGAGGATGTTGAGGTCAAAGACAAGAAGGGAACCCCCTTATCTCCTCAAGACAGCAGTGCTCCAACAACTCTGCCCAACAGCATCCCACTCCCAAAAATAGAGCGAGCCAACAGCTACTCTGCAGAGGAGTCCAATGTGTTGTATGCACAGCACACACGAAAGAGCTACTCCATCAGTGACAAACTTGACAGACAGCGGAACACAGCAGGCCCGCAGAACCCCTTGGAGAGGAGTAAGTCCTCAAGGCCAGAGAGCAAAGGGGACAACCTGTCCATGAGGAGACTGTCAAGAACAGGAGCCTTCTGCAGCTTTGAAAGCAAGCACAGCTAGGCTTATTCAAAGCTCACCAGCAGTCTAAGGGTCATCTGCCCTTCAATCTGTTTTTCCTAGCAGAATTTTACAAAAGCCCTCACATCACCCCGTGTCAAGTCCAATCGGCATTAGCCATGGTCAAGGGAGTACATTTTCAATCTCAGTATCACCACTGAGGTACTGCATCTTGACCCAGTTGACGTTTGCACTTAAAAAAAAAAAAGGGAGGGATGAAAGCTTTACAAAACCTTCAGTAAACAAGAGGAATAACAAGCCCCCTTAATGAAGTCAGAAGAGATAAATAAATAGGTCAAGATGTCTGCCTTTTATTAGAGGGCATCCTAAGACCTTTTATCATTATCCAAGTTTTTAAGATGCAGGAATTAACTGGCAAAAAAGAGATGTACAAATTAGATATTCCAAACTTCAATCACAACTTCTTTTTCTTCTATGTCACCATTGTGATGACTGGTGAAAAGCATTTGTTATTTCTGTAGGAACTGGCAGCAAACAAACCTAAAGTCTCCCAAGTCCCTTGCATCCCACACTGGTGGAAATGAAGAAAGATGAACACAATAACAACTATAAATGTTCACTTGTCTCCTTTTGTATCAACTTCTAGTGCCACAGAAAGTTTATATTTTCAAGAGCGGAAAGGGAAAAGAAATGCCTTTTTTACTGCAACTTAAATGGAAGAAGAATTTATGTTAAAATATCAGGTGATTTCCTGTATAAAACAGGCATTCTAGATTCTAGCACAGGTGAGCAAGCTCAGGATGAATGTAATTAAGTGGAATAGTATATATTTATTTTTTTACCACATTTGTCATCAATATGTTGTCTCACTAAATCAAAGGATGTGATGAAACAATAAGAATTGGATGATCAGAGAAGAGTGTAGTAATAGTGTCCAGTTCTCACTGCTCAGTTTAATTATATATATAAACTGGGGAGATTTATCCACCATGCTGCTACTAGCTGCATTAATATGAGCTGCCGATTCTTCACATCATTCCCCCACCTAAAAATGTACACTTTTTTTTTTCATGTGAACATAGCTGTATTTGGACTTTTTAAATTATACAGGATTTATCAAGAGGTCTGAATCCAGATTCATGTAATTAGACTGAAGCTGCTTAAAGGAAAATATTTTTGGCAGAGGACTGGAAAACACTAGAATTTCTATATGCTTCTAAGGTAAGTAAAAGAACCAAAGTGAAACTGCAAGTGTTTGTAAACAGCAAAAGCCATCAGTTGTGAGTAGGCATCCACCGTTCATTAGCCTATCAGACATTGAGCACTTCTAGTAGGAGAAAGTGTGTCTGAACGGTAGGGCAGTTACGGGTTTTGTAACTCCACTGATTCCACACACGTTCCAAGGGTCCACATTGTCAACCGGAGTTTCAGACTTCTCATGAGACAGTGTCCAGTGGTCACAGGTGGAAGGGTATACAGAAGACTGGAAAAGGGTGGAGAAGCATAAACTGCTATTGGAAAAACAATTCACATTCCTTTATGGCGGCACAACTTGTAAGCTTTTAAAAAGTTGACACTAGTGCTATTAAAAGTTAAAATATCTCAACGGTTACCAACATCTGTGTAGAACCAGCTCATTTTTGTTATCAAAAATGAACATTTGTGAGTGGGGTACATATTTCACATTATTTAAATGTGAATTATCTTTCAAAGGAAGCTTTGAGAATACAAGCTGATGTTTCTCACTGAGTCCTCACCCTAGGAGATTCACAGCACTCACAATCTGAGAGTTAAGTCCAAGAGGCAATTAATCCAGACAGAAGAATAATCATCAGCCTCAAGAAAAGAGGCAAAGAAGGTGAAAACATTTAGTTAACAAGTCACTGCGTTGGAAAGTTCAGGAAACAAGGAAATGCAGCAAGGGGATGTTAAGAACAATGTATTTCACTTCCTGCACCAACGTGTTCCTTGTTTTCTTCTGTTTGATCAGGCTTTCAGTGAACTAAGCTCTACCAAGACACAATGCTTATGCAATTGCCTTGCAGCCCATGTGCATCATTACAGTCACATGGCGATACCAAGAAAGGTCAGAAACCTTTCTGTGCATTATGAAGCATGCTTTTGGCAGGCTGATTGTTGAGCAAAATGCCCAAGGGCAAAGGAACTTGTATTTAACAACATGCTTCAAATGTGCCAACCTTTAGTTAGCAGCCTTTTCCGAAGGCTTCTCCAAATCTATCTTATCTATGGAGAGAAGAGGGGGATATTCTTACTTCATTTTCTTTGTTACTTTTATGAATGTCTGCTAAAACTGTTGTGGACTCTTTCATCTTCATTGTATTACTGGTCTACTCAAGAGGAATCTCAGATTCATTAGAAATTCCTCACCAGTGCTTAGTGAATTAGTTCAAGGCATAGGCTTCTCCTCTGGGGTAGATTCCATTGGTTAGTTTGTCAGGGTTAAGAAATTTGCCAAGCCCAGAAGCTGTATAAATGTTTAGGATACAGCACCTTATTGATCTGGAGCACACATTCCAGGTAAAATGAAGCAGAACACTTTACTTACCTCTTAAATTTTGCCATTATATATAACATGTAAATTCAGATGTTAAAAGTGTGATTGCAAGATGTCAGAACACTATTTTTCCTGAATGTTTCCCATTTATTCTACAATGTGGTGTCTGTAGAATATATTATGATGGATGTTAGATTGTCTTATTTTCACCTGGTTTTTGCACATGGCATCAAACTGCTCCTTTTTGAATTTGATGATAAAACTCCCACTTATTGCAATGGGACCAGACTTCCCATTCTCGATATTATGACCATTTAATGAGATAGAAGCCTCATCATCCATCATCATGTAGCTATAGCATGTGCCATATGATGTATTCTGTATCAAAGGATATCTTATGAACTAGACACATATATAGTTGTGACATGTGGTAATATTAGTGAACGTTACAGGACAGTTTTAATATCTCATTACATGGTCTTGTTTGTATATCTGTAACTTTCAATAAAATAGCACATGCTGCATCAAACATTAAGTTCCACTATCCAATTATTAGCTTACATATGGAATATGCATTTCTGGTCACAGTGTGTAAGTTTGGTATGTTTCACGCATTTCTTTGTATAGCTTCACTTAAAATGTCTGTATGAGCTGATGTATAAACCTCTAATGAGCCACTGTGGGCTGTGACAGACGAGTTGTGATGGTGTGAAAGATGAACTGGCATGTTATGCAAAAGATTATAAGATAAATGAACTTTAATAATATTTTAAAACTCAACTGAGCTTAGCTGTTTGTTTACATATGCTGGTTGACTGAGGAAGCAGTGTGCAGTATTTTATAAATATTTTCCTATAGTAATCCATTTTGTTGTTTCCAGTTTCAGTGATTCTATTCTACAGTTGGGGTATACACTTGTCTTAGGTATTGTATTATAGCACATTATTCTTTCACAATAACAGTGTGATATGACTGAAGTAGTTTCTGTTCCTTACAGTCCAGTCTTTTTTTGTGTCAAAGAAAATGCATGCATTGTTCCATGAGTTTCTTTGGACTGCTAGGAGACTTAACATTTTGCTATTGCCTGCCTGTAAAGATGAATCCAGTTAGGAATGAATTCAAACTTTTGGATGTTTACATTCTTTCCATTATTTTTGATCTTTAGCAAAGTAAGTAATTTTTTTATTATTTTTAAAAGACAATTGTATTTTATGAAATTTGAATACTCAAAATGCGAACCTACAGCAGTGCTCAGACATTTGGCTCTCTCTTTTTTTGGAAGAGATCAGGTGCTACACTATTTTCTTAGCACAAGTGCCAGTTAACAAATGGCAGTGAGGGGATAATTTGAAAATATAATGAAAAACCAAAACATCCATTCATATACGTACGGAAATCCCTCTGGGTTCCAGACATAGATTACCTTCTCTTTTTTTTCTTTTTTTTTTTTTTTATTTTCCATTTATAGATTTTTTGGTAAAAAAAAAAAACAAAAAACAATGAAACTGATTTGTACCTTTTGCGGAAAGGATAGCCTTTTGTCAGGGGATAAATATCTTAGTTAGGTATATTTTTTGTATGAGAAGAAAATGATTTGTTTCTTAGAAACCGTCAGTGCATGGAAAATGCAACTACATGAATAACTGCTCAAAAAAACAAGTGCTGGTAGCAGCACACAGCCTTAGTCCAATGACTGCAGTGGGTGCAAGCCAGTATCTGTCCTGAGAGCAGAAGTTATCAAAGGTTTTAGAGTGAGCCAGCGAAACAAAATGCTCTGTAAAGTCATGGTGCAGGTTTTCAAGACAAGCATGAATGTCTTGTTATGTTGCTCAGGTTAAACGTTGAAAAGGATCTGATAATGGCCCGAAGGGAAAGTGTGAGCTGGTTTTTCCTGGATTTCCCTTGGAATGCTTAAGTAGTTGTGATGTTTTCCCCTGCTTAAAAATTATAACATATTTGCATTTTTGCACAAATACATATAATTAGTTCAACAAAGACCACATTTTTAGTTCTGTTGTGAGATACTAGGTATAGATCATCATCTTTAAAAAAAATGGGTAAGATTCCTATCATGAAGTTTCCCTTCAACCACCTAAGATAAAATCACAGTCCAAACTGGGACAAGTGAGGCATTGGAGGGTGTCTGCTTACCTAGTAAAACCCTTCACATTCACTGTCCTTGCTACATGTTGGCATAGGAGCAGTAATACTGGATGCAGAGGAACTTTGTTTCTGCACCCTGCTTTATACCCAGTCATACAGTGAATGCTACAGGTCCCACAGGCTTCTCTTCTCCAGGATTGATTACATTTATGGTTTTACCCACAGTAGTGCAAATCTACAGAAAAAATCCACTGATTTCAGTGGTGCATTCTCACTTCTGTCAGGAGATGGATTTATTTTGCATTTCTAACTCAATATTAACTTTGAGTCATGGCATGGGATACACTATATCATCTTCAAGTTGGAAGTCTAATGATGGAGCCATTGAGCCAGTCTGGTTGTGAAACAGTCTTTGACCTTTTAATTTTTGCTGTATGCTTTCAGATCATTCACAGAGCCACACAATACTTATTTCAAAAGGCTGTTAGGTAAAAACATTTGATTATTAAATTGCTGCTGTTTCTGCTGCAGGGAAGTGATAACTCTTGTTTATTTTAATATCTGGGAGGGAGGGGGAAGGGACAGAAGAGGAAATTGGATGTGAAATACAGTTTTATGCCTGCACAAGAGTAAATTGTATTAAAGTTATATCTTTTTTCCACCACTGCAGTTGTTGTACATGACGAGAGTCTATTTGCTGCTGCTGCTGTCTGGAACAGTGTTTGCAATATTCTATACTAATAGCTATTTAATCATTTATTATTTGGGCTATCATTTGTAAGTGTGTAACAATCATTTATAAAGGGATAAAAATTACTAAAATGTTATTTTAAACAAACTCCTACTAATACAAAGCTTTTCAAGTATCATTTGTCTAAATGTACATAACTAAGGAAAATGGTCCTTTCCAAAGGTCTACTGGATTCACAATGCACTTTTAGACTGTGTTTAGATGCGTAATAAAAGCAGACGTTGGCAATTACTACAGTAGAACTTTCTGAAATTTCTGTAACTATTGTTTTGCAATAAAAAAAAGAGATGTAGATCAAAATATCTGTTCTTGCTGGAGCATTTATTTATGGTCATTTGCTTTCAAGCCAATAAAGCAGTGATGCAGTGGCAACTGCTTTTCTCCGAGATCTTTCACTGTTCTAACTTTACCAATTTAAAGGAAACCAAAACATTTACATGTTGCACACAGGCCTTTCAAATGTAGTAATTTACTTCTGGCTCTGAGATCAGGTGTCATTCAATGTCCCTTATTCTGGCCAATATCAGAACCATGACAGAAATACTTCTCGGTGGGTTTACTTAAAAGGAGGGAATAATTTCTTTGCTTTGTTGCTACCATTCCAGAAAAGGGTGAACAAAAGCATCAATTGCAGAGCCTCTCCAAATTGCATCTACAAAGCCTGTAAAAAGCATGCTCCTTTGTATGACAACTGGGTGGCATTGCCTGCTCTTGTAGCCAGAGAAGCTTCATGAAAAAAAAGGACACCAAGTTATCCACTAGTACCTATGGCCAACTCTGAACTGCCATCTCACCTTGCTCACAAAAGAAATCATTGTCTCCCTCTTCATGCAGCTACAAGCCAGTTCTGAATACTTCCTCACAAAAATGCTGAAAAAACACTAGTGACACAAAATCTGCCAAGGTCAGAATCTTCTGCCTCCACACATAAGCCTTCACTGACATAATAACATGTTTTAGCCAAATGAAGAAGAAGCACAGGAAAACAAACATCCAAATGAATCAGAAAGATATCAGATACTCAAAACAATTCTGCACACATCAGTCATACTTCAGGAGAGGAATGGTTTGGAGAACTCTTCTTTATTTCAGGTATCTAAGAAGGAGATGCTAAACTTCTAAATCAGATTTTATATCATCCTTTCTCGGGGACTGCCATTCAATGAAGAGTACAAGCTTTGAAGTTTTCAAAAAAAAATATTAAAAATAAATCTATGCCAGAGATTTGTTATTATGCTTCTCTCCAGATAACACTCTATCTCTAGTCTTCCTGAGATTTTTCACAGTAACAAACCTCACCTAAATTCAGCCAATTAGTAAGTGACAAAAGTAAACATCGGTAGCCTTGATTTTCATTCCCATGAGCTGTAGACTTTAGAGCAGTGATCTAGTCACTTAATCTCATTAGTACACAATAGAAAATAACTCCATTTAACTTACACATGGAAGTCACCCTGATTGATTCTCTTCATGACTGACTGCAGCACAAGGTTAGATTTACACCAGCCCTCACTGGTTTTTGCATACAGACTTCAAATCTCACCCTGTTACACTTCTGGAACAACAAAAAAGCTTAAACTCACATGATTCCATTTTGAAATTTTCAAATAACTGATTTAAGTCATAAATATATTATATTTGGATTATACTTTTGGGAGGAAATAATGACAAATATTATCAGAGAGAACATTGTTTATGTGAAATAGCAATAGCATCCAATGAACAGTTACAGACATCCCACCACCAATGATACAGGCTGCTGTTGTAGAGAGCTGTGGGTGAAACTTCCTTTGCCTTTGCTAGTCTGGATTCCAAACCAAGAAGTTTGACAGCTGTGGCAAGACTGCTCTGCTTGTTCTACCTTCTAAAAATTAAAAATTTTTAGCTACACCTTTCCCCAGTCAAACTTGTAGCCAAGGGCTCAACAGTCACATGACCACAAAATCAGTCTCTGGGGGTGATAGTTACCCTCACAAAATATTCCAGTGGTTTTTTTTGTTCATAGTGTACAAGAAGAGAATTTTCTTAAGAAGCTTGGGAAAATAACATATCAAGGTTCTGAGGACACTAGAGAAAATGTTAACACACAATTTTTACTTTATTTGAAAGACAACAAAAAAATCAACTATCAGTGTAGCATTTTTCTACTCACTAATTAAAATCTTGAAACTAAAAACACATCTTTAGCAATTAATAAATCTTCTGAAAGTAACACTGAAAACACTAAATCTGACTGAAGAATTACATTCTGCAAAAACTCCTTAGAAATATTAGTCACAAATTTGAATTATAACCCACAAGTGCTGAACTACAGTAACTGCCCTGTAATTTGTGGAGGAGGTGAGCAGATGAGGGGCATGTGCACATGATAAACAGGGAAAGTTAGTCTCAGAGGAACATATGAACAGTGAGTTCCAAAATTCACATCACTCACTCTATATATGGCCAGGTTCCACATTTTTTACCCTGAGTGGACATTTGGGGGGCAAACTTGGCAATTGTCAATGGTGTAAGTTTATAGTTAAAGCACACAGCAATGCAGGGATGTTCTGTTTCCTTGCTGTGCAGTCACAGCTAGGGACTACATTACTACTGCAGTAATTTAAGTATTTTTCTGAAATTTTGTGTACTTATTTAGATTCTTAATAAGCCTAGAAAATTAACTAGGCCTACCTTAGGATTATGTTAAGTGGATCATAGTCCAATTCTTAAAAATGTCTTAGTGTTTTCAGATAACACAGCATGGACAGCATGGACATTTACAGAGAAACAGGTTTCCATAACAGTAGCTGATCCTACTCACCTCACACCAAATCCTAAGTCTCAGAGTGCAGTCCTAGCCATAGGATAAATTAAGCTGTCTTATCTAACTGTAGAATGCATGCTTCAGTTTCCCTGCACCAGCATCTGGAATGGGTGCAAGCCATCCCCTTGGTGGATGGATGGATCCACTGGCTCTATTACCTTCAGCATTGTGTTGGCAGGAGAAAATACCACAGCAGATAAAAATAATTTCGGCTTCAGAAGAAGTTGCACAAAATAAATATCTATTAAAATATGTTAATCAAGAAAGGATGAATACTGACACAAGTTGGTGTTCTGTGGAAGCTTAACACTGGAATTCAATTTAGCATTTTGCAAATTGTGTACTAGAGTGCAATACAAAATAATGTGCATTATGCATTATTTGTTAAAACTGCTATGAAAATGTACAAGAAAGGGCTATGAATTTCATCTTGCCTCTACTAAGAGAGAAGCATTTAATGACCACTCCGTTCTGTTCTGCTGGAATCAAAATGTTTTTTGATTAAATTCAATTTTGAATGATTGGAAAAAAAATTAATAAGATTTATTAGAAGAAATAATTTAAAAATTCTTACATGTTTTAATAGAAGTTAGGATCTAAGGTATTTGGGAGATACCACTCATTCTTTGCCCTGGATGCTCAGTACAGGAAGCAGCAACACACTTGATCCAGAGAAGACTGGCCAAATATCATGCCATGTATGTTCTGATTTCCACACCTCTATGTCTATGCAACACCCATCCCTTCAAAGTACATCCAGAGCTGATCTCTGTGCCTCAAAACATTAAAGGCATGACGACCTGACAGGATAGCGCACAGGAACCAGAACCAGTGCTTGGGGAACAGACTGTGGGTGTTGACTACCTGGATTTTAGTAAAATCTTTGACACTGCTTCCTACAGAATTCTCTGGGAGAAAGTGCTTGGTGTGCCTTGGAGCAGTGCACTGTTCACTGAGGTAAAACCTGGCTGCTTGGTCAGGACTTGCATCCCGCTGGCAGCCAGTCTCCAGTGGTGTCCCCAGGGCTCAGTCCTGGGGCTGGTCCTGGCCAACCCCTGTGTCAATGGTCTGCAGGAGGGGATGGCCCCCTCAGAGACTTTGCAGTGACACCAAGTCGGTGCTGGATGGCAGGAAGGATCTCCAGAGGGCCCTGGACAAGCTGGATTGATGGAAGAGGTTGATGGTATGAGGTGCAACAAGGCCAAGCTGAACCCTGCAGCATTTCTTGGGCCGGGCAGAGTGGCTGGAGAGTTGCCCAGCAGAAAAGGGCCTGGGGGTGTCGGCCCACAAGTGCGTGGACATGAGCCAGCGTGTGCCCAGGTGGGCAAAAAGGCCACTGGCATCCTGCCTTGGATCAGCAGAGGTGTGGCCAGCAGGACCAGGGCAGAGATTTGTCCCCCTGGACCAGCACTGGTGAGGCAGCGCCGGGAATCCAGCCTTCAGTTTTGGGGCCCTCAGCACAAGAGATTGAGGGGCTGGAGCAAGTGCAGAGAGAGGCACAAAGCTGGGGAAGGGTCTGGAGCACAAGGCTTATGAGGAATGGCTGAGGGAGCTGTGGGTGTTCAGCCTGGAGCAAAGGAGGCTCAGAGGGGCCTCTCCACTCTCTGGAGCTGCCCTGGGGGAGCTTGTAGTGAGGTGGGGGCTGCTCTCTTCCTCCAGGGAAGAGGTGACAGCACAAGAGCAAAGGGCCTCAGGTTGTGCTGGGGGACGTTCATCTTGGCTGGGAAGGAAAACTTTTCACTGAATGTTTTGCCAAGCTTTGGGACAGGCTGTGCATGGAAACACTGCAATCACCATGCCTGGAGGTACAGCACATGAAAGCTGTTTGGGGGGGCCATTTAGGGACATGGTTTACTGGGGCACTTGGCACAGCGAGGTTCATGGTTGGACTCGATGCTCATTGTGGTTCTTTCCAAACAAAATGAGTGCATGATTCTATTATTCAGCAGCACTTTACTCCAGGGTGTTACTTGGGCTTTTGTGCTTGTTAGCCCTTGAGCCTAGCCAGCATCCTGGACATTCTGAGAAAACAAGAGCTGTGTTCTCCATCCTCTGAACCTGCAACTAGTTCTGATCAAGCTTCTGTGCAGCTGATCTGGCTGAGGGAGCTGATCTTCCTAGAAAAATGGTGTTTTCTGGACCATTGTTCTACTGGATGGGGCAGTGATGTGACTGAGGTCAGAGACCACAGGGTGTGGGGTAGAGAGGAGTAGGATGTTAAGTGAACAAACATTCAATAATAAATCTTTTGTTTACTATCTTTTGCACTCATTCCAACTTGGAAGAGGTTGGAAGAGGTCAGGCTTAAAATAAGTACCCCTGAACATGCTCAGAAGATGTGATGCCATGGTTCTTAGGAACAGGATTCAGTGATAAAATTGGCATGCTTATAGTCCAACTTAAGGATTTTAAATATCTTTTGCAACTTAAGCAATGCCATGACTCTGTGTCCACTGCCATATAATGCTAAAAGTCCTGAGAAAGTATCTCCCTGATTAGGACTTAAATATCTCAACAAAGCCTTTTTCCACCTGTACTTCTGCTGCAATATACAAGAACTAAGAGCTTCTTTTCCCAACATTTATCCAGAACACAGAAAAATGGAGTACAGTCCCCCTTCTACATCAGCTTTGTCTAAGACATCCCTCTCTCATATCTCCCCAGAAAGCATCTCTCAGTTTTCCATGTATGAGTGTTCTCGGGCAAAGCACTCTCAGTCAGGAAACTGTTAGAAGCTATTCCTTGAGTCAGAGGGTCCAATACCATAAGGCATTCCTATAGTGCAATTTGAAGAGTCTTGAGCAGAGATGATATCACGAAATGCTGGAAATCTTTCCAAGTTCAGAGTGCTTTTTAACTGTTTAATGATTCTTTAATGCACTCCATATATTAGCCAAGCTCCTGGTTACCTGAGAAAACCATGTGTAAAAGGTATGTCTTCTCCAAGAGATTTTGGTAGTACACAGACAGTTATGAACTTAGTGCATCAGGCAGCTACTAAGCAGATTTATCCATGTAATTTTTGTAACATAGTTGTTTTAAACAAACATCATGAGAAGTTGTTTTGGAGGTCCAGTGCTAAAACACACTCTCCTTCAGCTTCATGTTTGCCACCAGAACCATTGTAAAAGAGTGATGATGGCCAAAGCTGGTATCAAAGACTCTAATACCCTACAACTGCAAAGCTTCAACCAGTCTAACAATCTAGAATTTGGTTGGGTATTTCTACTAGATACTTAATGCAGAGCAAAAGCTTAACTACAAGGAAACTTGACTACTGCATCCACCCAAGCAGATGAGCAATTAAAAGACTCACAGATTTATTTCTCTCTCTGAGCCACATAGGACCACCTGTAATATGTCCTCTTCTGCATATAAATAATAAATAAAAGTAATGATAATAGTAAAAAGGGAGACGATCCAGGATTAAAAAGGGATACTGAGAATCCCTGGTGGCTAGTCAATCTGTCTGAAACCCCAATGCTCAAGTCTAAGCAAAGTTCACCTAATTTTACAACAGGAAGTTGGGTAGTCTCAAAGTTATAAGCTCCTCTGCTTTGCTCTTCCAGCTTTCTTCAAATATAAATTATTTACAGCAGGAAACCAAATGACAGAACTCTTTCACTCAATAAAGTTCACACCTCATGTCTTCCTCCTTTTGCAAACAAAAATATTACTAAATGAACATTCAGAAACATTAAGTAAGCAACACCTTTTATGGTCCTGTGTACCAGTTTGTGTTCCCACTGTGACCTCTAGAACAGACACAGATTAAATGAAATAGGATCCAAAGGTGCATATCCAGGCTAGGAGTCACTTAACAGTATGGATATACAAATAACAAGTAAATCTTGATGAAAGAGAACATCTGACAGGAACACAGAAATCAAAATCAATATTTTGCTATCTAAATAAAAACTAAGCTTTCAAAAATAAACTCTACACTAAAAGCTGTCTTTCCCTAGAAACAGAAACAATACCTGCGGTTTCTGAACAGTGTATCAAAAATGCAAATAGAAGGAGAAATGTAACTTGAAGATCAAAGTCTCACCTTGTTTAAGCCCAAACTGCTCAACTGTTGCTCCACGGAAGAAATAAAGTTACCTACATTTGGCAATTTAATAACAAACAACAAAACTTGGCACAAAAAATGAAATCAACCTGACCAGCAATGAAGTGGGATCAGTGATGTTGGTTCCAAAGGGACAACCATCTAAACTCACATGACTAAGAGCTACCTCAGATTTATCTTAAAAGGATGAATCAACCTTGTTTTTCTTATGACTTTCTACAGGGAACAAAAAACCAACAACAAAAAAAACAACAAAAAAACTCCAACCCCCCCAAAACAAAAGCCCACAAACTATAAAAACACAAACAACCCCCCAAAAACACACAAAAAACCACAAAAAACACAAAACCAAACAAAAAACAACAAACCTCCAACATAAAAAACAAAACAAAACAAAACAAAAAACCCACAAAAAACCCCAAAAAACCCCACAACAAAGCAAAAACCCACTACAGCCCACTTCTGACATAAACTAGTGAAACTAGTGAAGCATAAACCATGTGGGCTGCAATGATTCATCAGAATTTACATAGTAGCTCTATGCAAGGGTTTCATCTCCTTTCAACAGGCAACCAAGCTTAATAGCCTTGATCTGCTCTGTGAAAGCTATTATTAAGAAAATCAAGGCAAAACATAGCTCCAGCTGCCAGTAAAAGAGTTGCAGTAATCAGGGCTGAAAGAAGAGGAGTGATAATTATCTTCTACTCCAGGCATAGCAGCAAACTGCAGGCATAAACTTCTATTACTGCCATTATTGATGGCCACATTTCTAAATTTAACATCAGACTCCTAGAACCTACTTGTGCCCACAAATTATTTTAATTCATAGCAAATGACTAGCCAGGGCTGTAATCAATGAAAAAGGTAAGGGTAGAAATCTCTTTTGCTTCTCCTTTAAGTCAGCATTTTCGAGCAACTTCCTGAGCATAATCTTGGAAATAAAAGAAATAGAGCATTCACCTGTTGACACACATACACAGATGGTACACTGAGCCAAACAGCAATTCATGAGGCCAATGTGGATGTTCAGGGTGAGCTCTGCTAGCCAGCTGCCACCTTTCCTCCTGGCAAAATTAGTTGACATGGGAGATGAGGGAGAAGAGAGTGACTGATTAGGCAGGATTTAGCAACTGTAGCAAGGCACTGTACAACATACCCCAGCCGTCCACCTCCCTGCAAGAAAAAATAAGGTCATCCCTTATGTAATGGGAGCAGTGCATAGAACAAATTGACTTTAAGGTGCTACAGGGACCAGAAGATTTGGCCACAGTCCCCTGGCATTGTTGGCCTCCTGAGTATGCAGAGACCCAAGCACGCTTCTCTCCTTGTTACAATAACCTGGGAGACCTCATTCCCATTTTCTGCTCCATCTGCACATTCCCCTGCACGGCTGCCAGCGCGGTGGCCTGCTGCAGGACTCAGTGTTCAGACCATGGCACCTAATTCCATCAGCAGGGTCACCAATGAGTGGAGCAGAGCGCTGCATGCACGTGGTTCACTCTTCAGCAGAGTCTCATTGCCCACCCCTGTGCTGCCTTCCCCTGAGCCTCACTCCAGGCAGGGCTCCGAGGTGCCACGTCCCTGTTTGATTAGCCCCAGTGCTCCATGGTGGTAATGCTAGGCTCCCAAAAGGCCAGAGTTTTCACTTGCTGAGTGCTCTGCCTCACCCCTGAGGAGCCTGCACTGCCTTGCATTCATAGCATGTGCAACTAAGCCAGCTGAGGGGCTTCAACAGGTGAGGCTCTGGGGAGTTCATGGGTTGTTTGCTGTAAGTTGCACAGTCACCACTGTCCTAAGTGAGGGCATAAGATAAATCACCGATCCCTTTCAGTGGGGAAGTGTCTCCACGGGAGAAAGAGCAGCTGCCATACCAAAGGCACAGAGGTAGAAATAGACAGCTGTAGCAGAAGTGGTGAGCACTAGTTAAGGAGGGTTCTTTAATGAGCTTGTAGCTCATAGGTGCAGACTGAGGTTAAATTGTGATTAGAGCCTCATTGCTTCAGTTGCCAGTCTTTGAGTCACAAGCAACCTTTACAGATAATTTCTTACTAAGTGGTTCCCCAGGGTGCATTCATTTGCTCCACCATTGCTACCACAAACCACCACGTGCGGCCCACCACAAGGCCTCGGTAAGTAGATTGTTGATAACCTTTCTTGGCCTAGGTCTGCTCACATTTTGATGCACAGGAGCATTTTGTTCAGGGTTTTATAGTTAACATTAACAATGTTATAATAGTTGTCACCTGCACTGGTATCTGGTGTGGGTGTCGTCACATGTGTTTCTTGAGTTTTGTATCTGCTTCTGTAGAGATGGTGGATTATGAACACCCACTGAAAGGGTCATACCACTATCAGATTTTCCCATTTGCATGTTAGAAAAGCATTCTCCAGAGAACTCAACTCAGACTTCTCCCCTTCCTCTAAAACCACAGACATGCTTATGCATTTCTGTAGGCTTCTTACCCACATTCGTTCAACATGCACCTGCCACCAAAAAAAAAAAAAAAAAAAAAAAAAGCTTTATAGCTATAGCTTTAATAGCAAGATAAAATTATGAAATTTATTCTTCAGCTTGAAAATATTCAATTTAATTTTGTAAAAAAGCAGTGGAAAATATACAGATAACTAAAAGCCAGAAAGAGAAATGTCCTACAAGTAAATAGGACTTTTAGGGTAAGATCTGAATTGTTACAATTTTTAAGGTAATGTTTTGGCCAATTTTTTTATCAATACAGTAGTTTATTTTTGTTAAGTTCACTTCCCTCAGCATAAAGTACATGGACTTTTTGGGCAGACATTGGTCTTTTGAGGATCCTTCTCTTCTTGAATGATCTGTCAGGTATCTGCAAAATGCTTTCTTAGCTTTTGAGTAGTTGCAAGCAGCTCATTCTCTCTGACGAGATGATAAAAGAACAGGACATTTTAACTACTTTGACAAATTGGAGTTTATCCAAATCCTTCTCTGGGAAATTAATTTTGTACATATGAATCTGAGGTGTGTTTTTTAAAAGATTATGCAACTAGCAATTGAAACTTCTACTTCAGTTAAGACTTCAAGGCAAATACATGCCTTACAAAATGCCCAAGTTATTCAGTGACAGGATGAAGCAAGTCTTCACCCCAGTCAGGTTGAGGAAATCAGAAGTTAGTATTTCTATTATAATGTAATTAAATTATGAGTCTGGATCAGATATTTGAAAGTGTTTAGTACCTACCTCTTCCTGGGTAGTTTAAAATGCAAATATCCAAGAAGCTGGGTTTTTTCTCCATCAGCCAAATAGCCTTTTTGCAATTGAGTTACTGAGGTTATTCAGAAGGGTCATAGACTCAGCCACAATAGGTTATTTAGACTATAAGAGATAGATATGTTTTAATACTAGCAGTTTAGTTGTCCTACAAGCTTGCAGGTCCTTCAAAACTGTAAACACTAAAATAAATACTAGAATGTCTTTTATTGTATTAGGGGAGCTCTAGTTACCAACTATCATTTTTCTGTGTCCCACATTAAAAAGCAATATTAAAGTTGCAAAGCCCTGAAAAGGTCCTCCATGCATTCCCTTTCTGCACAATAGACTTGTTCAGATACTTTTCCCTCTTTTGCCCCAATCCACCCATAGCACTGGTTTAAAGTATGAGTAGCTATGCTGTTTTCTCATCAATACCTGTACAGCTTTCTCAGTCTGCTCACAAAGTTCAACTTGTCATTATGATTTTTTCTATGATAGTAATTTTAAATTATCAACTTTATGAATTAATCTATTTCCACAACAACTTTGACACAAATAAATATTGATAATCTCAGTTTACCAAAGGGCTTGTAATAGTGAAAACCCAATCTGAAAATCTTGTCATCCAGACTTCTAAATCTCTAGTGTTCCATACTGAATTTAGGTATTCGTGGTGGTGTTTTCTACATCTGTAAATATATGTTGCCTTTAAAAATGGTCTCAATTAAGCTGTCTGGAAAACGGGAGAGATTTGGTGACAGTGAAAACTTAATATACAACAACTTTACCAAAACCATCACAGCTTTGTGGCAGAAACATGGACGGACTTCAGTCTTCTCCATCAGATTTCCTTTTTTTTCCCCTGAAATCTCCTGTGTCAGTCAAGAAAATGTCCTTTTAAGAAAATTAAATACTATTTGATGCTGCGGTGACTTGGCCACACTGGAGCTCTGGGCTAGCTCTACGGTGCCACTCCGGCACGGGCAGTCACCAGGAGTGGGGAACTGCAGGGGGAAGGCAATCCCACTGCAGAACCTTCAGAGCACCGAATCCTGCTGGGCTCTGCCAAACCAGGCATCGTGGGTGGTGGAAAAAGGAAGGAGGAGACTCTCTTCGTAGAAGTTCCCAGGAACAAGTTTATTCAGGAGAGGTGAAGAACATGAGGCTCGGGGCTGCAAAATCTCAGGACCAAAGAGAACCCTGAGCACTTTTGTGCACTGGGTTTTATCCAAGGGGAGGGTACAGTCCAGAGTCCAATGGGAGCTCATGGTGGGAGGGGTGAGGGGAGGAGGTTACAATCCCAGGGACCAATGGGGATACAAAGAAGGCGGGAATGTAACATATCAACCAATAAAGTGTTGAGGAATGGAGGACATACATGGAAGGATCTGGAAGGAGAGGTGGGGTTTACAATGATGAATGGGGAGTTGGGGCAGGGTTAAGGTGATTGATGAGGAACATTCAAGAAAACTAGGAGGGGTTTACATGACAGACAACTGGAACCTACCAAAGTAATCAATGGGGGAAAACCAGGAACATACCAACAGACAAAATACTAAAAATTTCAACAGAATTAAATAAACATATTACAACAACTATTTAGGATGCAGACAAGCTGCAGAAGCTTAAACAGTCCTTCTTCAATAGCTCACCCAAAATCAGACCATTTTCTTCCCTGTTTGTGCATGCTGACATCTGCCTCCCCTCTAGCCTTCTCCACCGCCGTAAGAGCCAGGCAGGGAAAGGGGGGCTTGACCTAATGGCACAGGACTGAAAGGGTCTCGTCATAATCAGTTTATAGATCAGCCATCAAGGAAGTAAAAAAATCCCCATAATTCTAATACCCATTCAAGAAGAAAATTTTTAAAAGCCACATCAAAACCCAAATGTATTTTTCCCCGTGTGAAGTGTTGTTAGATAGCAATCAGCTTTATTCAGACTCCAGAAAGAAATGAAATCTGAAACCTGCAGACAAATGGCTCCTTTGCTACACACCTCTTATTCATCCCCAGAGCAATTCCATCTCATGCACAGTCAGAGGCAAAATCCTGTGGACAAAATGGTATATAATCATATAATTAAATCTGCTGAAGAGACAAACCTCAGGGATGTAACTGAGGCTATATGGGCACCTCAAAGTGTAGCCCATTCATATGTAGGATATAGAATTACAGCATAGATGGAGCTTGCAGTATTGGAGCGTTATGCTTGAGCTAATGGAGTGACTGCTAGAAGCTGACGTCACCTTCAGGGTCAGCAGTCAGGAAAGGGTGCCAGGCCTTCTCCTTTCACAATTAACACTCGCAGCATAACAGCTCCCCACCACCAGTTCCCCCATGGCTGCCCCTGCCCCATCTGTCTCCTCCTCTGCTCATCCTCGTCCCTAATTTTTGCTTCTTAGACATCAAAGAGGGCTGAGAAGATGAAAAATGGTTCTATGAGCAGTAGTTCTGTTTCTGAGTCTCAAGCAGATTACTTCAATTGCAAGAAATTGCTAGAAAGTGAAGGCTTTCTGTGTTGCCAGAATTCTGAGAAGGAATATGCCTGAAATGATTCTTCCTTACCTTTAAGTTCACATCAATTATATTTTGTTCCTCTTCAGCACTGCTAATCCTGGCTTACCTTCAGATAAAAAAGAGAAAAAAATTAGGTCAGTGTTTGAATATGTGTGATACACAGACTCTAAAAGGAGATAGACAACTCCAAATTTACTTTTTAAACAACTGAAATTAGTTTTAAAGACTTTCACAAGATTCTGAGTGTCCTTAACTCCTGCACTGTTGTGAAAAACCTATATAAAAGCCAACACAATATCCTGAGGAAAAAATAAAAGGTAAATTAATCTAGAAGTTACACCTAACACAGAAATGTTAATTAAACAGTACAGCTGGCACTGCAACTGAAATAATCTTGTCTTTCTTTTATCAGCAGCAATATGGAAAATTATGTCAGAAAGAAAATAGGATTTTCAAGTTGATTGTGACCTCTTTAATTTATGACCTGGTTTTAATGGTACAGCCCATACTGCAAGCATCTGATCTTGTCTATTAGCAGAACTGGGGGCTGTCTTCTCATCTGTTCACTGCTGTATGAAATTATAAACTACAGCAGAAACCCTAGAGTGGCTAGGGAGAGAGTTTTACCCCAAACTTGTTAAAGAAGCCATAAATTCTAAAATCCAAACTGCTGCAGTAGACAAATTACCTGCTCGTCTGAGGCACATTTGCCTCACAGTCATCACAGACTTTTAGTAGTGACCAACAATTAGAAGAGAGGAACATATGTTGTGGATATGGCTGCACAAACACGACTGCCATTCTCACCTCTAGATCTTGTATTTGTTTCCAGTTTCATGCCCCTGCTTGTTCTTTATTTCTCCAGTCAGTCATGATGCCAGCCTCCCTCATAGGCTGCTTTCCATGCCTGGGAAGGACTTCTGAAGCATCTCATTATCCTAACAGAAGTCCTTTCAGGTTATATGAAACCAATGCCTACAGGAAACTCATCTAGTTAGGCTGTTGGTGGAGCGGTATGGTGCTGTCAATTACTTGTTTATACCTGTCTACTTTTCTACACTCCCTTATCACATTGGCTTGTTACGTCCATGTCCGGTTTTTTAGCTGATACCTGCATAGGTGTTGCACAGAGAGGTCCTCCTCCCCACCCTGGGCTCCTCTTCTGTGAGAACACAAGCACAGAGCAAGAACAGCAGCTCTGCTTCACCCAGAGAGATGATAGTGAGCAGAAACAACCTGGGGTGCAGCTGTATCTCTCCCTGAGAGGACCCTGCAAGAAGAGCAAGCCCAAGCGAGTATGACCCATGGTAAATGACCTGGTATCTTGTTTTTTGTCTGCATGTAGTATATGAAATAGACAGGGAGTTCTGTTCTCCTGTTTGACACCCCTCAGGGGGGTTTAAGAATAACGTGTTCTGTTCAAGTGGTACTGGAGAAACCTGGAAGCCTAAAATAGCATCTTTGGCGGCAACACAAAGAAAGAATATCCAGATGTAACAAAGCTAGGCATAAATCCATTAAGCATCCTGTTCTCTTTCAAGCACATTTTGTGAGTACACCTGCTCTATATACAGGCTGTATCTAGTCCATAAAAGAGCTTTGTCTATTGTGGAGCACAACACTTACAGAGGTCCTAATGACTCCTTTTTGTTGTTGAAAATAAAGATGCATAATTAGTTTAATTTTCAGGAAAAATCAGTCTTTTATCTGAAGCTGCAAATTATTTACAAGTTATTGGACTGTACTACATAGCAGGAGAAAGAAGGCAAATGGCCAGAGTTACTTTTCTGCTTTTTATCCATAACTTCCATGTGGCTGCCATAAAAATGTTCTCAAAAAATGTCCTTTACAATGACTCTAAGTGGAAAACACCTTCCACCTATTGTCACTGTAAAGGTGTGATACAAATCTCATAGCTAGACTTGTAAACTATTACTACTTTAATTCCTGCTTGGCCAAATTAATTTAAAAAAAAACAAAAATTAAAACTTCTGTGTTATCTTAGCTGCAAGACTATTTATTGGGCGGAGGGGGGTGGGGAAGGAAAGTAGTTCCAGGTAATTGGAACATGATTCTTTTACATATATGGTTTTGATAAACAAGTCAAAGATTATAATCACCGTAGTCAAATATCTTTAGTTCAAAGTTCACATCATGATACAAATATAGAGCACTGCTTGTAAAAATTCCTAAGCTGACTTTATCATGGCCAACGATTTCAAATCTAGGCATCTATATTCACATGCAGGCATTTGAGTAAATTCCCTGGTTTTCAACACTTGCTGCACCACTATGAGCAATTCCTACTGGTCCTTTAGCAGCTTCTTCTCAGAATGAAGAACCTTTCACAAGAAAATTCTGCCTTGCCAGGCCTGGTAAGTCTGGTTTCACGTAGATTCCACAGAATATACATTATGTATTCAAATAACCTAGCAGAGATTAATAGCATCCCTATAGCCATATTCAGGAGTTTAAAAAGACAAAAAAAGGTGACATGCTTTAACACTACTCAGCCTTCTAATGCAAGTTTGCATGTGTTTCCAATGACTGATCACCGAAGAAGTTTATCTGTCTTCTGGAAGAAGAAAAAGAGGTCAGCCATACCTATATGCTATCATTAAGGCTAAAGATCTCATGCTAAACCTCAGGCCTAGAGATGACTGTAGGAAATGGATGCAAGAACTCAAACAATTCTGAATAAGCAATAGAAATGAGGATTAGTGAGCCATTCTGATGAGCTAATTGTATCAAAAACTTTCATAAAGTTATCAACTATTGTCTGTCAAAAAGCACGTAGAGAGAAAGATAAAGCTCTACTATAGCTATATATGAAATACGTATGTACACATATTTGTATGTGCACATACACATTTAACATTCATATTCATATATGTTTAACATCTACATTTTTGGTGTTCCAATACATACAATCCCTATTACAGAAATGAAATAGAAATTAAATATTTTACTGTCAGGTCTTAGGAAAATTGTTCATTTGGTTCCCTCGAACAAAACACAAGGTGGAGGGAAAAGAGCAGTACCTCACTTGCCCCTACAGCAGACAAGGATTCAACAGCTGAAAAAGACAGAGAAAAGGGTGGAGAACCCCCTTTGTTGATGGAAGCACTGGACCCTTAACAGAAGGGAGCCAGATGACAAAACAAAGCTGTTTTGGGCGGAGAAGGACACAGTACTCACATCTTCAAGTGGTAACAAAAGAGATTGCATTCTGTAGTACCCCAGGATTCTGTCCATCTGAGTTTATCCTGACCACAATGCTGCATGCTGATAGCATACAGTTGTTTCCTTTACAGACACAGATAATAGCCTCAGTTCTGAAAAATCAAAGAATTATGACCTTTACATTCATTTACATCTATGGACCTGCAGATAGAAACAAGGGGCAAGAGCAGGCAATGATCATCTATCCCTTTCTGCAATTCTCACTTATGTCTGTTTCCTCTTACTGATGCTGTAATAAGTAGAAGGCACTGTTGCCCTCTCTCTCTCTCATCAATGTGGAGAGCATCAGTTGTCATCACAACAGAGATTGCTAATTCCAGGGGGCTGTCTACCCTGCTAGCTCTCACTCCAACAAGGCAGAGAGCAATGCAGCACAGAGGAGGTAGTTGACCCACCCAGGTGGAGCCCTGACATTGGGAAAAATAACAGCTTGATGGGAGCAATCAACTGAGCTGATAACTCCCACTACCTTAAACAGTCTTACTCCGTCATAGACAGTAGGACCATTCTGGTTTTGTGCCAAATTAATAATGCAAAGACAACTGAAAGTGGAGAAAATATATTTGCCTGCAGCTTCCTGACTGGGAGGAAACTTTACAAGATTTTCAGAAATGGTTACAATCTCTCCCATTATTCCAAATAAAGTGAAACTGGAGAAAAATAATTAATAATGAGATCTTCCACAGTGCTGCATACAGTAAGCCCAGAGCTGTTGGAGACTTACAGTCTACTTCCATGGGTGCAAAATGTGTGACTTGTTGCCCTTTTGAAAGAATTCACTTGGAGAAGAAACATTTTCCTTATAAGATTCAGGTACCACAACACCCTAATGAATAAGACAAAGCCCTGTAAATTTAAAGAGCTATCAAGTGGAGTAATTAGGGATTAAATTAGTTTGTGTCATAGCCAGTATGGCTATTTGCTTGCAGGACTAAGCAAAATTGTTATGAAAAATAGTCTCATCCACCTGAATAATATAAGATCTTTGCAGGATTTGTGGAAATTGGGAATGTAAGGATGAGACATTATTAAGTGTTGGAAAACTGAGTCCAGGCAATAATATATGCAGAAAAGGACATGAAGGCAAAGCAGAGTTGCAATGAAACGTGCCAACCCCTACTGCAGATGTAAAAACAATCTATTTGATGAAAAAACAACCAACCATCAGAAAATGCCCTTGTTACAATTATCAGGAATACCACATAACAACAAAACATACCAAAACAACAGTTCTACGAGGGCATAACCCTGTTTTTACAAAGTGTCAAGAACAAAAAAAATATATAAATTCATAAACACATAAAAAACAAACACAGAGAGTTATATATATATATCACATACTAGAAAGACAGCTGTGCCTTAAACCCTGACTTATCATCAAGAGCTTAAGTTCAACATTGCCTGGCACTAGAAACCTAAATCCATGTCCTAAAGACTAGTGTCCCTAATCAGATGCACTTATCCAGCCCACCAATTAATTCCAGACCTCTGTTCACCTAATATCATGTACCTCTCTACCCCACACCCTGTGGTCTCTGACCTCAGTCACATCACTGCCCCATCCAGTAGAACAATGGTCCAGAAAACACCATTTTTCTAGGAAGATCAGCTCCCTCAGCCAGATCAGCTGCACAGAAGCTTGATCAGAACTAGTTGCAGGTTCAGAGGATGGAGAACACAGCTCTTGTTTTCTCAGAATGTCCAGGATGCTGGCCAGGCTCAAGGGCTAACAAGCACAAAAGCCCAAGTAACACCCTGGAGTAAAGTGCTGCTGAATAATAGAATCATGCACTCATTTTGTTTGGAAAGAACCACAATGAGCATCGAGTCCAACCATGAACCTCGCTGTGCCAAGTGCCCCAGTAAACCATGTCCCTAAATGGCCCCCCCAAACAGCTTTCATGTGCTGTACCTCCAGGCATGGTGATTGCAGTGTTTCCATGCACAGCCTGTCCCAAAGCTTGGCAAAACATTCAGTGAAAAGTTTTTCTTCCCAGCCAAGATGAACGTCCCCCAGCACAACCTGAGGCCCTTTGCTCTTGTGCTGTCACCTCTTCCCTGGAGGAAGAGAGCAGCCCCCACCTCACTACAAGCTCCCCCAAGGCAGCTCCAGAGAGTGGAGAGGCCCCTCTGAGCCTCCTTTGCTCCAGGCTGAACACCCACAGCTCCCTCAGCCATTCCTCATAAGCCTTGTGCTCCAGACCCTTCCCCAGCTTTGTGCCTCTCTCTGCACTTGCTCCAGCCCCTCAATCTCTTGTGCTGAGGGCCCCAAAACTGAAGGCTGGATTCCCGGCGCTGCCTCACCAGTGCTGGTCCAGGGGGACAAATCTCTGCCCTGGTCCTGCTGGCCACACCTCTGCTGATCCAAGGCAGGATGCCAGTGGCCTTTTTGCCCACCTGGGCACACGCTGGCTCATGTCCACGCACTTGTGGGCCGACACCCCCAGGCCCTTTTCTGCTGGGCAACTCTCCAGCCACTCTGCCCGGCCCAAGAAATGCTGCAGGGTTCAGCTTGGCCTTGTTGCACCTCATACCATCAACCTCTTCCATCAATCCAGCTTGTCCAGGGCCCTCTGGAGATCCTTCCTGCCATCCAGCACCGACTTGGTGTCACTGCAAAGTCTCTGAGGGGGCCATCCCCTCCTGCAGACCATTGACACAGGGGTTGGCCAGGACCGGCCCCAGGACTGAGCCCTGGGGACACCACTGGAGACTGGCTGCCAGCGGGATGCAAGTCCTGACCAAGCAGCCAGGTTTTACCTCAGTGAACAGTGCACTGCTCCAAGGCACACCAAGCACTTTCTCCCAGAGAATTCTGTAGGAAACAGTGTCAAAGATTTTACTAAAATCCAGGTAGTCAACACCCACAGTCTGTTCCTCAAGCACAACCTGCCTTTCAGGAAGCCATGTGGACTGGCCCTGGCCCCCTGCTTGTTCTGTACGTTCTGTGTGATGGCTCTGCAAAGGATCTGCTCTCTGACCTCCCCAGTGCTCAAGTCAGACTTATGGATGGGCATCACATTTGCCAGCTTCCACTCACCTGGGCCCTCTGCAGTTTAGCATGGCTTCTGGTAAATGATGTTAAGTGGTTTGGTGAACACTTCTGCCATTTCCTGCCGTACCTTTGTGTTAATTTCCTCCGGCCCCACAGACCTGTCTGTATGTGTCTAAGTGGTGTTGCTCTTAACATTTTCCCTTGGAGTTTGAGAGCTTTGTTCTGCTCCTTTTCCCTGACTTCTAGTTCTGGGTCCTGGGTACCCAGAGAACAACCTGGTTGTGTTTCAAGACTGAGGCAAAGGAATTAAGTACCTCAGACTTTTTCGCATCCTTTGTGCTCATTTTTCCCCCCACCTTCAGTTCTGGTTGGGATTTGTCTCTTCTAATGTTCTACTTGCATAAATTCATGACATCTTTGTAGTCCTGCTGGGTGGCTCAGAAGGCAGCTCACACTGACTTCCAGACATGCTGAGTGCTCAGCCTTACTCCAGAAATTCAGAAGATGAGAAGGATGCAGTTATTGTATCTCCTCATCCTTTGAGGATGTTGTCTTCTGAATAACAGCCCCCAAGGACAGCTGACAGTTCCTCAGCTCTCCCCAGCACAAGACAGATGCCAGGTGCTCAGCACATGGTCAGTACAGCCTTTTCTGTGGCTCCCTGTCTTCACAGATGTCTGGAAGTCCCTTGAGGTGAAAAATATTTTCATACAGACAAGCATCCACTATTCAGCTTTTCTGCGCCCTGGCTCACTTTAAAGCCAGGACAGGCCTTAGCTGGGGAAGGTGCTGTGGCTTGAGTAGTGTAGGATTGTCTGAAATTTTTACACTTCACAGGCCAGAGCAACAAATCCAGGTTGCAGGACCTGCTTGAACCCAGTGCTTGCAAACTTCGAGTGATCTGCAGCATTCAAGCAGGGAGAATGACCAGCAAAGTGGAAACATGAGTATCAGCCACACGGATTTCCGCGTGAAAGGACTGGAGGGAGAAATGTTGTGCTCCTACCTTGCATGGCCAGTGCCAAAATGATCTACCATCTCCCAGTGCTGCATATATAAACAAATCTTCCTCACTTCTCTAAGTGTACTAAGTGTACAAAGTTCACAGACCTGAAACTGATTCGGCCAAGGTTCCCCATGGTTCAGCCAGCAATCTCAGCCTTGCAGTGTCACCTCTGCTATAGCAGGTGCCCTGTTTGTTCCCCAGTGCTCCTGGACCACCTGCTCTTCTAGGACAGAATGCCACAAACAGCTGACCTGGGGTGCTCCAGTAAGCTCTATCTTTCTGGTTGAATTTATTTAGTTTGCTTCTTCAGTTTTGTCCTTAAGGACGTCAGTTCCTCTATTTCAAGGTAGAGAAAAATGTCCATGTGTCTGTCTCTCAGAGATTGAACAGTGACATCCAGCGGCCACTCACTTTGCTAAAAATGGCAAAATTGTGTCAGCAGAGCACTGTGAGGATGTGCAAGGGAGAGCCGGCACCCTGGAGTGTGCTGAGCAGCACAGGAGCAGCTTGGGCTGCGGCAGAGTGCTGAGCAAGGAGTGCAGACCCACCACGTCTCCTTCCCTCTCTGTTTCCTCTGAAGGGTTTTTCACTAGTCACTGCAACACTCCAGTTGTCTTGGGCCCATTTGTCTCCCCACCCTTGGTAATGGTCATTTCTTGTCACAAGTTCTGGGCCACAGCCCATGAAATATGGCTGCTCCATAGAAAAGAAGCAGCCTTTTAGTACTTTTGGCCTAGTCATGGCACAGCAGCTTTGAGAACATGAGGAAAGGTCTAAAGTAACTTTCAAGGGCTGTGGATAATATAAAATCACAAGACTGATGAAATAGACACTAGTATTGATAAGAAGTGGCTGCCAGTATAGTGCTAGGCACTAACATCTGAGAAAACCAAAAGGCACTGCAGCTGGAAGATAAAGGATGAAAAACAGAGGGAGAAGAATAACTGTGGGACAAGGACAAGGGCAAGGGGTTCCTGTGTAAGAAAGAAAATGAGGAAGACATTTCCAACAAGAGACCCGAGTGGGAGTCTCCTTCTCTGGCAGGCAAGGAATGCATCAGGCAGGGCCAGCATGCAGGCCTCACCCATGCATGGCCTCACAGCCTCTAATAAGGCAGAGCTGATTGCTCCAGCTCCAGTGCACTGTTGGGGATCACCTGTCAAAAACTGCAAATCAGGCCCAAAAGGAGCTGCTGTGTGTCCACCCTCTACTGGACCAATGCTTGGAGTGAGTACTACCTGAGATGTTGCCTTTGCTCTTGCTGAAGGCATCTGCCAGGATGCAACCTGCACAGACTTTAAAGGGGACATGGCATAACCTGCCTCATGGTACACAGGGAAGAACCTCCAAAGTGAGAGGAAAGATTCCAAAGAATTCCCAAGTGGGGTTTTTTTGCATGTTTTCACATTTGACGGGCAAGAGGCTTATCTTATATTCAGTGCAGTACAGCAGTAAAACAAGAGAAAAACAGTTCTTGCTCCACCAGGTTGAACTGCAGACTGCAAGAGGCTGCATCATTTAGCTATTGGACAGGCTAAAACCAATATTTGTCAAGGATTTTATGAGGTGGTTAATGGACTGGAACACACTAAGGATATAACATATTAGTAATATGAATACAAATTTACTACAAAAAAAAAAAACTAAAATGACAAACCCGAAATATGCAGATGGTGTCCAGACAGCTCTGAGTAATAAACTGAAAGTTAATTAAACTGGACTAGGTGGTGACTTTAGCTACTGTGGAGAATACCACACAACAATTGTAACAAGTGGGTTACTTCTATGTTCTCCATAATCAAACCAAATCAGAGAAAGGCAAAAAGTCTTCCAAATGCTGTGGTGCTTGCATGAAATATAGGCACTAATACAAAATAGCTACCAGAATCTCCCAGGGTTTATTATTCATTTTGATCCAAGATTGGCACAGACCCAATTTCACTAAACAAGGAAAACACCCAAGTGTGCTGCTAATCCTTTATAACAAAGCTTTCACAGAGACAGCCCTGGTAATGCAGTCCCAAGTAACACGTCCAGGCTTCTGAGCCTGCTGACACATTGACCTCCTGCAGGCTGAAACTTCTTGATTTGTTTCTCTGCACCTCTCACGGGCACACAGCCTTGCCTGAGACCTGCACCACAATGGCACAAAACCTCTGAGAGATGCCTCCTTTAAAAGCACCCTTACACCAATAAAGCAACTTGTAGGGATGAGGTCTTTATCAAACCTTCAGCCTTTTCTTTCTTACGTGGGGTCACAGCACTTTCAGTTTCCTCCGGGAAGGAAACATAATTATAATGTTCAGGGCAGGGAGAAGAGTAAAGGAAAAGTACTTGTTTAACAATGGCAGGAAGGCAAAAAAACAAAAGTGCCATAAATCTATTTCTGTAAAAGCAATGTCTTTTTTTCTTTTTCTACATCTTTTCTGTAAGTATGTTTGTTTAGGGATGCTGATTGCCTTGAATTTTCTTGTTTGTTTGTTTGTTTTAACTTACAAAACACACGCAGAGAAAAAAAAACCAACAAAACCCCACACCAAAACAAACAAAAACAACAACAACAAAAAAGAAAGCCCGAACAACACCCCGCCTTAAGAACTCACGATGAAATAAACCCTTTAGGAACTTCCTTCCCTCCACCCCTCTTGCTTTCCTTCTTGCTGCCTGTCTCTCCGCCCCCGGAGGACATCGGCGCGGTCCCCGCTGCACACACAGCGGGCTGGGGAAGTTCAATCCCAGTTCAGGGGCGGGCAGGGAACACTGTGTACTCGGCACGGCACTCGGGCGGCTGATGCGACACTCCCCCGCCCGCCCGCATCCAGCCCAGCTCCGCCGCCTCCGCCGCCCTTCTCCCGCATGTGCGGGGCGAGCGCTGACAGGCTTCTCCCTCCCTTCCAGAGGGGCGCAGGAGGTCCTTGCCTTCCCAACTCATCCTCCACCGATTTTAGTTAGAGTGAAAGTACGTCCACGGAAAGGTTTGTGACCCTGGGATGGATGGTGGGAACGCCTCTCCCTTTCTGCGAACACCGCTTGTACAAGGACTAGATAAGGTGTTCTTGCTTGTCGCCAGCACCTGAACTCCAGGTCCGAGCCCGGGGTCCACCGCTGACTGACTTCTGACTGGCCTCCAAGAGAACTGACAATAAACAGGGGAATACCTCTTTCCTCCTTAGGGCTGCATCCAGCCAAGCCCCGGTACATCACCCGAGCGGAAAGGGTCTCTGCGTGGATCAGGTTTCCTCCCAGCAATGCAAAGTGTGGCCTCCTCATCACACCGCCTGTGTGCTGGTTAGGGGAGCTCTAGCAGGAGTGTGTATTGCGCTGGATTTGCCAAGAGGCGGCTGCAATGGGAGCAGCATAAGTGTTGACTGCAGAGATGCTCTCAGCTGTGAGAGAATGTTCCCTGCTGACCTGTATATGTAAATCGTGGTGATTCATTGCTTCAGCAGTCACTGGGTCTTGTTACATTTTAAGTGTAGGAAAGTGAGACTTGTACTGCACTCTCATCACGTAATCTGGCTGTTTTTTCCTGTATCAGAAGAAATGCAGAGAACTGAAAAAGCCACAAGCATTCCATATACATAAGAGCACTGAGGCTTTTTGTTACGTGATAACCTCTAATTGAAACCTGGCTATGAAAAAAGTATGAATTCTTACAATCACTAAAAAACAAACTGACTGTAAAACTGATCTATACTTTTCTGACAGATTGGTCCTAGTGTAAGATTATGCCAAAAAAATGAAACCAGAGGTCGCCACAGTGAAGGTTGAGAGGGAGAAAAAGCCATGAAGAAGGAATGCTACTTGTCCTTTACAATGTAGTTAATAATTGCAGGCTGATAGGTGCCTGATAGGGAAGACAGGCAGGAATTATGAGGCTGTAGAGAGATACAATTCGGGCCAATGTTCTTTGTGGATTACTATAAGGCACAGTCTTAGGCTCATCTGGGCTGCAGGATGACAGCTCTATATACAGGGCTACTTTTCAAAGTGTGTGTTGAAGAGTTTGTGGTATTTGTCTTTTCAATCTTACAATGCCTGCATGTAAGCAGTTTCCTTGTTGGCTAGTAAATGGAGCATGCTGGAAACAAAGGTATCTCCAGCTTTGCCTTAAACTTACCAGATCCATCAGCATGTTAAAAAAACAACAAACATTACTCATTCCCATTATTGCCTTCTCTAAAAAAAAAACGTATCTCTGGCCTAAACACATGGTTTGTTCATTCTTCTCTGTCTAGGACTGAACTTCTCATTCATTGAGAATGAGTTTCAAAAAGATGGAAACTCTGACATTGATAATGGAATCTACAACCAAAAGAAAATATACAAATTCCAGCTGCATAACATTGGCTGTCACAATGAGCAAGCAACCCTTGGCCATTGTTACATTTTTTTTTGTACATGCATTATTTTTACATTGTGATATTTTTATATCTGCAGAGATGAAAACTGAAAACAACTGGCTTCCTACAGAGTTAGCTGGATCTTTATGGGGAAACTGAGAGTTTAGTATTTTCTACAAAACCATGCAGGAGTTTGCATAACTTCCAGTACAAGTTCCTTCCGTTTCTTTCCCTATTTGTTCCATGTTCCATCTGATGCCATTATTTATTCTGAAGTGGTACCCTCAGACATTTCTGACTGTCATGTCTCCATCAATTTCTGCAAATATATAAAAATACTTTGATCATTTTAAGATGGGAAAATATTCCTCCTCAAATCATCTATGCTTCCCCCCTTAACTGGACAGATTAAATTCAGAATCCGATTATTCATAATTAATCCCTGGGCATAACAATGCTTTTATTTCAGCTTCAAAGGAATGATTTCACAAGATTTTTTTCTGTGTCTTTTATTTTTCGTAACTAATATGCTGCCCCAATTCTACAGACAGTGGTGAAATGCAAGGGTTTTCTAAATTTTTCTATATTGGCAAAAAATTGCAGTGAACACAAAAGACAACTGTTGCTTTCACATAATATAAATTCAAAGATCAATATTGTAGCATACTGTAGCAAACCTACATCATCTTGTATGTGTGCACACACAACCCACACACTTTCCATGAACCTGCACAGTGGCTGCAATAGCTTCTGCAGTGCCACTAACAGGAAAGACTCTTATGGCCTAAGGAAGATAAACAAGGTATCATCATCTGCATCCATTTTTCAGCCAAACATGACTATCTAGAGCTCAAGTGGAAGCAGTTTTTACCTCTCAGCAAGGATTTGGTGAATCTTTGGAATCTTCGCGTTTCATCACTTCAATTTTCTAATTCTTGCTTTAACTTTCAGTGGCTACCAAAATATTTGACATGCTATATACCCTGCTGTTGTTTCCTTAAACCCTACTGCTGAACTTTGAAGGCAAAACAAAGCTGTAGTATATTTGGCTCTCACTCTGAAATGCAGCTGAAAGACTTCACAAGCGCAGAAACCACAAGGTGGTAACATATGTGTGTTGCTAAACAATTCCAATACAATGCACGATTACCCTGTACTGGGCACTGGTGAGGCCACACCTCGAGTCCTGTCTTCGGTGCTGGGCCTTTCATGACAAGAAAGATACTGAGGAGCTGGAGCAAGTCCAGAGCATGGCAACAGAGCTCGTGAAGGCTCTGGAGTGCAAATCCTGTGAGGAGTAATTGAGGGATTGAGGGTGCTGGAGGTGTTCAGCCTGCAGAAAGGGAAGTTCAGATTTCTACAACTGCCTGAGAATAGGCTGTAGCAGGGGAGAGGCAGGGGGGGGTGGGTCATTCTTCCAGTCAAAAAGTGACAGAACAGAAGGAAATGGCCTCAAGTTGTGCCAGGTGAGGTTTAGACTGGATATTAGGAAATATTTTTTCACTGAGGGTAGTCAGGCATTTTAACAGGCTTTCCAGGGAAGTGGTTGAGTGACTGTTTTCAGAGGTACTTAGAAGATGTGTGGATGCAGCATTTCGGAATAGGATTTAGTGGTGAACATGGTGATGCTGGATTAAGCTGGATTTGATGATCTGTGAGGAAGTGATGATAGCACCACATAATAAATGGAAATGGATGTAAGAGGCTGGATCACAGAGAATGCTGAAAGTAAAGCAAGGGTGCTTGGACTTGTGTGGCTTCAACCAGAAAACTGGTCGAGAAATCTGAGGAATTAATTCAATTCTCCAGAAGTATGATTGCACTATCATGCATTGAGTAGATTGGGGATGGAGATGAAGGGTGAAGAAAAGGAAAAACATATGGTTTTTCCATAGCAACATGGTTTTCCAAAACAACACTACAAGTTGTGGTAAAGCATTAACAATGAAAGCAAGTGTTGAGACTGGAATGCCCATCCCTGAGCTCCCAGACTTCTTTTGGCAGTCTGTTTCTATAGAGACAAAGTAAGAAATATGTACATCTATCATGCTAGAGAACACCTGGTGGCAACAGCAGAACAAAGGAAGGAACTGTTGGTATTCCCTGAAGGAATATGCATGGTTATAGCAGGTACTCCAAAACAAGAACATCTTTTATCAATCTGCATTTTCCAATGGGACTAGATGCAGCCACAGTGGTGAAGTAGGAGGCTGTGCAATGGTACAGCCTTTTATGGTGGATGTCAGTCGATCAAAATGGTGGGAAGGACTGTAGAGATGCGCAAGTACTGCCTGGTAGCACAAGAACATGCACTATACTACTCAGTGCTAATAAGGGGGATAGAGTTAGGTTTACAGTCCACTTAAAACCATAGCTTGGCTGATTATTTATCTCATGACATCTGTGCTGAGCTATAAGGTTTTAACAAGCAGTTGGCTGTGATCCTGTAGCCCTATCAGTAAATCTGCCCTCTCATCCACTATTCCGTTTTTTTCCTGTTATTAACTAATGGTCTGTCAGAACAACTGCTTCTCTGCCTCTGGTTTTCACACTCTGAGAACACTCTCCTTCCTCTTGGTATACAAATGCTGAGGAAGTTTATGTAAGTTATTAGGATTGTAATTTTTATTTTTTTTTTCCTTTAATGTTCATGCTGCAGACAGGAAACAAATATCTTACAAGCCTCCCACACTAGTGTCTGTAAGCATATCCAAATACTAATCCATTCTGACACTGTCAAGGGCAGCAACCTATTGTAAGGGTGAGACTACCACATCCCAGCAAAGCTGTAGCTCTTGATGGTACTGAGTTGCAAAGGAAAGTTTGTCTAGATTTTTCTGTGAATGGTTGAACAGTCTCAACTGATCCATATTTTTGTTCTAAATCAGAATGGGGTTAGCAGGTTTTATTCTCCCAGAACCATGAATTAAAACACCTAATAGGAAAGCATAGGGAAATAAATGGCTCATCTTAGTGTAAACTCATATTTAGACCATAGTTTAGCCACCCACATAAAATTATATTCACTGCAACTTGTACTTCTTATAACTCAGTAAGAAATTACAAACAGACCAATTACCCCAAAGGAACATGACATAAATTATAATGCATGCTCAGAGACACATTTCAGTTTCCTTTCTCCTCTACGTTTATTTATTTTTGTGCACAGTGAGGTACCCTGGCCTAGTAAATACTCTTGCTCAGCAATTGCCTTGATTATTAAAAGCTCTAGGAGTTTGTTCAGCCAAATACTAAAAGCTTCCATTTCTTTTCTTCTGTTTTAGGGAGATTCATTCTTAGCATGTATATTAATTCTTAGATGCAGGAATAAAAATGAGCATATTAACAACAGCTACAATCTACTTTTGCTATGCAGTATTTTGCAATTAAGTTTTGGGGCAGGTTTTTTTGTTGTTGGTTGGTTGGTTTGGTTTGGGGCTTTTCTGTTTGTTTTTTATTTCTCTCTTACATTTCCACAGCATGCATGTCAGACAGAGCACTAAACACAGCACTCCCTGCATAGCTGTAAGCAAAACAGGTTAAGAGTATGTGAGATTTTTAAGGACTCTGTTACATATTTATAGCAAACTATACAAACATACAATTATGTGAGAAGTTTTTGTATTTTACAGACACAGTATTCATATAGAACAGCCCAAACATTTAGTGGGTTAGGTCTCAGGTCACAACTGTTTTATCTCACTTATTTATATTATAATCAAGCTTATCTGTTCATCAGCCAGCATCCACACATAAGTGTGGGTGAAACAAAGTGCTTCCTAGGTTTTCCTTTCTTTTTGAAATATAAATTCTTTGCTGTAGAGGAGTAGCACATTTAAACACTTGCAATGCTCATTTGTTCCACAGTAACTAATGGCAGGTTATAGCTGTAGGTGCCTGCATAAAGCTTCATGATTACCAAACACCCCAGTCTTCTCCAGCAGGAAGGAGGGTGCATTGTTAATACTGGTTTCAGTGTCTCATCAAGAGATTTATTAGTAGCTTTCTGTATTGGAATGGACAGGATGGTGGAATGAAGAGGCACGGACATATACACAATGAGAACAGAAAAGGTGGGAAGCATAATAAATTTTGAAGTTAAAACTACCCAAGGCAGCCCTGCAGTTCTGCAGAACCATCTCTATGCACAAATCAGGAAAGAGAAGTTCTCTAACTACTTGAGTATCAAAAGCACAGAGGCATTTTTAATAAAGAGTATTGTCTAGCAACGCTTGTTTGACAAGATCTCATCAGCTGAGTAATGATGGCTCTGGCCAATGGCTGGACCAAGAAGAGATATATTCTCCTTAGAGAATAAGGAGATAGTCAAAAAATTAATTTCAGTAATTCAAAAGGTAAAATTGTTCCACATTGATCAGAATGAAATTAGAATTAGAAATTACAGGGAATTAGAAATCACAGAGTTAGGAAATGCTCTTCAGTGCAGAGAAACCCATGTCCATATGAGGTGTCTAGGAAACCACCATTGTACCTCTCACCATAAAAGATTGGAAACCTCCTGATCAAATTCCAACATAAATACTTACACTTTGGATATATTTCTGCAGCTGGAGTTAAAGTATTCCTCATTTCTTCCTCTACACTTCTATGCTGTTTGAGAATTTACTTCATTTCTGCCAGCAAGTAGTTCCTTTCAGCACAGAAAGAAATGACAGTTCCCATGCCTTCTCTTCAAGCCTTTGGAGATTCCTCAGGAAGGTACAATACAGAAAGAATATCATGATCTCTGCTCTCAATTTACCTGGGCTGCCTCTCACAGACCCAAGGGGTGCTGGTCTGTAAGAATCTCTATTTTCGAAATGCCAATTGCAAATATATTTGGGTCAGGGATATAACACAAATTTGCAGGATTTTTTTATACTACCTGTAAAATATAAATTGGCAGTGCGTGCTCAAGCCCTACTCCTCATGGTTTCTCATAGTTCTTTCCTTTATTGCGTTTTGTTTAAAAATTAAAAAAAAAAAAAAAAGACTGCATGAAACAGCATGCAGGAGACAGCTCTGATAATAATTCCATAAAAAATCCACTTACCAGAAACAATATTGTGGAGGTAACAGAGTCCATCTAGAGTTTTACTTCACTTTCAAAGAGCAAATTTACTTCTAGAGCAAGTAGTGCTTTACAAACTGAAGAACTTCACTGACTGCTGGCATTCTGAGATACTGCATCTTTTCAAAAAGAAAAAAAAGAAAAAAAAAATAATAGCTCAAAATAAATCATCATATTAATTTTTAAGCCTCCGTTAATTGCTTATTTTGATAGGTCAGTTAGCAGTATTCACCAAAACAAAATGTTGTTTAAAAATACATTGATTTATGGTCATTATGTACCTATCCAACCTCTTTCAAAAAGCTTAATTTCATCTCTCTTATTGATAGCAATCATTATGCCCTAGTGAGTAACTGAACACCTCAAGGGATTAATTTAGAGAATCAGAACTTGTTTTATATTTTTTCCTGGAAGAATTTTTCACTATAGGCTGTTTGTGAAAAACACTGAACTCAAGAGAAATGTTTATTGCTTATATCACCTAAAAATAAATTGTATTCCGTACTTGTTGTGCAACACTGAAAAAAAAATTTAAATGCTGTTTATTCTAAGTATAGTGCTGTGTTTGTGCAAAAGTACAAATAATTCTGAACATCAGTGACAATATCAGCAACACACAGTACGTAACAGAAATAACAACTAAAATTCATGGAAGGATATCAAGTAATCAACAGACATTGTGACTATAGAAAAGCTGCTCAGGGATGTGCTATGCCAGCTCTTAAGAGAATTCTTGAGTGAGCTGCTCCCAAAGGGGGGACATTAACCACTGTTAAGGCTGTGCATTCTCACATGCTGGGAGAAGCAGAAGAGCACTGTATGTGTAATTTAGAGCTCCACCACCATAATCAATATAAGGCAGGTAGTGTTTGTGAATGTTCCAGTATATTCATTTAATTTGAAGAGAAGAATTATCTTGAACTGGTATGATGCTTTATCAGAGTGCTTCCACATCTTTTACATTCTTTGAGATAGACCACTCCACAGAGTAGCTGAAATAAAGTTACCTAAGAAAGGGGGCAATCACTTTGAAACTGTTTTACAGAGACCAAAGGTTACAATGACAACTAGAAGTTGGGATTTTAGTACAATGACAACTAGAAGTTGGGATTTTAGGCCAACTTTATGAGAACAGTGGACTGCAATCCCCAAAAGCCCAAGGTTTCTATCTCAACAGAGTAAGAAGGTGAAGATACTACATGATCTTCTGTACACAAACTTCACAATGGCACCTGCGACCATTAGCAAAGTCTGTAACAACTGATTAAAATAAAATTAAATTTGCATCTGTTGCAAAGAAGAAACTCTTTCCGTATTATATCCGTGAATATCAATATTTATTCCATAAAGCACATTTATTTTATAAGAGGGGAAGAAGATAATTAAGGAAATTCCTACTCGTACCTTTAGCAACCAGAGAAGCAGATAAAATCAGCTTACAGACTGTGTCCTTATTGGCACTGGCTGAATAGTATTGTTCTCTGTGTACCTCCCCTGGTACACCAGACTGAAAGTCAGCAAATGCTCATATGTAAAATAGGAAGAATAGTATTTGTGTTGATGTTGAAATAGGCTTTTCAATGACATATGTACATCTAAACATACCTAAGTGCACATTTAAACATTTTTCCTGCCTTTCATAGTCAGGGAGCCCTCCTGGGAGGGAATATGTATTAATTTCTGCAGAAAGACTAAAACTTCTTTTGCTATCATTCAATACCAGCCAATGCTGCTTTAGGAAAAAGAGAATAACAAATATTTACTTACTTGATTAAATGAATGTTGAAATCCTCAACACATTTTCTGGTGTAAACATCAACAGGTAAATTGAATTTCCATTCACAATATCACACAAAATACAGCATTATGGATATTAAGGGGGACAGCACAGTCATTTAATGTTTTCTCTGTGGGCAGATGCTTGCTGAAATGGACCTTTATTATTTGATCTTATATTGAATTCTAAGCAGGACAAATTATGTATCTGAACAGCTCTTGGCAGATTCAGAATCATGGGCAATAAGCCCCTTGCAGGCGTAAATACTAGGTGGAGCTAAACAACCACTGCACACCGTGAAGTACTACTTGCTGTATACAGATAATTACTTAACTAGCAAGCTAGGTAATGTAAATTAATATTTATAGGGGACTTCAAGTGCAATACTGGCAGCAAGCAAGTGCTAATTTTATTGCAACCAGTAGAAGTGTACTTAAATCTCTTTGGACATTACGATGCTAAATGGAAACTGAACAGGCAAAATATATGTTTGCATTACAGACTGTTAGAAAACATTTTATATTTTAAATTTTTCTTCTGTCTGGTGTGTCCTGACCACAAGCATGCTACATAATTGGACTTCTGATACACATGTGTTTGTCAGGGGAGGTTCTCAGCCAGGGTAAACCTGGAACATTCAAGGAAAATTTTTCAGGTTCTGCCACATTAAGTGAAGGAAGCTTCATGGAAGCAGTCAAAATTAAGGAAGACTAAATAATAGACTCATTTTGTCTCTCTTCCCAACTCCTTCAAAGAATAAGAATGAATATTTCATACTAGTTTTGTACTTCTAACAGCATTAGTTGTTCCTTGAACAGTATTAGTGAGATAAAACCATCTTTTTATAGAGAAAGTTGGTGTAGAAGATAAAGTTAGACATGGCACTAGAAGGACTGCTTAATTTATTCTGCAAACCTCCCTTGTATCTGTCTTATTGCTTCACTCAAATACTAAACCTCTACAGCTGTTACACAGAGTTAAAATATTTGGTTTCAGATGTGAGCACCATTATTTGTACAGTATAAGGCCATCACAAAGTCAGTGTTTTCACTGATTCTGTCATTAAAATATTTCTTCTCTGTGTATCTTGAAGTAAACGAATTGGCTTACAGTCAGCTAGACCTACCCAGCCAAGGCCTGGCTACTCATCTGAACAATAAGGTTTACCTGAAATGCTGAACAGTACATTGCTCATCTTCAAGTCTGACATTCTGACCTTGTCACAGAGCTCTGACCCGGAGCAAGATGTGCCACTTGTGTCTGATTCAGTGCTGAACTTGTAATGCAAAAATAGTTAGCTCTCAACTAAGTGCTAAGTGCTATATGTACCAATTCCTGTTCTTCCTAGGTTTCATATATATAAATATTTGCACAGATATGTAAATAGATGCATGTCTTGGGTTGCAATGCAAGATGTTACCAGGAGTATGTATTCTATTACCAGTTAAAACCAGGTGGAGCAGCGTTCTTTGTCTCTTCCACGATCCATCCCTCATAACTCCAGGGGGATATCTTCTGTTAATGGGCCACTGAGTCTCACTGCATGACTGATAAAATCACATCAACCCATTGTGAGATGCTCCACCCAGGGGGAGCAGCCAAGCATTCCTACCTGGATATAACTGGATATAATTGAGACTCGGAACACTGCAGTCAGCCTTTCTCCACTGCATTCCCAGAGGAAAGACCAGACCCTTCTACATCACCACTGGACCTTCAAAGGAAAACTACACCCTTCTGCAGGATCACTGCTTCAACACAACCACATCTGTCGTGGCAGGAGGACTGCAGGCACCATTTAATCAGACTGCTACCAACACCCTGACCAACAGGGTGTCAGGTTGTATTCTGACTCTGACAGTGTTGATTTTTTTTTTGTACTGCTGTATTTTTATTTTAATTTTCGTAGTAAAGAACTGTTATTTCCATATCTTTGCCTGAGAATCCCTTAATTTCAAGATTATAATAATTTGGAAGGGGTGGGGAGGCTGTTACATTTTTCCATTTCAAAGGAGGTTCCTACCTTCCTTAGCAGACACCTGTCTTTTCAAACCAAGACAATGCACTAGAAAGAAGGAACACATTCATAAGGGAATCATGTCCTTTCTGAGTTCATGCCATGGAAATCAAGCAAGTCTTTTATGCCATCTGGCTGCCCAAGTCCTTGAACACATAATTAAATTCAGCTAACTGACATCTTGGTTAACATTTTTGTCATTCTCTGCACATTTATTTTCCTCTGCTTAGAGAACCAGGCAAGTCTGCAATGCCTACGTGCATGGCAATCCACCATGGGGAAGTCATACACACACAAAACAAGTGTTTGAACCTGAAGCTTGCATTGCATTTACGATGGCAGAGACCCTCTATGTTACAGGCACAATTGGGAAGAATAGATGGAAATTACTTGGTGGCATTAAGATGGGAAAGTGAAGGGAAAGGGGAAAAGGTAAGGGGAAAAGGAAAGGGAACTCTGGTGCAAACAGTGAAGCAAATGCAATGACAAGTGTCTCAATTCTTTCACATTGACAGGAACCTGTTCTGCCAGTTACTGAGGCAACAGCAAGGCATCTCATGCTATGTGTGCAACTATATTTATGTGCTTCTCCCAGACCTGTGGTGGGGCAGAGCTCTAAGGTGCGCTTGAGGTTCCATGGTCAGTGGAGAGAAGGGCTGGGTAACTCAGGCTATGCTGCACAGCCAAACTCCAGCACTGCCTGTGCTCCAAACTAGAGGCTATGCAAGCAAACCAGCACAGTGAGCACAACCTAATATCCTCTTGACACCAACAGTACTGATCGGCTTTAATTTAGCTCTGTGTCAAAGTACCCACACTGGAGCTCACTTCTAATACACTATCTCGGAAGCCAAAGCAGAGCCTGTTTCTGTCTGCCCTGCAACAGCAGCCTTGGAAAGTCCTTCAGAGCAAGCATACTAAATAGCATGACATTTTAAGCAGCCAAGAAAATTCTAGGGATTACACAATTACATTTAGCCACACTCCTCTCTGGAAATTTGGGTCTTACTCAGACAAATCAGTGAAAGGCTTCTCCCAGCTTCCAGTCTGCCACCTGGACCACAGCCCTGGTGTGTTCTGAAGATGTGGCTCTTTCTAGAAGATAAGCCCTTATAGAAAACCATAATTTCCTATTTCCTGAGTAGACTGACGTCCACAGCTCTCCCCTTTAAACCAGGGACTCAGGCTGGTGGGCCATTCTGAAGAAGATGGCATCCACCCTTCTTTTTAAAACTGTTAAGTTTGAATGAGAAGAACGAACCTCTTTCTTAGGATGCTTAGGCAGAACAGGGTAAGTTCTGAACCCCAGGCTTCACTCTAAGGGCTCCTTAGGGTTCTGCAAGCAAACACAAAGATATCACAAAGCCTCTGAGCTGCTTTGAAGCTTGTTTAAAGGAGTTTCTTAAACTCTTCCCTAGGCTACTGCTACAGACAGCACAATGGGCCTGGCGGGTTTGCTACAGCTGCCTTGTTCTTAGCAGGGGCTGAAATCCAGGCAAACTTGCAAACCAAATGCTTTTTGAAATGAAGATCTAACTGTTCAAGGGATCACACAGGAGCTCAGAGAAATTTAAGGCAGGTTAGGAATTTATGATCTTTTAGCATTAAGAATCAGGTATGGAGCAGGTCTTCTTGATTTTGAATTTGTGTAGTGTTTATTGTGGCCATATGGTGTTCCATGTATCTAAACCCTCCTCTTTCTCTCTAACAAAACAGCCAAAATCAAGTTAACTAAAGCTCCTTTGCCACAGACTTTAGCTTAAGCTGATTTCAGTGCAAGGCTGACTAGAAGAGATTTTACCTAAACCCAGTACAGGATAAAAATGTTAAAACAGGAGCACAGTAAAGGAGTGGCAGTGAAAATCGATGGTTGATTCTGTTATAAATGGGTAGTATGATGATTGGCTCTCACAATTAAGAGATTAATATTTTGTGTACGTTAAGAGAAGTCTCACTGATGTTATTTTTTGTTATTGGGACATCCTCTGTTCCTCCCATAGTCCCCTTTCCCTGTATTGCTGCCATCAGTCAGCCTTGGCTGTCGGGGAAGGCTTGCTGCTAGGGGGGCACACCTGAGCTGCAGCCAGGGTGCAAGAAAGCAGCTGCAGCCATGGACAGCGAGGAAGAGCTGACTGATGGACTCTGTGAGGGGCCAGGGCTGCCTGATGCAAGCCCAGGGGTGTAAAAGGTGGAGCAGTCATTTTGTAGAGAGCTCGTGGCTGCCACGGTCACCAACTCCCAGAGCGCTGCCCTTTTTCCTTGTTCAGTCCTTTGTTCTATTTTGCTAGGGTTTAATAAACCTTTGAAAGTTTAAAAGTGAGAGGTCATTTCTCTCAACTCTTATACAGAAAAGCACTTTGTAAGCATAAGGAAACAATTTTGTATTTTCTTCAGTCTAGAGTTATAATAGCGTTTTTCATGTTAAAGAGCAAGTGAACATTCTTAACTGATTCTGAAACAAAACTTGTGCTAGTACAGACAAACCTCAAAACAAGACCTACCATCATAAAATTAGGACCTACTATCATAAAAGTACAGCTTTCCAAGATAAAACTTTCTTTAAAAGGGATATCTTATTTTAGAAAATATAATGGGACTAGGAAAATGGGTTAAGGCCAGAGACATCTTTCTAGTCTCACTATTGTCCCTAGAGATGATTTATGATAATATGGTGCAAATATGCAAACACAGGCATACTCAGTTCCATTCCATACTCAATTCCACTCATGCTGTACTACATGTGCAAAGGCTGTGTAGTAAGCAAATCCGAAAAGCTAAAATAACACTAGGGACTTGAGCTGTAGAATTCACAAGACCCCTTCACCAGCACCAGTAAGCCACAGAAGAATTAACAAGAGAATATTTCTCAACAGCACCCAAAATTATGAAAGGAAGTTAATACACTGTCTTGGTTTAATATATTTGAGGGGGACACTTTAAAATTAGTTACCTCCCCTTAGCTTTAACTAATCCCTTTCCACCATTAAGGAGAAACAAATATGACTAGATATAACTGAAAAATAACAGTTTATTAACAAGCAGAGGTGGGTGGCTGTGGTGACCACGTGGAGTGGGGCTGCTCCACTTGTCCCAGCACGGTGCTGCAGCTGCAGACAGGTGTTGCAAAGTACGCACTTGAAACAGTTCTTGGTTGTAAAATGCAGCTCCTAGAGTTGGCACTGGTGGGAGTAAAGGCAGGAAAAAGCCAAGAGGGAGCAGCGGGAGACAGCCTCGGTCTCAGTGCCTCAGCTTCTAAAGAGACTGCGGCACCCCCAGCCCCTGCCTTGCCGTTCTGTTTTGTGGCTGCAGGGTCTGAAAGGGACAGTAGCAATTTTGGGCACAGAGAGATATGGAATACTGTAACATTTTGGGATACCCAGGGCATAGGTTTAAACACTTGGCTTTCTCTGTCACATATTCCCAGGTATTGACTCTGAGCCTGCACTGACTGGACCTATCCAGCTATCAGATCACAGAACCACGAAAGGGTGTCTGGAGAGGAGGTCATGTAGTCCAACCTGCTGGTCAGGCAGGCCCTCCTACAGCCTGTTGCTCAGGGCCACGTTCCAGCTGCTTTTGATGAATGGAATCGACAGAGCTTCCCTGTGCAACCAGAGCCATTGTTCAGTCACCCTTACTTGTGAAAAAAGTGTCTTCTGACGTTCAGAGGGAGCTGCCTGTGCTTTAGTTTGTGCCCACCACCAATTGTTCTGCTTGTGTGATCTCCCTTCAGATATTTGCATACACATTTAAGATTCCTCCCCCTCTCCCAGCGCCTTCTCCAGGCTGAAGTCACAATTCTCTGTCTTTTCTCGCAGGAAAAAGTCCCCTAAACATCTCTGCAGCCCTGTGCTGGACTTGCTGCAGCATGGCCATGTCTCTCTTGTAGTCGGGAGTCCGCAGGAGGACCCGGCACTCCCGGCGTGACCCCTTGAGTGCCGAGGGGACGGGCAGAACCCGCTCCCTCCAGCTGCCGGCAGCCCTGCTCCTGACGCAGCTCAGGACACCGCTGACCTGCTTTTTCACAAAAGCAAGCTGCTGGTGTCTGCTCCACCTGGACTCTGCTAGGACACCCGGGCTCTTGCTGCAAAGCTGCTTCCCAGACACTTTGTCTGGAAAGAACGTCTTCTGATGGAGAGTCAAAACCCCTAAGGAAAGCTCTCACGAGTGAACGGTGTAACACCACCAGCAGCGGCGATTGCCACATTATTGTAAATTTATTTGCCGGTACTGTAACAATTAGAGCAATCCGGCATGTCTCCCGTGTGTTACTGCTGAGAAAGCTCCAAAGCCAGTCTGTGCTAATGCTTCAGGATTCCCACTGCTGGACAATTTGCAGTAGTATCAACACAGTGGTGAGAGATTGATTGCAAAAGATCCTCCCTTCCTCAGGAGAATCATCCAGGGAGAAAAATACAGGCATCCTCAGTTTCAACTCGCACTTCAGGAAAGTAATGTAAAGTCAGACAACACCCACCGACTCTCCTTACCCCCCCCTTCTCCTCCCCTGCACCCCCTCCCTGCACATTTTTGTTGTTGTTGTTGTTGTTGTTGTTGTTTGGTTGGTTAGTTTAAGGTTTTATTTGGGGTTTTGTTTTTTGTTTCTGATGAAAAACAGCAATAAAGGGAAGGAAATTAGATAAATAAATTAGATACTGCATTGGAAAACATTTTCTTTAAATAAGTATGATTTTCAGGATGTACAAGACAAGCATTCTCTGAGTTGTTTCCCTGCCTCTCTCACCCTCCCCAAAACCTTTTTGTCGAGAACTGCTGTGCAGAAAATCTTGGATGACTAAGTTAAAGGAGAATAACCTGCTATCTTGGCTTTGCAGAAAGTTTACAATTTCAGGAGCTTTGCATACACAGAGGCCAGGGACAGAGTAAGACGAGGGGTGTCGGTGCTGTGGTAGAAGGGCGCCGCAGCTTTACTGCAGCAGAAAGGTGACGCCTCATCTCTTGGCAGCATCTCAAGTTTTGGCTGTAGGTTAATGTGGCACGGTCTCTGTTTTTTTCTGGGTTAATGTGACATCTCGGTTTTGGCAACGGGTCGTTGAGGAGTGAATGCGACACCGTCTCAGTTTGAAGGCTCTTCAGTGATGGGTTAACTCGGCTCGATTTAACCCCTTCAGGTGCCTCTGCAGGGAAACGCCACCTTTCTCAAAAATAAACCCACAGCACGCAGCAAAGGAAGCCACGAGCCCAGAGAAGTCCGGGAGACTTTGGGAGGGGATGAAGCGGGGCCGTGAGGGATGGCGGGGGCAGAGCGGCGGGGGCCAGCGGGAGCCGAGCGGGCGCCGCTCCCGCCCGTCGGGGCCGGCTGCGGGAGGCGCGGCGGGATGAGGCGGGAGCGGCGGGGAGGAAGATGGAGGCGGCGGAGGGCATCCGAGGTGAGGCGGGGAGGAGCCACTGGCGGGGACGTCCCCTTCCCAGGGAGAGGGAGAAGAAGGAGGATGGGCCGTGGCTGGAAGGGGGGGGTAGGTGCTGGGACAGGGGTGTCTCTGCCGCGCTCGTACCGGCGCGGGCGCGGCTCTATTAATAAACCGCGGGTGGCTGTAATTCCGCCCCGCCAGCTCCCGGGAAAAGTGCGCTCCCGCCGACCGCCGGCTCCCGGCTCGCCCGGCCCGCCTGCCGACCGATGGAGGCTCGGACACCTCCCCACCGAGAAAAACAAACAAACAAACAAACGAAAAACAACAAAAAAATTTAAATGTAACATAGATTTCGCGTGTTTATGGATTAATAATACGCACACATTGTGTTTAATATATACAAATACAATGTAGGAATGCATGTGATATATTTGTAATAATGTATACAATATATATACATCTATTAAATATGAAATATAAAACAAAAATATAGGTATGTATTTTTATATTGCAGATCCTACGTAACATGTTATATTCTGTGTGCAACACCTCTTTATTTTCCGTACGTAATCTAAAGTATAAAATAACGTCAGGGTTTTTTGGGCTTGGGTTGGGGTTTTTTTGGAGGCAGAGGGTTGAAAAAGATGACGCCGTTTTCTTGCAGGGGCCTCCCCGCGGTGAATTAAAAAAAAAAAAAAAAAAAAAAAAAAAAAAAAAGCTGGTTAGGAAAAAAAAAAATTAAAATTTAAAGAAAGAAAAAAAAAAAAAAAGAAAAAGAAACAACGAACAAACAACACAATAAGATGGAATAGCAGCGATAGATCTCGGCGAGGAAAACAGCCGCAGAGCCCCGGTGTGGCGGGGCCGCGGGCGGGGTGCGCGTGGGGGGGCTCTCACGTGGGCGGGCGGCGGGCGGGGGGCGGGCCCGGCACCCCCGATCTAGGGCAGCGCGTTCCGTACCGGAGCGCGATGTTCCCGCAGCGCGGGGATTTCTGAGAACTGGGGCTGTGTCCTCAGCTGAACCCGCCGCCGCGGCCCTCGCACAGACGCGCCGCCTTAAAGCGGCGATGCCGCGGCGGGCCCCACCGCGCCGGCGCCGCACGTACGCCTGCAGCCCGCAGTGCGGAGCGGGGCTGCGGGCAGCGCTGCCCGGAGCCCCAGGGGCGGCCACCGCGCCTGCCAGGAGCCCCTGCCCGCGCCGAGCGTCTGCCCACCCCCGAGGACCTCGCTCTACCCTCGAAGCACACGGACTGCACTTCAGCTCGCTGCTTTTCCCCACCCCTTCTCTCCTTTTTCTGCCCTTTTTTCTCTTCTTTTGCAACACCTCATCCCGGGCCTGAGCTGCCCGGCGGTGCTTACTTATCACCCGTATCATAGCATCCCTTCCCTGTGGCGGCCTTCCAGGCTGAAACAGCAGAGCTGACACCAACTCTTGTGCCAGTGTTAATTAGGAAGTTTTGAAGGCCTTGCATTCAGCAGCACTCGACAATCCGACCTGATGAGCTTTGACCAAGCGCTGCCAGCTGAGGCTGACCTCTAGGCCACGTTCCCCACATGTGTTATGGCTGTTCTGCTGCCAGCTAATTTTCCCTGGATGTCTTTGCTACAGTCAAAGGTAGATGTTCCCAAACTGACTCTAGTTTAGCTTTCTGCTTTTGAACTGGAGAGTCAGACAGCCGCACACACAGTGCAGGACGGTGTCGGATGCAGGATCCTGGGCACACACTCAAGCAGTCAGCCCACGCTGAGCCCAAGGCTCATGAACGATGCCCCCATGGCTACAGCGCTATCGAACACAAAGGAAGCTGAAATGCAGATCCCTGGTGCCCAGGTGGGCTGTAATGTCGTTGAAGCACAACATCCCCTGCACACTTATCACCTGCAGAGATAAGATCCAGGAGGGAGGAGCCATCCTTATCACAGAGGTTCAAGATCAGCTGAATTTCTAACAGCTAAGCTGTAGTTCAAGACGTATTAGAAGGACCAGCAAGACCACCATCAATCCTGGGATGCAGAATAAAGGCAGAATTAGAACCAAGAAGTTAAAGGTAAAAACAGAGAAACATAGTCTCTGAGTAGTAAACAGCATGTTTAGTTGTAAAGAGGAAAGGAGCACAGCTCTGTGTCCACAATGCTTGTTTCTAAAGGAAGTTGAATTTGATAATCCTCCTACTCCTGGATTTTCAGGCCAGAAGTATCTTCTGTCAGCAGCCTTCTACTGTGTAGCTGCTTTTAAAATGGAAGCACAGTTTGCTAGTAGATACCTACTGTGTCTTGCAAGCCTTTATAAAAGCAGGCAACTCTATCGAATCTTTTTGATCTACAGAATTTGAATTTGAAGGTTTCTGTTGCATCACATAAAGCAACTTTTTGTCTGCTCTGTGTGTTCAGTGACTGAGAGTCATGTCTTCAAAAGGTTAAAGCACTTCCTTCCTACCACACCAAACTTCGAAATGGGAGTTGTGGCAGCTCCCAGGTGGAAGAGGTTGCTGTATTTTCCTGATAATACATGCAGTACTGCATGTATTGGGCAATGCACTGGTATGAAAGATTCCACACGCTTGTAAAATGCAACGTGCTCATATTTACACGACCACTGAATTACTACTCTGTCATGTTGCCAGAATATCAGCCATGAATTTTCAGCATGGTCACAGGCTCGAAGAATACATGTCAGCAAACAGGCCATTTATCTTCATACATAATTTCAGCCATTACTAACAATTGATCAATCCCTCAGCATCTTGTCACATCATTTGGAGCCTCTGCCATGAGCCTTGGAGAATGAAAAAAGTCAAAGCAGAATCTGGAATATTGTTTGGAGCCTATGACCTTCAAAATATTAGGAAATATTAATGCAGAAGAAAGATGGATTTCTTCGTTTTTTCTTGCCAGAAATATACCATCTTTCTCGATACCATCAGAGGAAAAAAACCCTCTGTGCTCCATAGAACAGCCTACAGAAAGCAACAGAACGAAGTTTGAGGCAGAACACCTAATTCAGACTGTCTTTACAAGACCATTTGCTCCTCAAAGGAAAGTTTATTTGGCCACAGTGGCACTAAAGGTCATTACATAAATTGGCTTTTGGAGCAAAAAAACCTTGAAGGTTCCCACAGTCTGGGCCTCTCTAAGAATGCCTGCCAGGTGCATGTCATCCTCACCCTCCAGAAAGAGGGTGCCATGTTTTAGGCATGGGGTCAGGATGCACGTGACTTGGGGGGCACGGAGTAAAGGAGAGCTGGTATGGCTTTTAATCTGAAAAGTTCTGGTTTTGAACAAACCAAGAAAGCCTCAGAAATAATAAATAGCTCTTCTTCCTCTGCAGCCTTACATCCCTCACAGAACCTGTGCCCATCCCTCTGGTCAAAGAAGTTCTTCTCCTTCCCAAACACACAGACTTGTTCTCCCTCACCTTCTTTGCAGGCGCTTGGATCTCACTTCTCATGCTTCTCTTTGCTACTTCCCCCGCAACATCTCCCTGCTCTCCCCTCAGGTGTGAGCCCCTGGCTGTTACCTGCGCCTTTCTCACCCACCTGGAGGTCACAGCCTTCGCTGCTCACGACTGCCCAGAGCAGCTGTCTGTGCACCGTCCCTCTGGACCAGAGAACAAGCAGCTGCCTTAAAAGCGGCCGCTGACAACTTCCAGCCAGACGTGCTACATTCCTGCACCCGGGGGGCTGCACAGAGGGCAAACATCTGCCTGCCAGAAGCTGGTTTGGAGCTGCAAACAGTGGGTTGAATTTGGACTTCAGGCCTTCACAAGTGAGTGCCCTCAGGTTACAAAGGGCGTTGGGGTTATATCTAAGTGCTGTTGTGGGTTTAAAATCCTAAAGTGGTTTGGGTTGAGGGGGACCTTAAAGATCACCTAGTTCCTATCCCTCTGCCATGTTTAACATCTCATCTGTACATTCTAAGAGAACATCCTTGTTTAGCCTAGTTTTGCAAAAATTTAGCTGTGAATTATAAACCAAGCTATGGATTAAATGCATGCTCTGAAACCATATCCAAGTATTACCATCAGCACAGTCAAATCTGAGCAATGGCCCCTATCACCTGGAGATAAAGAGGTTTGTGAGCACAATCCCGTTTCTAAGCAGCTGTGTGCTGCTGTTCAGAAAGTAGACAGGGTCATTTTGATGCCCTCTCCAGTATAAAATGAAGTATGTGTTGACATTGCTTTTCAAGTATCGTTTGGACCTAATTCATTTGGAGTCTTGGGGGTTTGGTCTACTAGATACATTTTAAAAAAACAAAAAATGCAATATATGTCTTTAATAGGCAGTAAATTCTTGGAGGCTTATCAGAATTATTTTAAAAGCTTGGTATGCTTCCTCATTTGTAGAGCTAGGGCACAGATTATGTTCTAATCTTTAAATTAGCCAAGAGTTACCTTAAAGCAAAACAAGCTTGCAAACAAAAAAGGTTTGTCTATTTTATTTTGTTTTCAATGCTTTCCTCTCAGAACTGTACAAATTAATGTAAGAGGTATTTACTAATGTGAGAATCTGACATGAAATAAGCAAGTCACCTTCTGGGAAACAACATGCGTGTCACTGAAACGTGGATAAAGACATCTAGCAGGAACTCTGGGACACTGTCAGCCGAAGAAGCTCTGAAAGTGCTGTGAAAAAAGATGACAAACATGCAACTTGTGAAGTTACATCCTGAATATCCAGATTACCAAACCAGGGATGCAGCTTTCCGTTTAAATGCTGTTGCCCCTCTGAAGGGAACAGAAGGTTGTAGGCACCAGTACTATACAGAAACCAGATCCATATCAACAGCTACAGTGGTAAAGGAACAACAATACCTTCTGTTCCTCCTTCCTATCAGACCTGGAGATCACATGTCTTATTCTGCCCGGTGTCTCTTCAGCACCAGAGGCCAACAGATGCTGGATTAGCTGGGAAAAATGCTGTGAGAACAGGGATAGAGTGACATGCTGACTGCTGACTGCGACTCGAAGACCACCTTGTTAGGTACGTCGCTCTATCATGTTCTGCCTTTGATCTTCATCAGCCTACAGATGATCCACTTACAGACCTAGCCTCTAATTCTTCTGTTTTGTTTGTGCGTTTTGGTTTTGGGTTTGTTTGTTTGATTTTCTGATTTATGGCACGTAAAATTATTTCAGGCTGATGCCAATTATCCATGGCAAAGGATTATTGTTGCTCGAGGTTACATGCAGTTATCTAGTGTGCTAGCACACAAAATGGCTGACATCACTAATTTTTATCTCCTGCAGGAAAGGAACAACACTGCCTCATTTCGGTAGCCACTTCCTCATCATTTCCACATTTAGTTAATGAGATGAATAGCAGTCTATAAAGCTCTTCACCTCTCAGGCCCTGTCTGTTTTCTCAAGGAAGGGTGGGCTGCACTCCAGGACAGCAAGATTCGGATAGGTACCCTGGCCTGCCAGGACTCATTCTCCTTGGGATGCACTTCACAAAAGCAGGGGAAAGCTCCTCTGTTTGACAGGAGTGCTTCTCCATCCAGATGGTGATTTCAGAGGCACCTGTGTTACCTTGGCTATTGCTGTAGAGAGGCTCACGTGCATTATTTCAAAGGCAGTCTTTCTCTCCTGATGCTTTCAGAACAGCAAAACACTGACACACTTCACACCTCAGTGCTGCTGGCTTAGGGATAATGGTAACTTCTTTTCCTTCCTTTAAATAGTGCTTGATCCAGAAGCCGATTTTTCATTTCTCTTTGTCTGAGCACAGCTCGGTTAGCTCTCACAACGCTCCACGAGCTTTGCGCGTCCGATGGGGCAGGGATGAGGGGCGTGTTATTTGGGTAGAGACGACGGGTTTTGGGGATTCGTTTAGGCTGGATGGCACTTACTCGGCGACAGCCTGTCAACCTGACCTTTATTTTTGCCAACAGTGGCAAAACAGCAGACACCATCAGGTGGCTTTAAACTCTTCCCCGGCGCTGTACGCTCGGTGACCTCCCCGAGCTACCTGCCCGGCTCATGGTGGGGGCACGGGGGGGGGTTCCCTTCCCCGCTTTACGGAGCCGCCTTGTCTCAGCCATGACGCTGCGGCGATAGAGCGCCTTACGCCGCCACCGGCTTTCTCCGGGGGGGGCTTCGCGGGATCCCGCTTCCTGCACAGCGCCCGTCCTCCCGCCTCCTGCCCGCCTGGACCAGGGGCCGCGTCCCGGGGGCAGTGCGGGGAGCCCCATCTCGCGGGTCCCGGTGCCGCGGGCAGGGAAGGGGGAGGCAGCCCGGGTTCGCGGCGGGGTCACGGACACCCCGCCCGGGCGGGGCATTCCCGCCAGCGGCGCGCGGGGGGGGGGGGGCGGCCGCGGCCGGAGCGCGCGCCCGCCGCTCCCCGCGCCTCCAAGCGTTGCGCACCTTTCGGGACCGGGCGCTGATTGGCGGGGCGCTGCCAGTGACATCAGCCGGCTCACTTCCCATTGGCCGGCCCGTTGCTGGGACCGTAGGACTTCCAGGGAGCCACTTAACCCCCTCGGCGCCGCCGCCCCGCGCCGCCCCCGCCGCGGTCCCCCGCCCGAGGCCGCCGGTGGCTCCTCCGGGCCGGGGCCGGGCCGGCGGCGCGACCCCCGCGGCGGGGAGCGGAACCGCGGCTTCCCCCGCCGTCCCGCCCGCGGCGGAGCCCCGGCATCGCTGCTTTAAGCGGTCGCGGCGGGGCGCCCGGAGTAGCACGCGGCCTGGGGAGGGAGCGCGGCGATTGGCGGGGAGGCCGCCCGGCGGACACGCCCCCCCCTAGAAAAGGGGAGCCGTGAGTGGCGGGGGGAGAAAGTAAACACAGCCGGCCGGCTCTGCCCGCGGACCGGCCGGGGCGGGAGGGGCTCCGCGCCTGACGTGATGGGCCCCGGCGCGGCCGCCCCCGGGCAGGAGCACGCGGGGCGCGGGGCGGGCGGCATCCTCTCCCCTGGCCCCTGCGCCGGACCCGGGCCGGCCGCGCGGGCGGCGCTCCCCCCTCGCCGTCTGCGCGCCGCCCCCGGGGGGCGGCGGTGAAGGACCTGCCCGGCGCCCCGCTATTTATTCGCCCCCACGCCCCCTTCCTCCTCCGCCCCGCTCTTTCCCGCGCCGCGGGCGGGCCATGGCTGGCGGCGACGCGGTCGGCCCGGTGGACGAGCACTGAGGGCGGACGGAGCCTCCCTTGTCGTCGGGGCGCGGCCGCACCATGTCGGCCGTCGCGTACGTGGACTTCGTAGCGGCGCAGTGCCTGGTCTCCATCTCCAACCGCTCGGCCGTGCCCGAGGCGGCGCGGCTGAAGGTGCCGGGTGAGGGGGAGGCGACCCGGGAGCTGCGCGACCCCCGCGACGCCTGGAAGGACTACTGCGCCCTGCTGGCCATCGCCAAGAGCCTGCTGGAGCTGAACAAGTACCGGCCGCTGCCCGCCCCCTCCGTCTGCAGTGACAGCGTGGAGAGCCCCGACGAGGACGCGGGCTCCGACAGCGACGCGGCCACCGAGCAGGGTTCCAGCCCGCCCCGCAGCCCCCCGCCGGGGCCGCCCCCCCGCCTGCGCGCCGCCGGGGCCGCCCCTAAGGGGAAGCTGGCGGCCGAGAAGCGGCACAAGTGCCCCTACAGCGGCTGCGGCAAGGTCTACGGCAAGTCTTCCCACCTCAAGGCGCACTACCGGGTGCACACAGGTCAGCGGCGGCGGAGGGAAGGGGGCGGGAGCGAGCGCTTGTCCTCGGCTGAACCCGGCCAGCGGCGCGCCCGGCATCCCCGCGCGCCCCCGCCGCCCTGCTGCGCCGCTCTGCCTTCGGGCACGGCTCGTGTCTTTCCCTCCTTCACGCCCCTCTTCCTTTCCCCCGCTCTCCTCCCCCCTAGCTCTCATCGGCGCCCCTTGTCCGGCGGGAGCTGGCGGCCGCCCCGGGCGGGGCTGCGGCAGCGCCTCTCGCCGCGCCCTGCCCGCCGCCCACCTGCGCCGGCCCGGGGATCGGCCCGGGAATCGGCCCGGGGATCGGCCCGGGAGCCGGCCCGGGGATCGGCCCGGGGATCGGCCCGGGGATCGGCCCGGGAATCGGCCCGGGAGCCGGCCCGGGAATCGGCCCGGGAGCCGGCCCGGGAGCCGGCGGGCAGTGCGGGCCAGGCGGCAGATGCCGCCCCGGAGCAAACTCCGGCGCGGCTGGAAGGATGACGGCGGGGCCGCCGAGTTGGCTCGGGGCGTCGGCGAGGGAAGCACAAGGGCGGCGGGATTGGGGTTTCCTGCCGCTGTAGGCGGACGAGCGCCTGCAGCGGGTCAGAGCTCGGCACCTATTCCGCAAGGGGGGCGAGGGCAGCGCCGTCCCCGCCGTCGGACCCGCGGCCTGGGCCGCAGAGTTGTCCGTGAGCTCCGCTCGGCTGCGGGGACGGACGTCGCGGGGGCTGGCGGGGCTGGCGGCTCGGCTGGGCTCGGGAGGGGGCGGCGGCGGCGTCTCCCGGAACGTCGGTGAGCTGCACCTCTGGGGCTTGCGGACACACCCCCCTCCGGCGGGCTGGACGGGCCGGCTCGGGGAGCGCTGAGGCCGGTGTCAGGCGCTCGGGCGAGCGGTGGAGCCCCGGCGGAGCGGAGCACCGCCGGCTGCCCCCGAGCTGCCCCGGCGCTGCCCCGCGCCGCGCCTCCGGCCGAGCGGTGGAGGACTGAGCCCGCTCCTCCTCCCGCCGGCAGCGCCCCGCACTGTCGGGTGTCGCGATCCGGCTTCGACGCGTTCCACAAGGGCTTCATTCATCCAGCTGCGTGCTCCCATTCCCGGCCCTCGCCCGGGCGCCTCGGAGGGTGTGGCAACATGGAAACCTGGAGATAAAACGTATCTGCTGTAGCCTGGCCCCAAGGAAGCAGCAGCTGCAGACTTCTCTGCTCGTTTGTTGGTTTTCGTTTTGGTGGGGTTTTTCCTATTTATTTGTTTGTTTTTAGACCGTCAGTGCAAGTGATTGAATAAAAACCTTTATGGGTCTGTGTTGCTCTTGGGGTCATAGTGAAGTACAAAAGGCTGCTTTAAAAATATTCTGAATTAAAGGGTTATGTGCAGGAGCAGAAAGGAGTGAATCAAAAGAGACAGACACTGCCAAGACATTTCACGTGCTTCACATCAGTTCTGTCAATGATGGTGCCTTTTGGGTTTTGTCTGGTGGTGGTGGTGGTGGTGCTTAGTGGTGTAATACAAAATGGGTTGATCACCCAAGGAATGTACTGTCAGGCACTGCTGTAGAATTTAAAATGGGCTCCTCAGGATATGACCACATCTAAGCTCCAGCTCAGCTTCTGTTGCTCCAGTTTGCCGGTGTGCCTAGGTGTGCACGCACTGCGGAGGAGGAGGAGGTGCTGGTTACCTGCCGGTGCCCTGCTGGCAGATCTGGGTGCTTATCTCAAAGAGGCTGGAGAGCAGGAGGCAGGATTACTGGGTATGGCTCAGCAATGAGCTCTGTGGTTAGACTTTCCCTCCGAGCTGGGAAAGAGGATGGTCAGTGGTGACCCTATGTTGACCTCATGACCAAGTGCCAAGGGTTGTTGTGTTACCAGCTCAGAGACTGCAGCTCAGATGCTCTTTTGGTGGCTGAGTGTAACTGGTGCTCTCCATATTGTTGTCTCGTAAGTGACAAAGAAAACGTTAGTATCGTTTCCATCTACTACCCCATGCTCAAATATCCACCCCGATAAGAGAACCAGAATAGATGTTGGCTGAGATAGCATTCTGTGTGATGACATGTAAATTAATGTACTGTACAACCCACACAGCTTGCTGTAAGCAGTAGTGTTATTATAAGTACTGCTGAAGTGGTATGAGGTTTAGTATGTGCTGCTCACAAGTGGGTGGCCTGAGCTCCAAGTATGAGGCGTTTGACTCAGACACACTGATGTACTGTCATGGTAGTTCTGTGTGATTAAAATCGCTGCAGACGTCCAGGAGAAATGAACTTTCAGTGCTTCCTCATGTGAAGTTAATTGTAGCTAACTGAAATGCTAAATGATACTGATAATGTTAATTCTTTATAGAGATGACAGCACTTCCTTAGCAACAGTGGGATTCAAGGGGACCTCCAGAGTTATCCATAACTGTACATTGAAGAGCATTAATGGGCCCTCCTTAGTACCATTTTACTTCCTTTTTTTCAAATAATCTCTCTCTCTCAACTATCTGCCATTTTTCACCAGGCCACCAGCTAGATTTTTTTCTGCAGTGTAGCCTTTAGTGAAAGTAGGTGCACAGCCACTAGTTGAAGCTTCCTAGTCTAAGATTTTTAATATTTAATCCCAGTATTTCTATCTTGGAAAATGGTTTAAGGATTTTTGTTCACACTCGTGAACTTGTACATACTCACAGCTCTCTTTATTCCTGAATCCGAACCAAGCAAGCTGGGAATCTCTGGATCCTTCTCTTTCTATGTAGTGGTTGAGAATCTAAATACTCACCAGTTCATCTTTGGTAGCCTAATGCAAAGCAAGAAACAAAATACCAAATCAAGGTAGAAGGGTAGAAGGCAGAAACTTGATGCTTAGAGGTTAGAGGTCTGTATCTTATTAACCATTCTTTAAACTCGTAGGTTCAAAGGTTCCGTATTTCAGATATTAAAAATGTCTATTTAACTGTTTGCTTGAAGTTTGGGCCTTTGATGATAGTGCTAGTTCAATTTCCAGAAGGCCTAAATTAGCCATCTGTCAGAAGTTGTCTTTTGAGTTGATCTTTACAGGGAAAGATCAGCAGGTGGCACTGCACATCCTGCTTGTGCAAACAGCCCCCCTTGCTTCTGCTGCTAGGTGAGACCCAAGCCCTGGAAGTGGCACAGAGGTCAGGGAAAGGTGAAGGACCCGTGTGACCAAGAAACAGACAAGCAACAGTGGGTAAGCAAGAGTTACCTTCAAAATGCACAGAATTCTCTAAATTCTCTAGGTAGGTTTAGAGGTTTGGTTATGACAGGTGTTGTGTAGTGTTGTTATTAGCCTCAAAGATGGAGCAGGGGGAACAGCTTAATAGAGAGGGATGTGCAGGCCAGAGGGTTTGTGGGGAAAATAAAGGCATACGAGAACAAACAAACAATCTCAGTCTGCAGGCCTGGCCAGAGGGACTGCAGGGCAAAGGGCAGGGAAAGAAACTGGCAGGAGAAACAAGCTGTGCGAAATTCATGTTTGCTATGATGGTGTGAATATAATCCAGTTCAAAGGCTGATGACCACTGAGACCAGATCTTCTCTGTCCCTCCTTCCTGATCAGGAAGGTACTGTAAAAGTAGCTTGTGAGATGCTTCCTCCTCCTGGATTTGTAGGTGTTTACTTGCCTGGGGAAGCTGAAGATTGATGAGAATTTCAATATACACATCAGATGCCTTTAATTAAGAGTTTAGATGCCCAAAACCCAGATGTGGGAAAAGTTCCCCATCTTCAACTAGGCTTGTCAGCCAGCTGTAATCATCATGTAAACTGGATCCAAACAATGCCAAGGTATTTGTTACACCAGGCAGCTGATGCACTCTTCAGTGCTCCCAGCATTTGGCTCTCACCAGTGCTGGGAAGCAGGGCTTAGGCAGAGGTGTGAACCCATGGGCTGACAGGGAAGTGGAAGAGCATTTCCAGTAGAGAGTAGGAACAGGCACTGCAGCTGCCTGTTGCTGCTATCCAGATATTGTGGTGTTGGACCAGCCCCTGTATGGGTTTGGTTCAACTGTACTGCTTTGTTATTTGTGTTCCAGATTATCTCACTCAACAGACTGTATGATGCTGGTATGTTGACAGTCCTCTGCTCGCCGAGATCTTTCTCAGTAATTTTGTTTGAGCATAATCTGAAATTCAGCATTTGAAGACCCTCCTATCCAGCTCATGCCATGTCACTTAGCCGGATCCTTTAGAATAGGACCCAAGAGCAAAAAGTGGAGCCGACAACACATTTTTTCTTAAATACAGACTGCAGTGTGAAATACCATGGTGAATGAAAATGCGCAAATTGCTGGAGTTCTAATGGGCGTGTTTCTGGGTCTTGGAGAAACATGATGATCTTGACTGGGAGCCTTGCCAGCTGAGTAGGGTAGGCAGAAATCCTCAAGATTAGGTTTGAAGTTGTCCAGTTTCCAATTGTCTTGTTTTCTAATAAAAAAATTAAGGTTTTAAGCAAGCGTATATGTCACTTGTAAAAATGCTCCAGAAAAGTTTATCAATTGTGTCAGCATGACAAAGTTCACATGTAGGACAGAAGCAGTGAGCAGGCATTATCCATAAGAGCACCATTCCTGCTTCCAGATGGATGTATTGGAATTTCAGCTTTACAGAGTTCTGCACACTGTTAGTGCTGTGGCACTGAAGACCATGTGCTGGGTGACCCTGCTCTTGTTAGCCTCTGTTCCTTGCAGCACCAGCTGTTAGGATTGCTGCAGGAACTTCTTTGTTCCTCTTTGTTGGCTGCTGTGGTGTTGTGCACCAGGCTGCTTCTCCTGTGCTTCTGGCCTTGAACAACTTCCAAGCCTGCATCTGGAAGAGCAGGGAAGGGCCAGTTTAGGACTAAAGGGTCTGTGGGAGTGATGGCAAAGAATACTTCACTGTTCACTTGTAGTAGTGCAGTTCACCATCTGTATTCAGGTTACGATGAACATGCATAGCCTGAAAGCACTCTATAAATACCTTAAATTTGAAGGAAAAGTGTATTGAAACATTGGCTAATAAGTTCAGAGTGAGATATCAAAAGTTATGTTGTCTTTCTGAATGCACGTAAAATTGGATTCCTCCTTTCCCCATCAAAGATGTTTCCTCTTAGCAAGGAAATTTGATTATTCATACAGGAGAAGAACTTAAACACAGTGTCCTTTGATCTCAGGTAAGTGCCCTAAGCACCAGGCTAGGAGTTCATCTCTCTCCATTGTTCAGCTAATATTCAAGTATTACTGCAAAATGGAGGAAGTTCACATGGAGATAAGCCAGGAAAGCAGAAGAGTGAAGAATTTGTCTCCAAGAACGTATTGCTGAGGGCTCTCGTCTCAGCTACAAAAGCATAGATATAACTCTCTGGTGAGGTTTGGAATGATCTTTCATCTCCCAAGGAGCTTACCTGACTGATATGTCTCTCTCTCTCTCTATGTTTATGTGTATAGAGGCACAGTCCTCCCGAGAAAGCCTTTTGTAATACAGTCAGGGAGGTTTGTGCTCTGACAGAGAAGCTGAAAGGGCATCCTTGTGTCTGGTACTGTGTCACAGTGGGATAACAGCAAGACAATTTTCCTGGAATTTACACTCTGAAACAACAGGTTGTAGCAGGTGGTTTTGCATCTGGACTTCTGAAAGAGACTCAAAATACCTGTATGTCCAAGCAGCTGTTGAGTGGTACTTTTGAGAATGTCAGAACATCACAGATACTTGCTGAAAGTAGCATTTTAATACTTGAACTAACCTGTTGTGTTTAATTCTAAGTCCTGGCAGAATAAATCTCTTTCTGGAACCTGAATCCATCTGTTGCCTATCCCATCTGTTTGACCTGTTGGCTGGTTGGATGACCACGGTTTAGGTGTTCTAGAAAGCATTGGTTTAGGCATGTGGTCCTTTACATCCTCACTGCTGATCTCTGGCTGCACCACTATCTGTACCTGGTTGCCACGTGTTCTAGTGGTCTGATTTTGGAATATCTCAGAAGAGGAAAAAGCCTGCTTGAAAGGCCTCCGGTCTGTCTGTCCTGAAGATCTATGTTCTCACCAGAATATCTTGCATGTGGACATTCAGTCAAAATCCAGTGTTCCACAGGAAATTGTTCATTCAGGATGTGTGGGGCAAATAACCCGGGGAGAAAAGTGAGAGATACCTGAGAAAAGAGATATTCTGTGTATTAAAGCCACATGAACTGCAGCTCCTGACCTCAGTCATCCACACATAAAGTGGCATTTTGTGGTGAGAAGGCAGATGACTAATCAGGATACCACTACTACCTGTACTTATGTTAATGAGTCTGCTAATGCCCACTCTGTATTCTTTTTTCAGAAACTCTTTCTGCATAAGACTGCAGTGTGGGAAAACTGGAAATGTCCCAGGGTAGGGAAAAAAAGATTTTTTTCTTTTGTCTATTTAGAATTTAAATTAATTTAAATAAAAATTTAGAATAAAATTAAAATTTTATTTAGAATACATATTTAGAATCAAATAAATTTAGAATAAAATTCTAAAGACTAAAATAAAGTGGATGTGCCTCAGGTCATACAAAGTAGCTTGGATATAGAGTTTAAACTTGCACAGAAATAACATATTAAACATTTGTCATAGAGGGTGGGGAGAAAGAACAAGTCGAAAATGGCAGGTGTAGCTAGAGGGCTAAGATTAAAAGGCTCTGCAAAGACCTTTACATCCATATGGGATTTGCAGTAAGCCAGGGTTTAAGGAGCAGGAGTTATTTAGACTGTAGAGAAGACCTGTGAAGCAGCACTATTAACTTATACTGAGAATAAGCTGTCTCTCACTATGTTCCTGGTGTCACACAGCACAAAAAATGGGATTCTGCAGATACACCTATTACCTAGTTCCTATTACCTATAAATCAGTTTATCATTCACTTTTTGCTTCCGTAAGCTACCCTGGATATATGTGTATATACATACTCTTTTTTTAAAGAAAATTATTTACCTCTTGTGACTGTTGTGTTACGATCCAGTCACAAATCGTTTCAAATTATCATGATGTACCATTGACCTTTCCTTCATTTCTTGATGGAAAATCCCATGGAAGGCAAACTTAAGAAGTCAGTAGCATACAGCCACTAAGGGAAACAGTGTGTGACAGCACTGTGTGTTGATGTTTCATTCTGCTGTTTCAAGCTTTAGCATTACTACCCACAAAACTAAAGGAGAAAAATCCTAAGTATAAGGTAAGCCTTGCCTGAGCTGAGGCAGAAATCCGTATCTTCAGATGGAGGCAGCACTAGATTGCACTGCAGTTCTCTGGGCCACTGCCTGCCCAGCAAGCAGATGAGCTGCGAGACTTGTCTCCTCAGAGGGCTCTTCCACAGACATCTCTGCTGCAAAAAAAGAAAGCATGTCAAATACAGCCAGTCCAACCCCAGCTTTGTTGAGTGGATAGTTGTCACATGCCGTCAGCCATCTCTGCCTTGCTTTCAGTGCTTCCTGGGGACACACGCCTCGCCTGCTTTGCACCTGTTGAGACTGTCACTGAGGTACCATCTCTTTGGGCTGGTGTCATCTCTTGTAGCTTTGTGGCCAAGGGGAGCAGTGAATTCTCAGGCTCAGAAATGACCCCCAAGGACCTGGAAATGCCTTCCTTCACCTTGTCTCTGAGAAGCATGGAGTTTAATGCATCCAGGTGTTAGGGATTCTGCCTACTTTCCTATGGGTGTAGCAGGGTGGAAAACGGATGGTGATTGCTGCTACCACTCCAAAAGTGTCTGAGGAAGCTGCTCACATAGGCACAGTCAGTCACTGAATCCACTCTCACACACACCACATAGAGGTCAGCAAAGACAGATGGGAAGGGTCTCCTGTAGAGAGTTACAGCAAGGTTTATTGCAAACTCACACTGAAGGGGTCCGAGGACAACAGACAACCCACACCAAAGGGATCCAGTGACAAAAGACAGGGATTCAATGCAGTGTTTCAGGTTAAGTATGGGGTCAGGAGCCAATGGTGTGGGGACACGGGTGGCACAAGGGCAGGGCAAAGGCTAGTAACCTCTAGAAACTGAGGCAGATTAACCTAGTGTGGCAGAGCACTATGGGGAAGCTTTTGGTCTTGTCCCAAGCACTGAGGCTTTCTTGAAGCCTGTAGTAGATTCTTCCAGGGCATCACCCTAGAAGTTCCTCTGACAGGCTCAAGGGCCTCCACATATGGGCACTTCCAAAGTGTCTGTGACAGCCTCTGCAGGTTTGTATTGCTGAGGTGGGGAAACTGTTCTTCACTACTGTACTTAGGAGCTCGGCAGTGAATGGGGGGCACTGCTGGTGGCATCCAGATGCATCTAAGGGAGCATGGCCACCCATCTCTTCCCATGATCTCTGCTGTGACCCCATCCTTGTGCACTGCAGCTTTGCTGTTGGTAGCAAGGGGTCTCTGCACCATGCCAGGCTCCTGCAGCCTTTGTATCCTCCCCCAGCCGAGCCCAGGGTTGATTGCCTACAGAGTACAGTACCAAAGGCACAGTGGGTGAGGTGATCCTCAGGTGATCCTGAGCAAGTCCTGCCTTTCTCCAAAGTTTTGTGGTTACACTGCATAACCTTAGAGTGCTTTCCACTGGCCTGTGCAATGGATGTGTGGGGTAGCAACGGTGGAGGTCATGCTGCTGTCATGTGGCAGAGGGAATTCCAGAAGCAGGGCTTCATTTTACCTCCCCATGTGAAATTCCAGGAGGGCATGGGGGAGGAGTTCAGTCTCTTAAGGGCTGCTTGAGGCCAGATCTTCTATGCTACTTTTAGACACTCAGGTTGGATACTACCATGCCTAAAATGTAGGTGCTTCTCTCCAAAGCCTGATGTTGTTATCCAGCCTAGGCACCTGATCTCCCTGTTTACAGCTGGGTGCTTCTGCAGACTGAAGAGCCATCCTGAGGTAGATGGTTGGAAATGTGGTTTCTGGGGATGAGGCAGGATGCTTCGGTTGCTCCCACTGCTCTGGGGTATCAGTGCCTGACACAGAGGCATATACTAGATGGCCCCACGTGTGCAAGATGTATAGCACTCCTCCTACACTCCCAGGGGAAGCAAGAAGGCTGTTCTGCACCTCCCACTGCCACCTGCTTCCAGGAGCTCTGACAGAAACCATGAGATAGATTTCAAAAGAGCAGCACAAGTGAAAGGTTTGCCACAGATGCTAAGGGCTGGCACTGGGCAAGGGTGGTGGTGTGAGGTCTCTGTACAGCTCCTGGTGCTGCTCCACTGTGTAGCTGCAGCCGTGGCCTTCATGCACACGTGACCCTACATACTGTTTTAATGAATTTGTTTTATACAGGCGGTGGTTGTTCAAAGGTCTTCCAGCCATGTCTAAAAGCATACCTCAGGGAGCCAAGAAATGCATTTATAACAAACGAAATAGCCCTTGCTCACGATGGTCGGCAGCTCCGCCTCCACCAGGCTTGGGCAGGCAGCTGGCTTGACTTCCCATGCTCCATCCTTCTACCCTGACTGAGAGCCAGCATGGTCATGAGGCAAAGGAGGCAAGCACAGGGCCAGCAGCCACAGGGCTGTGTTGTCACCTGTGCAATCCCACTCATCCAGCTCAGCTCCATGGCATGCTGGTTGGAGTAGGGCAGCTGCCTGTTAAGGTGCACAAATAATTAGGAGCCCAAATAGTGGAGCATTATTCAGGGAGGTTTACGGGGGCTTTCAGGGCCCCTGGTGTAAATACACCTCAGCTTACCTAGCCTGTCCTTATCCTTCTTTGGCCTTTTGGATGCCGTCAGTGAATCCCTCCCTGCAACTCTACCATACTTTATACTAATTGTTGTCCTCCTGGCTTCAGGACTGTTCCTTCAAGTCTGTAGCTTTTTGTCTCTGCTGTTGTGTCTGGGGAGCATTCCAGGACCCACTTTGTAAATCACTCCCTTTTTGTTGATCTTCGAACGTAAAATGAGCTCACCTGTTGTGTCAAGCCTCAAATACCAATAAATACTGGAGTTCCTGAATTTCTTTCCAACTCTTCCAAGCTGGAAAATCTCTGGGATAGTTTTTATGTTTCCTGGTTGACTATAAATAGCTGTCACAAAGCTGCCATCTATATTCCCTTCAGGAGGCTCTGAAGAAAGTAAATTAAGGCATCAAACCTGCAGCAGTGCATGGTGGAAAGCTTTTGTGTGAACTTAAACACCTTCAGTTTCCATCTGTGCTGTGTACTAGGGTCAGCCTTGCTGCTCCAGAGGCACTGTGTTTGTGCCTGAAGGCAAGCTGTAGGGATGTGGAGTGCCAGGAAGATGATGTGGAGTGCACTTCAATCCTTGCACCTTTGTTTTGTAAAAGCAAAGTTGCAGTGTTGTTTAGGTTAAGGTGTTTGGCTTTGTTTTTCATCATTACAGCAAACATTTATTCTGATAAAGTGTGAATAATGAGGTATTTTTCTTTTCTTGAAATTAGCTGTCTAAGAGATTTCTTTCTGGAACACCTTGGATTTCCAGAGGAAGGGCTGAAAGGGAAGCACGGGACTTCCCTCTGGAGGTGCAGCAGTTTTGCCCTACATATTTTCTTCCCAGGCTGGAATGACTTGTCCTAGGTGAAGGATTTTTTTTTTTTTTTTTTTTTTCATAAATTTCTGACTGTTACAAATAATTCAGTAGAATGGAAGTGTCAGAGGAATAATTCTGGCACACCTTTCCCAAGCTACAGTAGTGAGACCAACATGAAAAACATACAGGCACAGGCAGAGCTCATCTGTTGTTTTGACAGTCTTCAGGTCATGTAAGGTTCTGCACTAGAATGTGAGTTTCATGTGTTAGGAGGGGTTTTTGGCTTCTACTGGAGGTGAGACTGAAACCTGATGAAGGGAGTTAGCAACAACTCCACAGACATTGGCACCATGGCAGGAAACAAAAGCAGCTTTTTTCCCTCAGCAGCATGTTCTGTGGCTCCTCAGCAAAGATGGCATGTGCCGATCTGCACTACCCCTGCCCCCGTAAATCTCTTGTCATCCTTTCTTCCCCACAGGTGAGCGACCATTCCCCTGCACGTGGCCTGACTGCCTTAAGAAGTTCTCCCGCTCTGACGAGCTCACACGGCACTACCGAACCCACACCGGTGAGAAACAGTTCCGCTGCCCGCTCTGCGAGAAGCGCTTCATGCGGAGCGACCACCTGACCAAGCACGCCCGCCGCCACACCGAATTCCACCCCAGCATGATCAAGCGATCCAAAAAGTCCAGCTCCAGCAGCAACTTGTGAAGGCAGGGCTGGCCCTGGGGGAGGAGTGGGGAAGAGGCAGGCTGTGGCAAGGATGCAGGCCGTGGTGCCAGGGCACGAGCATCCACTGCGGTGCCGGTCACCCTCGCTGTCCAAAAGCACATGTAGCCGGCATTTAAAAAAAAGAAAAAAAGCACTCAGTATCCCCCTCCCCATCTTCCACCTCCTGGCTCTGCCCTGAGAACAACAGTCTGGAACAAGTGGACTGTGGGGTGAGAGGAGGGAAGGGGCAGGCAGCGAGGAGGCGACCACCTCTTCCAATGTAATGCGTTGATACTGGTGTACATACATACGACTGGGCGGTCTGGCCTGTGCCACCACAGTAGCATGACCCCAAAGTCTTTGTGATTGCTGTGTCATGAACATGTTTTGTTGAACAGTGTAATGCTGCTTGTATTTAGAGTCTGTCGAGTAAAAACACTTTCCGAGTCACATAAATAACTCAGATAAAAACTCCATAGCACATTGTAGAAGTGGGTTTATTTCTGTGTATCTTCTGCGATCCTGCACTTAAAGAGACTATTAAGAGAAATATTACATATGTTACCAATAGTGACTGATTGATATACTGAGATAAGGTGAATTTATACTCAATAAGGCCCATTAACGTAAATAGGTATTTTTAATTTTTCTTTATATTAACTATACTTTTGAATATCAGCTGGACTTTTCCAGTAAGAACATGTATGATTCAAGAAGATACTTAAAGCAAAAAAAAATCCCCATAAAGAGCTCAGTAATTTTCTGACTGTGTGTGTATTTAGGTCTGTTATTCACTTACCTGGAAAAATACAACTCAGCCTAGATAATGTGGCGGGCATGTGGGAGCTAAGCATATGTCTCTCATATGATCCTGTACTTTACTTGTCAGTAATACAGTACTGTACTATAGAAATGCCACTAACAGTGCTTTATTCTGCTGTGGTTTGTTTGAGTGGGTGCACAAAGCAGCTACCATCTTTACAAACTGCTGCTTTTTTAAAGGCTTTTTCTCTTCCTACACTTGCCTTAAAGATTTATTCTCTTCATACCATGGCCTCACTCCCTTGGAGTCCTAGGGAGTTGTGTGTGTTTATGGAGAGAGTAGACCTTTTCTTAAGAGCACTCTGCTAATGGAAAACACCTAAAATTACTGTAAGGAGCACTTTGGAAGGGCTCCTATATCTCTTGATTGCTCTTTCTCTGGAGTATGGGGGAATACCACAAGCCAATTTGAAATACAGAAGGTGTCTTGCAATACTCCTTTATTACGTAAGGTTCTCTTAGTACTTTGTACCTGTGTCATCTATGGCATGTCAAATGCTGATAAATAGTTAACTTTTATTTTAAAGCTGTTTTTTGATCTTTAAAAGGAGCAGAAAGACCACTGAATGAAAACTTTCAGATGTGGTCATTAGTGAGTATTTCAATTTTTTTTACGTTAAAAGCATGAAATTTAAGAGATTATCAGTGATACATTTTTTTCCCCTCCCCAGTTGCAAAAAGGGGGAGAATTCTGTTTACACGTTACTTTTTTCCAGAAACATTCTTCTGTTTGGTTTTTACTCCTTCCTCCAGAAGAGGAAGGGGAGGTGCAGCCCTACTACAGATACTTTGGGCCAAATTAATTTTGTGAGTACTTACACTGAAACCCAAAGTGTCTCCACTGCAGATGAATTTAGGTCATCTTGTAAAATTCTGTACATAAAAGATGTTGTTAGCACACCTGCAATTACAGTATCTTATTGTTTTATCTGATAAAAAGCTTGCTTCCTAGAAACAAACATAAAAAATTAACTCGGAGAGTAGAGTGTTTTCCTCTACAGTTATATATGGCTTTCAGCATTAGAAATCAGTTTGCATACTGTGTTTTTACCTGTGTAGTTCATGATAGATTTTGTCTATGTGAAGAGAACTTCTTTTAAAGCATTGGGGATATTGAACAGTCTGTGGAATAAAAAGGGATGTGTTTTCTTCAGTGAAGACATCAGGAAACCAAGCACACTTTCTACCTCCGTTTCAGCTTTTTGAAACATTTATTTTAGAAACCAAACTTTAATTTCTCGTATTCAGATTGAGTCACAGGGACATAGGTTCTTTGTAATAAAAACTGGTAGTTTTGGTGTTTCTATTGATCTAGAAATACAGAAAGTGTTCTGCTTACCAGTCCTGTTAATGCTGCCTTGTGGAGTAGGGTCAGGGCCACAAGCAGCCCAATGAGATTCAAAGGTGCATCTGTGTTCATCTTTGTTCTTCTCTCTGAAGATCAAGCTAGATTTCAAGTCTCCGTCCTGCAGCCTGGATTGTTGCCATTTTGTGGGACAAAAGCAGCACTTGGAAAATTAAAGTCCGATCCTGTGAAATACAAGAGACCCTCACATCCAATCAACCACAACTAGAAGCCACAGCTGATAAGCAGCTCCTAAATGAGTATGTAAACCTTTTGGTGACTACCAGGATTAACTGATATATGGAAGTAAATGGCCAGCTTCATGGTTTCCATGTTGTGTATTTGGGGTAGAATGCACACTTAAAGAAATGTTCCTGCAAAGTCTGAAATAGGCAGGAGGTACTTTAGTCCATGGGACAATGGGACATGCAAGGCATGTGTCATCACTGCCAGTGACAAGATCCTGTTTCTGAAAAAAACCCTTCCTAAATGGTAATGTATGTTCTATTTCAGCATTGGGCAGACAGGATTAATGTGATTCATTAATCACTAACAGAATGCTTTGGGAATTACCAGGTTTGGGGATATCATTATACCGTTTTGTTAATTTGGTTTGGTTTTTTTCTTTCAGTAAAAGCATACAATGGCTTTAACACCTAAAATAAACTGCAGGTTAGATCCTTGCATCTTGAAATTAAGTTTTGAATAGTGTTGCAAGTGTTGGAAAAGAAAAGGAAAATCAGGTTCTCTAATACTGTATGTACTTGTTGTACTATTTTGGAAGTACTTAATAGCGCTGAAGTTAGGACAGCTCCTCTCCTTGATTAAGAAAGTCCATTAGTATAGACAAGTCATGGATTTAAAGGTATAGCTATGTAACATACTTCTTCTTGAACTCTTTTCATGACCGACATTACAGATCTGTTTCCAGCTTGCAGATGGACTTAGGCCAGCATATACCAGACTGGACACATACTTCAAAATGCTGTTCTACAAACCAGTGATCTGTAACACTGTAAAATACCAACTCCCAACAGTTTAATCAGTTTTATTTTTGTACAGTATTCGTATTCTTTATAAGTTATTTTGCTGTCCTGTTTTGTAAATCACATGAAATTGTAAAAAAAGGAAAAGAAAAAAAAAAAGTAGGCATAGATGTTTTTTGTACATATGTATATATATATTGTCCAAATAAAGAAAAAAGGAATAAAAAACCCAAATGTTGTCTTGAATGACTGGAACCAAGCAGCAGTCATGTAAACCAGCCTGAATGACTGAAAAAAAATACTGCACATTATGAAATCCACAGTTTGAGCAGTGAGTGAGCCAGCTTCTAAGGCCTTAGTGTTGCTAGTCAGCATTTAGCTTGGGTTGTCTTCCTCTACTTTTCCAGGATGTTTTCCCAGGCATTCCTTCTACTGATACAGCAGGGAGACAGAGACACAATTTGTACTCAGGTGAAAGTGTCCCATCACCTGCGTGCTCCAGCTCCCAGAAGTCTGTCTCCCACTGCTCCATGCCTTTTGTGCTCAGAGTAGTGCTCTCCCTCACACCGTGCAGCTGCTCAGCGAGCAAATGATGCTTCAGCCTGTGCAGCCACTGCTGTCCTGAGCATTCCATGGCTTTGGAGGCTTCACTGGTATGGAGATAAAAAACATCTACTTGACTTCTGAAAGGGAAAGGCAAGGTACTCTGTGCCAAAAAAGCTCCCTGACATGCACAGTCACTGGCAGCACAGTTACTGAACGCAACCACTTACAGGAACTAACTTAACCTGGTACATGGCCATGGTGCTAGGATATGACTGCAAGATGAGCCCTGGACCCGAGGGAACATGTAACCTTCCAGCAATTCAGACAGGGACAAATGGATGGAAGATTGCCATCTGCAGCTGGAACAAAACTTTTAAGTAGCTTCCAGATTTGACTCGATGCTGAGTTGGAGTTTTCTTGTGTTGGAAGGCTAAAGGACAGATTAAAAAAAACTCAGCATGCTGTTTTCTTTTTTCAGCTTGTCATTGATTTTATGAATAAGGGACACAGGACTGTGGCACTGACCTCATTCCCTTGCAATCCCACCATAAAATACTTTCCACAAATTTACCATTCTTCACCTTAAACCTTTAAATATTTGGTTTGAGTGCTGTAATTTACACAGCTACCACAATCTGCCTAGTGTATGGAAAGCCTTAGAAGGGTGTTTCCGACCACTGATATGTAGTACATTGTACAGAGGGGTCTTGCCAGGAGTGGTGTAATTTTTGTCTAGGAATTGGTACATCATGCAAAGACTTGGGTTTTCTACAGAAGTGCTGGCAGCAGTGGTATGGAGAAGTGTGACCCTGAACACAGACCTGCTGATTCTGAGAGCACAATTTCTACAAGGTTCTAAGAGTTTTCCGTACTTTCGTTTTTCCTCTGTGCCAAGGACAAAAGAAAGGAAACATGCCACAAAATGTCCTAAAAGTCTAGTTAAATGCCTGCAGAGTGGTTCAGAAAGCTGCATACAAGGAAGGCTGGCTTTCTGAATCTGCCTGCTGGGTGATCTGGATAATTTTGATCTCTATAGGAGTCTGTAACAACATTGTTCAACACTCACTCTTCCAGGGCTGAAGAGTCTGTGAGGTTTCATCTGTGAATCAGAGCTCTGTAATAACCACTACTTTCTCAATGACTTCTGCTGTGGAAACAAAACCTCTTTCAGGTTGAGCTCCTCACACTGCTCAGCCACACTGGAAAAATTTCTTCAGGAGTAACTAAATGCAAATGCCTAATTATCAGAACACTTTACTTACTCAAGTAATCTTTATGGGACTCAAAGCAGAGGAAGCTTTCCCAGTGGCAAGAATTTTTCAGCAATCACACTTTCACTGCCATGCTCTCCTCAGCTGAGAAACTCTGACCCCTAAAACACCTCCTCAAACACTTCTACAGGTATTGTGAAAATCTTCCCGTTTCAAAAAGATAACATCTTGACTGCCCTCTGTTCGAATCCTTTAACAGACATTTATTTCTGTACAATTACACAGTATTTTTCTGTCTCATCCATGGCTTTTGGGGTGAGCTGAAGTCCGTATCGCTTTCAGCTTGTATTTTTGAAATTGCTACAACTGTTGGTGTATTTTTATTGGCTTGTGACCTTCAATTGATAATTGATAAACATCCTATCACTTTTCATATCAAACCCCATCAGTCTCTGTTTCATACTGTCTGCTGCCTCTTAGGCCACATAATGCCTGTGGCTGCACAGTGAAACACCAGGTACAAAGGAAATGGAATGTGTAAACCACAGCACAAGGAGAATCACTGAATCACATAAGGGCAGTTCACCAACACCAGATCCAAAACCCCCCTCTTGGAATTCAGAATGCATGAAGAAACCAAAGAGCACAGACAGTATCAGAGCCCTTCCGACACTGTGCTAAAAAGGTGCACAGAGAAGTCTTGGACTTTCTCAATGGCTTTTTCTTTCTCCTCTGGCTAATGGGCAGGGGCCAGAAAGACAGCAGCAAGTTTCAGAAGACATAGATGTAAGGTGTGTTGCAGCTTCCTGGAAACACCACAAACACCAGTGTGGGCTCTTCTGCTGTTAAGGATTGCTTTGGTGGCATTGAACAGTTTTTTCAAGCAGAAAGCACATTTTGAGGAGCTATGAAAAGTCATGCATAACTGCTCTGTAAAAAAATACAAGGGAAAATCACAGTTGTATCACTAGTCTGTGCAATGCTGGTGGTAAATTTCCGCCTCTGCTTTCCTGCTTCACATGAAATAAGCCAGGCCTTATCTAGAAACTATATTACATTCAACTCTTACATCTAATACACAATATTTCTTAGGGGTATTTTTTTAAACAAACACTTCAAGGGGGACAGCCTTACTGTAAATTTATTCAAACTGAAATAAAGAATTCTCCCCAATATAAGCTACTGTAATGATTTTTCATTAATATACTGATTTCTAACATACTGATGATGCTTAGGGAATTGCATGCACACTGGTAACTATCCAGTTTAATATATTTAAATATATTAGCAGAAAGTCAGTATATTTTATAAAGCAAAGTGTATTTTAAACACTATAAAAATTCTGACCAGGAAAGTCCTTCGTGGATGGTACAGTTCAGTTCAGAAGCAAACACAAAGCAGAACCAGATTCCTCAGCCCCTGGGGCCCACAGAAAACTGTAAAATCAGTGGCTTTTCAACTGACCAGTCCTTCAGGCATTACTGCAGCAGGACAAAATGAGGCTGGTACTCTTGGTGGTGTCTGAAAAGCCCCTTTGCACTCCTTGTACTGATCATCTGCTTTGGATTTACACTGTAACTCCTCAGGAAAAGGAACAACAAAACCAACAAAACAAGTAAAAAACCTGCAAAAAACCCTCCAAACCACCGAAAAAACAACGAGAAACCCGCAAAACCCAACCATCCGAGAAAACCTTTATTGTCCGTGAAAAAACTATTACATGACCCCAACTGAGGTAAACCACTGTTAACGGATTGCAGCAAAGGTCAAGCTGCGTAATGTTCATAGTCTACAGCTTTGGTTACAAATTGGGAAGGGGGAATTGGACATCCTTCCCCTTTAAATTACATTATACAGATTCACTTTGAACCATCCATGTTATATATTACCTGTGCACTCTTCTGCTCTCTGTTCTTTTCCATGGCTTCTTGATATCTTCTGCCGCTATCTTATGAGTTATTATCCCCTCCCTCCACCTTGCTTCCTGCAGAATCAGTTTTGTCTACTACTATGCATAGTTTCTTATCTCCAAAGTCAAGTCTGTCATTACTTTCCAGCTAACTTGCCATGTTCACATCATGTTTTCCAAACAGGTCAGTCTGTAAGCAGGTGACTTGCTCTTCTATGAATACACAAGCCAAGATATTTGCCAAGGTCTCAATTTAGCTCTGTGTGCAAAAGGGGCAGGTGTAATGTCCCATTTTGAGACCAATATACACTGTTGTGAGTTAAGCCTGGGCAGCAGCTCAGGGCCACACAGTCACCCTCTCCCTCTGGGATGGGCCAGAGAATCATAATGGTAAAAGTGAGAAAACTTCAGGGTTGAGGTAAACACAGTTTAATTTGGAAAGCAAAAGCCGGATGCACAAGCAAGGCAAAACAAGGAAGTCATCCATTACTTCCCATCAACAGGCAGGTGTTCAGCTATTCCTCCAGTAAAGCAGGGTTCCACCACACACAGCTGTTACTTCAGAAGATGTAACTCCAAACACCCTTCCTTCTTCCCGTAGCTTTTACGACTGAGGACAATGTCACACAGCATGACATAGCCCTTTGGTTAGTTGTCCCACCTGTGTCACCTCCCAGCTTCTTGTAAACTTCTTGTGCTAGCAGGGCAGTGTGAGAAACAAAAAAGGCATCATTGTATTGCAAAGCACTGCCCACCAATAGCAAAAACATCCCAATGTAACCAACAGTGTTCTGGTTACAAAACCATAACCCCATACAAACTTCTGTCATGAAAATTATCCCACCCAAAAGCAGTACCACTGTCAAGAAAACCACACTAGCCTAGTGGGAGTAACAATCAACAGAAGACTGGACAACTGGGGAATTACTTCCAAAAGTAACTGGGGAGCAGATTAGTGGAGAAAAGCTGGAGGAATTTGGTGGAAAGCATAAAGATGGGCATTGGTATCAGAGGACTACACCAGTTGGAATGAAATGAGCCACAGGAGAGGTAGGTAGGTAGGCAGGCTGCTTATCACCTCTGGTACTTCTGCCTCTACTGTTGCTACTGGCCCTTATTTTTCCGTGCTTTCCCTGCTGGTTTTCCACACTGCTACAGTCAAGCCTGAAAAGCTTTCAGTAGCTTAAAGTATCTGCTTTATGTGCTTACTTCCCCTCTCCCTACTAGTTCAGCCTTGTCAATGGCTGAAGTTAGCACCAAAGTAAAATGAGGTTATAGCAGCTACTAGATCAGTAGTAGCTATAGTGCCAGTAGCAGCTACTGTAGTGCTACAAAAAAATGCCCTTCACCCTGGAATATGCGAAGGACACTGGATCAATGAGCCCCATATTAGCACGGCTTTTGGCAAGCCTAGTCTGGGTGCAATAGCATAGAAAGAGTCATGTGATTATCAGATGTTTAGGCAGGAATAGGTGAAGAATTTTTCTTGGAGTAGAAATTACACAAATTACAGTGTACTGAATTGTGATTTTGTTCTTAATTAGCAAGGGGGGAAAAATGCTTCCAGAACAAAAAGTTCTAGGAAAAGTAATTTTGGACACTGTTTTAATGAGTCAGAAGTGAAGAAAGTAATTTTGACTCAGTTATTTACAGAGAAGCTAGAGTGCTTCTAGGTTCCCCCTCCCCTGCTTTCCATGGGGTAGCTCTTCTCTCAGAACCTCCCATCAGACACTGTGCCAATCTGTCCTGCTTCAGGAATGGTACTCCCCAGTTCTTGCCCCCACAGGACTCTCCAATCCAGACACCACCCTCTTGCTTCATTTTCCCTCCCCCTGCAGAGTGCTACAGGAGAGAATTGGAGGCACAAAAGGCAAAAATCATAGGCTGAGAAAAGATAAGAACCATTTACTGCGAACAGTCATGAGACATGGAAACAAACAGTAACAGCAACAATACTAAAGACAGAGGGTAATAGAAACCATTCATATGGAGAAACTCCCAGATAACAGACAATTTTGAAGAATACTTTTAAAACCAAGATCTTTCAATACAGCAGATAGAGAGATATGCCTGTAGCCTCAATTATGTCAAAGATACTCCGCTGACCAAATTAACTCTGGATCACAGCCTGAGTTTCCACACTTATATATCTTCTGTTCAGTACTTTTGTTGGGATGCTAATCATCATAGAAATTACTCTAGGGACTCATTTCACAGTCACACAATTCCATTGACCAACAATGGCCTGCAGTAACAAAAATGTGTGGTTCTTTACTGCACTGAAGGCTCATCTATCTATTCAAAAGAACAATTACAACACTTAGCCCTTTAATACCTAAAACCTTCCAGATTCCAGCTCATATTTTGTACTGGATTATTTTATTTCAAATATGAGAGTATCAAAGCCTGACATGCTAGTTTCACTAACAAAGTTCATTGCCAGGATGCTGTTAAGAAAAGCACCCACTCAAAGCAGAAATCAAATTGTGGAATTTTACTTATTTAGTAGATCACTTGATAATCAGGACTTTATTTTTGGTGTTCCACATTCTGTTGCAACCTACATTTCCAAATGCTTACTAGTTATGGCCAACACTCTATGAAAATTTTTTATGGCTTTCTGTTGAAAAGCAATTGACTGTACAATCACTCTAATGCAGCTGACACCTTGTAAAATCCTCTTGGGTTTAACTTACATGTCAAATCTACAGTATTATTTTCTCTATCACCAAAAATGTATCAAGTTTTACTTAGAAAAATAAACACACAAGAAGTTATATATTCCTTAGTTTTACTTCTGCAAGCTCACTAGCTCACTGTTTCAGAAAGACTTGGAATTCTGTTAGTCTCCTTGCTGAGAGACTTGCTAGAAAAACCTTGTCCTTTGAACACTACAAAATGAAATGTTACTATATTTATGTACTGATTTTGAGAAAAAGTATTTACTCAACAATAATATATTCATAGAATCATATTATTTATATTAATTTCAGGTTTATTTTTACAAAACAAACCATTACAAACCATTCTTTTTCTACAGATCACCTGAATTCATTTGTAAAAACTGCATTTCAATAGGGAAATGGGATAATATCCACATCTGTGGTAAGGTAAAATTATTTACCAAAAGCAAATTCCAATTTTTGGAAAAAGAAAAAATGAAACCTCTAAAAAGCAACAGTCACAAAAGTCCAGGATAATCCAGAAAATTACCTGCACTTCTGATGCTGCATTAACTGATAGAATAGAAAAAAACCAAATAAAATTTTTATTTAAACCTACTACTGAGAAAAGTAGGTTATTTGGAGAAAGTGACCACTATGAAAGACATGAAAATCATGCACTTCAAATCTGTCAAACACGTGTATAAGTTTTAAGAACCAAAGTTCTCAATTATCAGTTCATTGAGGGTTTTCCTCTCTAAAAATTTCTGAATTCTTGAAAGCCAGATATTTCAAGAAAGATCTATAAAATATTTCTGTAGAACTATGTTTCTATAGCTATATACCACTATTCATTCATCCTTGTAAGCCGCCGTTGCCGTCTCTTGATGCGCTTCAAGTTCCATTTGTATGTCTCCAGCATAAAAGGTCCATTGTAGACAAACAGCAGAGTCATCTTGCTATTGTAAGTGAGATTCTGCAGGAGCTGGTGAAAAACACAGAAACCGAAGTCAAAATAGCTAAATGTTTCCCATTGTCTAAAAAAGCTGAGTAAGATCTATGAAAAAACTTAAATCTCAAAAATATCACTGTACTAGGATCACAGCCTGACAAATTAAGTGCATTTGTTCCTAGAAATCCCCTCAAAGGACTCATTCTTCAGCCTATTTCCATGCATCGTTATTCTTTTTAGAAGAAAATCTTAGTATCTAATCTGCACCTTCTTGCTACCATGGATCTCATTGCTTTTCTACTGTATCCAGAGAATAATTCTTCTATCCAGAGAATAACTCCAACTACTCTGTGGGCACAGAATAATGTTTTTCTTGTTTTTCCCCTGGGGAAGGACAGGAGATAGTGATTGTATCCAAGTAAACCTATGTCTCTCTCTTTAGCCCTGTGCTTCCCTAAGCTAAGCAGTCTCCATTAGTGGAACTCAGAACTATCAAAATTACTTAGAAGTTGCACTGCTACCTTCTGGAGTAATTCCAGCCCCTCTACTACTTTTCTGAAGTGTAACAGCCAAAGCTGGATACTTATGATAATCCAAACCTTGCCAAACATAAGCCCAGCACACAAAGAAGTCATGCAAAGTGTAAGTTACAAGCATGGCTCAGGATGACATTGAACAATTTACCTGCAACTGATGCTCAACTTGTCACTTCCCTCTTCCCAGTCATTCAGGCGTTCATGCCTTACACCAGATTGTAAGTTGATTGTAAGCTGTTGTTGATTTTTCCACTTAAATACCAAATTTTATGTTTATCTGTACTGAAATGATCCTTTTTTTCAATAAAAATCCTTTTTTTCAATAAAAATCCTTTTTTTCAATAAAAGTTACCTAACCTAACATTATTTAGAATTCTAATCTTGCTTTACAGTGAAAAAGGGATTAACTCCCAACTTGGTGATTATCTGTACGTTTAATAAACGTAGTATGTTTCACCACAGATTCGTATTAAAAATACTAATTTTCAAATCCACTTCAAGAACATATTCAGTTCATCTACTCATTATGACAGCAGATCACAACTATTCAAAAGACAATATTCCTAATCAACTTACTGTGTATTAATTTATACCCCTTCCCCTCTGTATCTTGCTTAGAAATACAACCAGGGGAGGTGTCAACATACTGAAAAAAAGGGTCACAGTTTTTCCTGCACCCACTGGGTGCACATGTGGAACTTGGCTTAGCATGACAAATTGTCACACTTTATAGTAGGTGATTACATAATTGCCTTCTAGTAAGTGGTGACATGCATCATAGGCTCAGGAATTGCAGGTAAGCCAAGAGCAGCAATGTCTGGCCTTCCCATCCTGCCCTATGCAGCCATTTAATTACCCTCTAATGCAGCCCACACAAACACTCTAATCAACTAAAGCTTTACACAATGTGCTCTCACTGATTTTTCTTGTGACAGGCCATTTATAACTTGCCACGTCACCTGCTTGTGGAAGGAAGAATGAAGGAGACACAAAGAATATCTTCAGCCACCTCTTCATAACCCTGTCTCTTGCTGCTGAGTAATTCTGCAACACAGTCCTCAAGCTTCTTCCTACCATGATGTTGACTTTTTGTTGCTTTTTTAAAGTTCTAAGATTTTTTTTTTTAATTCTGCTTTTTAATTTTTATTTTGATCTTTCTGGTTAGCTCTGCATAATCAATTTTTCCTTGTCTCTATTCTTAGTAATTTGACAACAGACTCAACTTTTAAAACAGACTCTGGACCCCAGACAGCAATTTTCTACAACTCCTTTAATTTAGGAAGCATTAGTTAGTTGAGCTATGTTTCAACATCCACATCATTCTCTTCTTTCTCCAAGTAGGGGATCACACAGAAAAGCTGATTCAGTAAGGAGAGGAATCACAAGAAGACAAACAGGAACAGATAACACTGAACAACAAAAAAGTAATGTGGTCAGGAAATGACCAAACTGCATGGAGATAAGCATACTGCATGATCAGAAGGAACAACAAGCATTACCTTCCATCTCCTTCTAGTAAGGTAAATGCTAGGTGGCTTTACTCAGGCCCTTCAATGCAATTTACTGAAAAAACAGGACATACCAGCCAGATTTTCTAGAATACAGTGTATAATGGGATACAGAAGTGATATCTTAATAAAAATTAGCACACTACTGGCTGCCTGTCTCCCTGGTGTACAAGTAATCTTCACTGTTTCAATTTGTCTTGGATCAAGCTGAACATAACATTAGTCTCTGTTAATGGTGCAGCTGAACAGCCACCCTATTTACTCCTTTCAAGCTCTGGCATGGTATCACTGCATGACTAGTAAATCAACTACCTTTTTTAAAATTTTGACCGAAGACTACAATTAAACTGGTTACTCTTGGAGCATAGATCTCACCTTTTCTGAGCCTCTAAGCCTCAGTTTAATACAGGAAAACTATTCAAGTAATCATATGGGACTCTTTTAGTTTTGATGTCAGCAGCACTAGCCTGCTTGTCCTCCAGTATCATCATCTGACTTGTTTGGAAGTTGGTCTCTGCTACAGTCTGAATTCTGTATTAGCTGGAGGCATTACCTTTTACAGTCTTTTCCACGATAACCCTGTACACTGGTTGCTAACACATGATACTTCCAGTGAGGCCACAACTCCAGAGTCAGTTTCTGAGATGAGCCTTGGTTTAAATTGTCTGAATTCTTGCCTGCCTGTCCTTAGAATGGACAAATCCTGTCTTTAATCCAAAGGTCTTAGGTAAACAGAGCTAAGTTATATAGTTTATATCAGTGTATTATCACATAAAAACCAATTCTCCTACACTTTAAATTTCCAATTTCACTTGCTGCCACACACCTTTGGTGTAATGAAGAAGTACTGAGATGTCCTTTTTTTACAAGCCGTTCCCACAACCATTTCAAAAACTCTTCTCTCATTCATTGGATCCATTCCCTGAAAAGCAAAAAAAAGAGTCTGTTCTCTCCACTATGTCATAAGCATTTGACTATTGAAAGAGCAGTACCACATTATTGATTCTTACCTGATTGATTTCATCAACAACCCTGAAAGGACATCTGTTGAGTTCTTGCATAGCCATCAGGTATAACATAGTGGAAACAGTTTTTTCACCTCCACTGTGATGATATTGAGACAATTCATGAAGTTCAGAGCTACTGTGGAATTTGACTCTAATGCGGATTCCATACTTCTCATACTCCTCCTGTGAAAGTCAGTACCTTTAAAACTCTTTTTTTTTTTTTTTTTTTTTACTTATAGCTTATTTTATGATGACATGCAAACTAAAGGATATTTATATAAATGTTCATTAGTCTACCAACTACTCAAGTTCAACTTAAAACCAATACATTAATTCTGGTTCATCTATATATATTAATTGTTTCATCTGTTTTCCTTAACTCTTGTCTATTTATACTAGAGAATTTCCAATACCACTCCCTTTCCATGACTATGGTTTGTTAATTTCTGTTAAGAAAAGCTTCATAAATAGTAAGAACATTAACAGGAAAATAAAAATCTTGGCCAGACAAAGAAGAAAGCCATGCCCCTATAAATCCCATTCATCAGAAAAAAAAACGCCTTAAGATACTATCAACTTGAGCAGTGGACTAATGGTGTGTAGGTTAAGTACCAATCTGAATCTCTTCAAGTGCAAGCAGCTCAAAATCCATCAGGACAGCCATTTCCTTTTCATACTTCAATGGGAAAACCACATACAAGGATTTCAATCCTGGCTTTTCTTCAATAGGAAGGTGAAACTTGTCAATAGCCTTAGCCAATGATGCAAGGTACCAGGATAACAGATGTGGTTCAAAGGACCATGCAATGAAATGCATTCATGCTGAGGATGAAAAAGAGATCTTCAGAGTACTCTCTATTACTCCTGAAGCTGTGCTCAGCGGCCACTGAGTTCACCTGGTTGGTCAGAGCACGATGCTAAAAACTTCGAAGTTGTGGGTTCAATCCCTCCCTGGACCATTTACTTAAGAGTTGGACTTGATCACCCTTGTGAGTCCTTCTAACTTATCTGTGATTCTGTGAGTTGCTCCAACTTCATGTAAGGAGAAATACAACCCAGGCTCTAGGTCCACTGTAATTTCATATGCATCGACAAAGACTGAAACTAGGTTAGAAAAAGTGAACGAGATACGGGCTAGCAAAACCAAATAAAAAAATTCAGGTGGAACACAGCCATGATAGCATCAGACAGACCTTGACTACTGGCATACTATTTTGAATGACAGCTTGTGTAACTGACAGATGTTCCAAAACCTGACAAAAACTATGCTCAAAACTCCTTGTGGTGAATCAAGGAATGCAAGGGTTAGCATGTGGCTATCAGTATGAATTCTGGCTAAGTGTTACCAAGAAAGTCAGACTGTTCACAGAGGATTCTGCTAGGATGTTAAGAAAGAACCCAGTGAAGCATTTCACACAGTATCACAGAATCACTTAGGTTGGAAAAGGCTGCTGTGATTAGAGCCCAGCCCACGACTGAACACCAGCCTGGCTGAGTGCTCTGTCCAGTCATTCATTAAGCACCTCCCTCCTCAGTCCATTCCATGTTTAATCACCTTTTCTGTAAAGAAGTTCTCCCTAATATCCAATTCCTCCTATAATACAATGGTGACAGCAGGTAGTGTCAGCAGGGACAACCACAGATCTCAAGATTCCTATAAGGCAGACTAACAGAGGCCTGAAATTCAGTGTCACAGAAATATTTCTAATAAAAAGTATTCTATCTCAAGAGTCTCCCTCTTCATATCTACAGGTGAGGAAAAAGATTCTCCAGCAGAGAATGGTAAGGAATACAATCTTTAAAACAGATTATCCACCCTTCTAGATTGTAGCCACTGATCGCTTGAAGAAAGGTTTACTCACTGGCACACTACTACTAGCTAATCTTTTAAAACTGTTTGTTTGTGACATCTTTGCTATAAAGGAGCAAGACCTTCCAAGGAAGAGATTCAGAAGGGCACTCTACACACCTTTTGCCTTTAAACTGCTTCACTGTTCCTTCTGTGTTCTCTCTCCCAACATTTATGTAAAACACAGTTTCTGTGTAATATAGATCTGTTGAGGTAATTATCAAAATACCTGAAAAGTCTACATTTTAATGTTCTACTGTTTCATATTACTAGTCTACACATAAACATCTTTATACAGCTCCTATAAAGTGCCTTACCAGTCACTCTTCAGCTCTGAATAATAACTGCCACTGCTATTTCAAGAAAAGCTGTTTGAGTAATTTACAATAGCAAAAAAGCCACAAAAAATTATTATGTTAACTTTCACTATTGTGTAGTCTGTGTTAGTGATCAATTTAAAACAAAATATGGTATTTCCCTCTTCAGTTCATTGCAGTGAATATTTCTCCCCAAGCTCTACTTATGCTTTTAACTCTTCACCAGAGGTAAACTCTACCTATAAAGGTTACTGAGAAGGTAACAGGATGGGCCAAATGATGGCTGCTTTCAGAACAGACAAAATGCCCCCAGACTCCAGTAGAAACTACACGTAGAACCAAATCAATTCAAAACCTAGTAACAAAAGATTTGGATGACAACAGAGGACAAAAATTAGCGGAAAATGCAGAATTAAATCAAATTTCACAAATCTGAGTAACAGCTAAGTAAATACAATGTTTCTAACCAAGCTCTCTAAGTTGCAAGCCTAAAAGTCAGGAGGTGAAGTCTTAGTCGTCTGGATAAAGACTCACTTGCCTTCAATCAAACTGGTAAGTTAGTTCTAGTATACCCAAAGTGTTTTAAAAAAAAACAATAACTTTTACTAAATAACATCTCCATAAGACAACTTGTTATTTTCCTCTAGCAATGTATGACCAAAACATTATGCAAGAAAATATGAATATTATACAAAGTATCAATCATACCTCATTTTCTGTATGAAGATCAATTTCACCAACACACTGCATAGAACTAAAAAACATACTGAACTTTCCATTAATTTGTTCAATCATCACCTTCAAGAGGCTTAGCCACTTTTCTTTGACCTAAAAGTAGACATATCCATGTAAGATCAATTTAAGAATTGAATTTCCCCTTGGAGATAGCATTTACATTGAAGACATTGTAATTAGGAAAGCTAACATCTCACTTTACACTCAAAACAATCTGAAATGTTACCCTTTATTTCTGTACATACATTCCTACAATAACATAAATTATAGTAATGATAGAAAAGTGGTAACTGGAGCTATTACCTGTGAAATGTTTTGCTTATAGTTACTCAACTCATTTTTCTTTTCCTCTAGAAATTCTGTCAACTGCTGTATTTCTTGTGTTTGCTTATTGTATTCTTCAACAACCTGCCAGAATAAAAAACAAGCACTCAGCAAAATATTTGCCAGCTCTAATCTTGACTGTAAAAATACCACACTGCACTGATACTGTTCAAGCACAATTACACAGACTACTGCACTGAACACTAAACGAGACAGATTTCTAGCTTTAAAGCACAGTAACTGTACAGCATTTTTTCTCTAAGATTATTGCAAGTTGTTTTTTTTTTGTTTTTTGGTTTTTGTTTTTTTTTAGAGAACCTACTTGAAATCTGAGTAGATGCAGAATCTGGCATTTACAGCACATTGTTGCTACTGTCTAGGTTATTACACCAAGAGATCTAGCACTGAGTGGGAAACAAGTACAACATGGGTAGAGGAGGAGGGAAAGCAGTGAACATACGGAAGCACTGAGGCCTGTGAAACAGGAAGCCCTGGTTTTCTCTTCATTCAGAAAAGCATCAATTTCCTCCAATGTGTCTGGAAGAGTTTGAAAAGCCTACAAGACAAAGGATTGCACATTTTACAAAGCAATACTAATGAAGCACTCAAGTTTTCTTTAAAAAAAAAATAAATAAATTGGACAAACCATAAACTATTTTGTTGCTTTTAATCAGGGTGTGACATAATCAAAATTTAACATAGCAAGATTCCCTCCACTAACTATTCTGGGCAGAGAAAGATGGTTGGAAATGCTGTTACATAATTAAGATACATAATTAGTTGCTCCTTGGTTACCTAATTTGTGCAGGCACAGATACTCAGAGATTTGGCGTAAGATACAGACCGTGCTAGATAAGCCATGCAAATGAATACTTCTAAGAGGCTGCGTCTTGACCTCAGCTCTTCTGTGTTGCTCCATTAGAGCAGGAAGGTAGAAAAATATGGCCTCTATTTATGTCTCTGGACACAAGACTGTGGATTTCAATTTAAATCCCAGATCTAATTTTCTCTCTCCTGGGCACAAAACAAAGTGGCAGCCAAAGGGTACCTCAGTACTCTATTAAAGTTAGTTTAAAAGGTTAAAGACAGTAACAGAAGTACACATGATCCTTTACTGGGAGCCTTCTAATAAAAATATACAATATCCTTTGCAGAAATTAGAAATTCAAGAGATATGTGAATTAATTTTTTTTTTTACATACAACTTGAAATTCTTCTGGAAAATCTTGATCTGGACCCAATCTGCAGACGTGTCGAGCTTGTTTCATCAATTCCATACATTTCTCATAAAGAAGTTGCTTCCTATTATCCAGTTCATGAAAACGTTGCTGTGAGAAATATTAAAATATAGTTTAAAAAATCACCACCATATTTTTTTTTTAAAGTATTATTGTGACTTCCCAGAGGTAACAGTAGCACACCAGCAACAAACCACACCTGAGGAAGAATAAGTAGGTGAAACCACACTATTAAAATATCAAAAAAATTTGCTTCAACCAACAGAACTCATTATACCTCTCTGCTCATCAAGTCAACAGATGCCATGGCAAACTGATCAAAAGCATGTTCTTCAGAAATAGCTAAATTTATTTTCTCTCAGCTTAACAAGTGTGCATGTAGATTCAAGAGTTATCTTCCCAAGTTTTACTGCTGCGTACCTCAGCTAAATATAGGAGCCCTGCAGTGGTGAAAAAAATTCAGTTTTCATTTAGAAATCATACAATTAGAAATGCTTGTTCCACAATTTTAAAATACAGGACACAGACACTGGCAGTCACCCTCATTACTTTCTGGAATTGTTACTGATCTTTATTTACTAAATACAGCAGAAGTGGTAGAAATTGGTATGACCATTAGAGATATATCACACGAGAGTTAAGGCTGCTGTTCTCAGCAGGTATCAACTCAAATAAACCTGTTATTCCCTCCCTCTCCACCAAGCATTACGAAATAGATCTCTGTATTACAGATAAGCAATTCAAAATCTCCACAAACACACTGTAAAAATATTTTCCAGTACTATGTTTGTGTTTTTAGAAAGGTTGGAAAATTTTTAGAAGAGGTCTTTTTTAGACCACCCCTTCTACGTCATGAAGTCTATTGCAGAGGAGGGAAATGTCACATGGGCTGCAAGGACTGGCAATAGAGCTGTACGGATAAAACAGTAAAGGGAGGATTTCTTTACAGCTAAGATCTCAAGCAATACTGAATTAGTAAAAATACAACTGTACAGCACAATGGCTACGTTCCACTGGATATCTGCAAATGCCCTGTAATAGTATTTTGGATCCCATAAATTTAAAAGTCAACTGGCTTCGTCTGAAATATTTTGACATGATAATGAAGGCAAAAAGATCTCATGAGAGGCACCCCTACTTTTTTAATAGAAGAAGCATAAATTTTATGTGTTTGATCATTTTCAGAGCCCAAATCAATTCTGCATCATCTGAAGTGGGGAATCTCAATTCTCAATTGTTTATAAAACTCCCACTTGAGGGGAGCTTTGCAGAGCTGCATGAAACAATATTTCAAGTTGATCTGTAAGCATGTAAAATCTGAACCAGATTCAATACTGAATATGCCTGATCCAAGCTAAAATAAGTAAAATTCTTCAGTGAAGAATAAAATACATATTTGACAGGAGAAACTTCCATATGTGACAAAAAAACTAGAATGCAACAGATATTTGATGTTACTATGAAGCATGTAATGCACTGACAGTTCAACAAGCTACAGTTCAATTTTCATTCAGCTTTGCCAGTTTACTGTCAACACCCACATACAAAATAAAATTCTGACAAATATAATTAAAATACACAAATTTTGATTCCTTACTTCTTCTATATACTAAGAAGTAGATGGCAACGTTAACGTTCCTGTTGGTATCCTGAGGGGACTTGAATGGGACTCCACTTGATTCCTACACACCTTTTACTATGAAGGAGGGAGTTTTTAAGAATTCAGAATGTTACAACGACGAATCCTGATTACTCATCTGACCAGACATATAACTACACCAGCACAAGCTGCTCCCTAAATGATGAAGATGTGTGTAGAGACAACTAAAAATGTTATTTTCCCCGTGACAATACACATCACTGACATGGGGTTAACGGCTTTGCAATACATTCTTACTCCTTACTGGGCTCAAATTATTGATTTTCACTGAAGTCTGATAAACTGCATAAAAGATGTATCATGTGTAAGAACTTAAGCAACAATGTTTTTTTAAGTAACATACTGGACTTGTCTACGTGTTCAAGCTACTTTCTGCTGCCCTTAAAAAGTTCTTCTCTATATAATTTTCTTTCAAGTAATAGAAACTATAACTTGATGGTTTTCTAACTAAATGCTAAGATCATTCTTTTTGGAAGTAACCATCCATGCAAAATAAGTATCTCCTACCTCTTAAGCTGCTTTCCAGTTTTTACCTTTATGATCAAATTGAATTACTAGGTTACAGTTGACTGAACTCTTGCAAGAAAGGAAAAATTCCCAACTTACTGCCCTTTGCTTTGACAGTTTATTCCCCAGTGCATTGAAACATTGTACTACTACACAAATACAAAAATTGACCTTTGCAGCAATCCACAAACAATGAGAGCACCCTCTGCTCTTAGAAATGTGTACTTGCTGTGGAACTAACTCTCCTCAGACTTTTTACCTAAATAGAGCACAGCTTCCTAACACAATCTACCAAGAGAAGGACCATTCAGTCTCTTTTCTGTCCTCCAAGAAAGGCATTTAATTACAATATAAAGAAATGAGCTATGAAAGAAATGTAAAACAGCTCTACTATGCTGCTGCACATTCTGGTTCATCTTGAGCTTTCATTTCCCATGTGGCTTGGAGCTCCTTGTTTATGGACAGACTCAGAAGAAAGTAATTCTTCGAGTTAACACCTGGCCTTTTTACACACTTTTCATTACAATAAAAAGATCCAGGATAAGATGACTGAGTGGCGTATTTTCATGGCACCTTAGTTGTCTTAACTGAGGATGGCAAAGCTACTATTCTGCTTTAAATGAAGAGGCTGAAGTCAAACTACAGAAATCAAGGCTAAATATTTAGCAATTTTAACAACCACTTCTGAACAAAGACACAGACGCATCCTTTTCAACACCATAAAGGCTTCCCAGTGAGATGTTTTCATAGTGGATACCCCATTATTCATAAATATTGTTACCTGTGCAGCTCTTAGCTGTACAGTTCCTGCTTTGTACTCTGACTGTAGTCTGTTCTTCTCCGCAGTTACTTTGGTCATCTGAAGAGCCAAAGCTACTTTGACGATGTTCAGTGGTATGATCTTCTACACACAGGAAAACAGAACAGGGTTTTTTTCACCAGACTCAAAACTGACATAATCATTACTTTAAACACTACCCATCCTTTTAGTCATATCATAAAATCTCACACTGTTCAGCTCATCAATACTGCTGTCAAATTCAAGGAGAAGTGGTGACCCAAGATCTGTAATACTCATGTACTTTTAAGTGTGTATCTATACATAGTTTCTATAATTTCAACCAAATATATATAAATACACATATGTAGGTAAATGCACACATGCACTTTCAACCCATGATTTTACATCAACCCTCCCTCCCCCCACTCTCTTTTCCTTCACTATATACTGACATGTGAGATAAGCAGGAAAAGCTAAGGCCATCTCAATTGTGTTCAGAGACTAGAATCCAACAGGTGGATTTTGGTGGACATCATATGTCCCACACAGAGATGGAAAAAAATAAACACAGAAGACGTGCATCTTGTAATGACAATGCAGTTGATTGGTAAGATGTAACAACTCTTATATCTGATGTCTTAACTGGAACAGCACATGACAACTAAACAAGGCTGTGTTTGGGAAGTTATGCAACAGACTTTAGTGATCACTAGAACCTGGTCAGACAACATTGACATTAAAATGTTTGGGTTTTTTTCAAACAAGACAGTCTCAGGAACTCCAGAGACTTCAAAATCATCAACACATTGTTTACTGTCTAAAAAGTAGCTACAATTACTGAAAGCATTCGCTTACCATGTTTTTTATGACCAGCATATAAATACAAATGAATCCTCTCCCTTAATGAAAGGGAGGGTAAGGTCCTATAAGATAAAATTTTCAGAGTGCTAGCACCTGACCACAATAGTTAAGCCGAAGTCTGAGATCTTCACTATTTGTCATTTCAACACAGTTTCTCCAGTATGAAGTTGGCACAAGAAAAAGTTTGTTTACAATTCTCTTAAGAGATTTTAAAATAATTATCAGAGATACAAACTGAAAAAAAAAAAATCAAAGAAGATAAAAAATGGAAAAATTAAGATTATTCAATAATTAAGAACGCAAGCTTGAAAACATTGACAGTAACAAATGTTGCATGCCTCCTACTTAAATTACAAGAACTGGACTTTTCAAAAAGTGGAACACATACCAAGTTAAAAATACATACCTTTATAAGATGCATCAATTCAGTAACAAGTTCTGCTTTCTGTTTATTTATTGCTTTGATCTTTACATTTGCCAGCTGAAATTCCTTCTTTAGGTCAATAGCATCTTGTTCCAGCTGTCTTAAACTATGTAAGGATCAATATTTGATTAATCGTGATTAAAAATAGATTGTACAAAAATACAAGAAATCTTAAACTTGATGACAAACCAACAGTTAGCAAGAATAGGAATTTGTAACCCTAAACATTCCAAATACATTGGAGGCATTCCCAGCCTATGCACTAAGCAAAGAAATATAACACACAAAATGTAACAGTTAAAGAAATTCTGCTTTTGGCTACTAACAGCATCATTCAGCATGCATAGTCCTTCCATATATTTCAAGTTAGAGAACAGAAAAAAAAAACAACAGTGTAAGGAATGATACTTTTCTTCTTCTGATAGTTATTTGCAACAATACAACAGAGGCAAGTTCAGGAAATTAATGCTTGTTACATATTTTAGCAAGAAAAAGAATTGTGCCCACATCTTAGTGCAGAAAAACAGAATTTCCACTTGTTTTAGACCTTCAGAACATAAAAGAGGAATCATGACATTGAGTGAGCTACAAAGCATTTGGAGATCTTCCAAAACTGCTAAACAGACCAAGAGGATAATAACAGGAAACTACCAACTGGTCATTCTCACTTTGTTCTCTGTGAAAATAGTAAAGTGAGTCCCTTCAGGGAGCGCTTCTAGGGGCATAATGGAGAAGGTGATCATAGAGACTTATCAAGCATTTGAAGGGCATGCCATACCTCATGAACCCAACTGTAAAGCAGTGAGATGACAGAAGATCAAGTGGTTGACATGTCAGTTTTGGCTTTCTGTTAGGGTACCTGATAAAAACCCACCTGCACATATGTAAGAGACAGACAACAGCAGCTGGCAGAAGCCCAAATAATACCCTGGACTACACCCAAGACTACCACAGACGCCATCAGTCCATGAAACACCCATCTCCACAAGTTCAGAGGAACACAGGGCCATGGGAGCAGATGGGAAAGCAAATTCAAGATTCAGAAAAACGAACACCCTGTCCCACAACATCCTCAGCACCAGTATCCAGGTGTGAAACCCAACAACATAGTCAACACCTACACACCCTTTGGACTGAGGGAAGTTTCTTTTTTGCAGTACAGTTGAATCACAGAGTTGGTTAGGTTGGAAAAGACCGTGAGTCTAACCACTAAACTAACACTGCCAGATCCTTCACTAAACTATGTCCCTAAGAGTCACATCTACATGTCAAAAAAGTAACTGAAATAAAACAAAAAGCCTCTCTTCCAGGCAATGCAGCAGCTCTCATTTTCACTTCTCAAAAACCATTCAGGCTCTGAAATATAAAAGCAATATTTGAAAATACTACTGTCAAGTAAGCCTATAGGGCTTCAAGGAGATCAGTGAACACATGTCCATCTGTGATTCCATCTGCAAGACTAAATAGCAGTCCCCTACCCTAATTTAGGTGGTGGCAAAACCTTTGGCACCAGCTCTCCTGGCAAAGGGAGAGTCACACCACTTTTCCACCTTCCTCCCTCTGTAACAAATGAATTATTCTCCACCGACTGCAGTTTACCTGGAAACCCTGTGGTTTTCCTGGCTCTTTCACATTTTAGTGGGCATTTCTGTCTGCATTAGCAGTACTGGGAATGCACCAAACATGCTGCAGTGTATTTGTGGGATTCTTTGAGTGACCCAAATTTCTCAGTGTAGCTGAGCAGCCTCACTGTCAGGCAAGCTCTGTGAAGGTTCACCAGGGTTACCAATTACTCACTGCAGCTTATGAATATCTGAAGCAGCAGAGTGTAAAAATTACACAGAGGAGACAAAACAGTGTTCCTACTTAAGATATAGAAGACACCTAATTAAAAAGTAATTATGTAACATAATAAGTGGTCTTGTCTCTGACAGTTTTGCTATTATCTCAGTGGAGACTGCTCTGAATCTCTGCTCCTAAAGGCCAAGTCCTCCAGCTTCACTAGTCATCAATTCAGTGTCAAAAGAAACCTCAGTCTGTAGTGAGTAACACTGGTGTCCCCTGACTGAATAGAGTCCTTTAACCTCTGCAGTCAAAGAGCCATTACCAGCTGCCACTACTGAGACTCCTCCCAACCTGTTAAGCCCCCAGCCCAGTCCTGTGCACCTTCTGTGGAACAGCATAGTGTTGGACATTGTACTGTAGAATAGACATTATGGGATGCAGCAGAAAAGCATAGGACTCTTACTATTACATATGCAAACAAATGCGAGGAAAGGGAGGATCTAAGTAACTTGGAGAATAACACATATAGGAAAACAGAGTAATATGAGGAAAAGAGGGACACTTAAATACAAATAGTGGGCTGGCTGCTACCCTTGCCCAACCATGCCCAATTGGCACATTCTCTTTTTACCCAACTCCATTCCTCTCTGTTTTCTTGGACAAGGGACTCTACTCAGCACTCATGCATTTTGAAGTCTAAGTACAAGTAATTGTAGTCAAATCACAAGTCAGAGGGGGGGCCTGCTTGTCTGTGATGGCTGCACCTGGCTGGAGGGAACAGAGTGTGTGCACCTAAGCGACAGCCACATGAGTGGGACGATGCAATCATCCATGGTGCCAGCACCAGCATGTGCAGGAAAGTATTTGATCCCTAATAAACACCAAGGCACACCAGACAGTAGTGGCCTGGGAGCCAAGACAGTATTTGGGTCACTAAGGGTGACACCACAGGAAGAAATGGCTACAGAGGGATCAGCCTGGCTGACAGAGACTGCTGCTGTGTGTATGTATTTATGGGTAAATGACAGGATGCTATGGGGTGCAGACTGGGGGAGTCATGGCTACCTCTGTACTATAATACATATGTATTAATTACCTCTGTATCTCTGAGACAAGGACCACAGAATGAGCTACTGGGAAACAAGGGAGTCACAGCCAGCTCAGTATACAGGCACACATGGGTGAGGAAGGCAGTCTGTACAGGCCATCAGAAGCAGGGGTACAACAGTCTCAGGGGTCTGCATTTCCAGGCACCATCGATTCAGGAGACTGAGGTCCAGGGGTAGTTACTGCACAGATTCAGAGTGTCTAGAACCATCTGCTAATGGGATCCACACTGCCCACAGATATGCACAGACAATGCACCAGGGTAATCCCACCCTGCTCAGATACAGTACAAACATGAGGCAACCACTGATGCTGCATCTGTCCAGTTGCTCTGCATATCCACTGTGCAATATGTAACTACATACATATAAAGCTGTTTAGATGTGTTCTCTGCGTGTCTAGTGGGAAGTCAGGCTTAGCCTCACTGCTGGATACAAGTAGTGGAAGCATTAACCTGCATCAGCTTCACCCAGTCCACTGGATCCAGACTAATTTCTCTCATTTTTTCAGTGCTGTGTCCCACACTATTCATGCATTCAAATTTGAAGACCAGTCTGGATTAACTGAAGACTAAATAGGTAAAAATATGGGTCTGTGGTCACTCTTGGTTTGTTCCACCTTGCCCCGAAGTTAGTACCAAGGATTAGGCTCTGCATCCTGTCCAGCACTCTTGCCAGTGACATGGAGGAGCAGAGAGAGGGCCCTGTTGGTCAGGTTTTTAGACACTGAACTGGAAGGGAGTAATAGGCCTGCAGTTCAGAGCAGTCTGCTGAAGCTGGAGAAGTGCTTTACAGAAGGTTCATGAACAAGGACAAATGCAGAGTCCTGTCCTGGGAAGATAGTGGGTCTGGCAGTGATACAGGCTCACAACAGCCAGGCTGCAGCAAAGCTCTGCAACTTGAGGAATTGCTGGACAGTGAGCTGTGCATAAGCAAGCAGTGCACCATGGCAGCAAACAGTCCTTGGCTGTATGAGTAGAAGCACAGGCAGGATAAGTGACTTTTCCTCTCTGTTCAGCACTGCACACAGTTTGGAGACCACTGTGTCAAACTTCAACAACTTGGTACAAGCTTAGAGAGCAATCAAGATGGTCAGGGGCTATAGCACATGCTCTGCATCACAGGATGAGGGTGCTCTGTTTGCTCACCATATACAAGAGACTAATAACAACAGCCACGTATTGTTCCACTGTGGAAACCACTGACAGGATGGAACAAAGCTCTCTTATGAGGTGCATAGTAGAAGAACTGATAGACAGTGTTCCCAAGTTGAAACAAGAAAAGTCCAGACTGGATATTAATGTTGGCTACACCGCCTTTTGGAATGTCTGCTTAAATAAAATACCTGCTGAACCATGCCCAGATTTTGACTTATGACAAAGGGTAACAGAAAAACTAATTGCAGAGGCCCACAAAAACAAATATATGTAATAAATAATACTATGGACAATTGGGGTCTTACTCAATCCCTGATATGCTTAACTTAGTACCATTTATGCACATTACGGTATTATCTAGATATGTACTACAAAGTCAGAACAATAATCTAATAATTGAGTAAATACATGCAGTGATATTTAACTGGAATCCTACAATATTATTACAGAAAATCATCTGGAACATTGCTACATTTTTTAGATACTGTCATAATTTCTAAACATCTTCCTTGTCTTGATTATCACCTGTATCTGATGCTCAACTACTGGCTACTTTTACTAAAGGTAAAAACACACTGCAGTAAGACAAATCAAATATCTTTGCTTTTAAAATGGTAACACAGATATCATAGATTTTTTTCATAGATAACATAGCTTGTTTCCTACCTATCATACTTCACACCAATTTTTGATTCCAACTGCCTCCTCCGGTTTCCTCTCTCTAAAAGCTCCTTCTTCTCTTGCCTGAGCTTATTGTCCTTGCGTTCTAGAAGTTTCTGTCTGTCAAACAGTGCAGTCAAACGTGCATCCAATGATTTTAATGTATTACCAATGTCCTGAAATAAAAGAACATGCACCACTAGCATTGTCACTGCATACCATATTAACACGTGCAAGTAGGCTGTGCTTAATGCATGATAAAATGGGTAGTAGTTCATAACATTTAGTTACAGAAATATGTTTCTACCTGTTGTTGGTTTTCCAACTGTCCTCTTTCATCCATATCCACTGAACTAGTGAGATACTGTGCCTCCCTCAAGCATGTGTTACTAGAGAGGTTTTGTTTTGTGTAAGAAGATAATTTTATAACATATCTTTCTTCTGCTGTATATATTTGCCTCAGATTGGTTTCCTTTATGACCTAAGAAATACAGAAAAATATTAATCTGACAAAAGCATTACACTTAAAGCAATACTTCTCAGAACAAGGAATGTGATTGATAAACACAGTAAAAAAACTTCAGCTTATGCAAGACCTACTTATTAAGAACTTTTGCAAAAAGATGCTAAGATTAATGCATCATTATACTTGTAATTCAAATTGGTCAGCAAAGAACTATTGAGATACTGTCAAGAATATATTATCTAATATATTATCATAACTAATTATCTTATTAACTTATTATTATAATAATTATTATTATAGTAATTATCATAACTAATTGAACAGGTCTGATTGTTAAGATACTAGAGACACCAATAAAAAACTGACAGCATTTGTAGTGCATAGTGAACATGGACTGTATTTCCTTCAGATCTGTAGTATGTTACAAAAGTATCCTGTGTAATAAGGAAAGAAAGTACTCAAGAATTAACAGATGAAACAACAAAGTGAGCTGTAATGTGTACATATATATATATATATGTATGTATATATTTATATACATATCAAGCAAATGTACCTGTATGAAAAAAGAAGGTATAAAAATACCAGAGCTGCTAGTTTTAAATTACTCATGTCAAAAAGGATACTATAAATAACCAAAGATTTACCAAAACTCAAGACACATGAAGAGAAAAAATGCCCACTAAACCAAAAACAGCAAAAAGCCTCCACAGGACAAGGTACATTTGACTAAAAATATTGTTCAGCTTCTATATACATATCATCAGCTATATTCTGTGAAAAATGAGGTTGATTGAATTTGTTAAAATGTCTTGCAATATGTTAGCGTGTAATGAACTGTTCTCACTTCGACAGGGCAAATAAAGATGATAAATAAAATTGCTAAAGCAATTTTTTGCGTTCTACACATTTACTTGCTAAATAATTTCCAAAATAAAACACCACACCACAGATTGTGCTTTTTCAGATACCTCACCCTTTCAATCATGTCTCTGGTCCTCTCTGTTCCCACAGGAACATCATGAACACGGTACTGGTAACAAAGGTAACTCATCACAGAGGGAGGAGCATCAAATAACTCCCGTAAATATGAAAAAAATCCGTATCGGCTGAAGAAGAGAGAAAAAGAAAAACAAGCATCACAAATCACATTCAGCAGGTAAGCAAGCTGAAGTTACTGCAGGGTCAGAAAGAAGTCCCAGTAACCCACAACTGAACTGGCGATAATTTGAGTTGCATAAAAAATTCTAATATATAGCAAAAAACAAACCCACTGCATTTAAAACCATTTCCACAATACATTCAGATACATACTGTAATTCCTCAATAGGTCTTGAAGGTAAATTTTCAGCACATGATTCAGCAGGTGCACATACAGCATTCACTCTTAGTTTCTGATGATCACGCACCTATATTTAGATTATATTAGATTATTTGGTAAAGACCAGAAAAATTCACCATATAAAAATAAAATACTAATTACTGATTGACAGAGTCAGAATTATTTTCAACTGATGACCTCTGGAAGAATTCACAAATTCACTCTGACTCAGAAATAACCAAGCCCTCTAAAAGCAAACTCTATTAACATCTCTGAAAACACTATGTGCTACAGAAAATAAAAGCAATCAAAGAAATCCAGAGCTAAGTGTTCAGTCTAAAGAGCTAATCATGTAAGTGAACTGTCAGCTGAGGTGGTTAAAGTAGCCCTGAACTGAGTTACACAACCACACAAGCAAGATAAGCCCCCAGAATCTGAGGTATCACCAGTGCTGTTCAGGTATAAAGAAGTGATTAATTTCTGTGAAGAGCAGATGAGTCTTCAAAAATTGCAGGACAGTTTGTCACTAAATACACTGTTGTGTTGACTGTAGCTGGGAAATGTTGTGACAGTTTAATACCACATCTTCTGGTTTTTCCCTCCTGCATCATCTGCCTGGCTTTCAAAAGGAACAATCTTCTAACTGATTTGGGAGACAGCAGTATTATGAAATACAAGCATGATTTCATGCTTGGACCACTGCATGTCAAAAAAGATGCCCCCTGCCTCTTTAGTCAAAGGCTAATGGAAAATTTTGGTACTAAATTTGTAGATTTTCATTCTAGCCATTTTCTTATACACAGTATTTTCTACTTAAGTGATTATTGCCTTTCTGAGGAAAACAATCTAAAAAACCACATTTTCTTAATATTCCTGCATCCCTCCAGTTTTTCTAAACTTTAAGAAAACCTTAATTATGAAGAAAATCTTTGAGCACTTTGCATTATATACTTGTTATGAAATAGATATCTATCGTCATACAAATTTACTTGGTAAAACTCCCAAGTGCAGGGCTCCAACTTCAGTATAATAAAGTTTTAAAATTGGTGCCAACTTGCCTCCAGCAGAAATGTTTCCATATCTTCTTGACTCTCAAAAACAAAAGCCTTCATATCATTGGCCGAAATGTGATTTTCAATGTATTTTGCATGTCTACTGTCTTTCACATTGATCTAATAAAGAAAGGTAATGAGCAAGTGATTTAATACAATTCAACTTACCACGCCCAAAAAACATGTTAAAATAGTCAAGACAATAGCCACACCTACATTTAATGAAAACAAGAAAACTCTAAAAATAAATTTTCTTCCTTTATTGCAACCAATTATCTCGGGAAGAAACCTGTAATAAGTCACAGATCACTGTGCTTAATTTTTAGTCATCCATATCCTTTTCCAGCACTCCCAAAGTTACCACCATCTCTCACCATACCATCCCTCCATCTTCTGCTCCATCCTGACCTTACTACCGCAACTACCCCCATCTTATGTCTAACAGCACTGCTCCAGCACTGGTAAGGGTTTTTCAATTAGCAACAGAAAACACCACACTCCTCAAGCTGAGGTGTCTTTGAATTCCTAAGAAAAAAACCCCACATGCTTAAAATGGATGAAAATTTCCAAATCTGAATGAAATGTTAATGTTTGCATTTCTCAGTTAACTTTCACTAGTAATTCGAACATTATGTCACTATACGTGACACACAAAGGCCAAGTTACACAGAACTACAGCATTTAATAATCTCAAATTGGCCAAAGGCTGGGTACAATTAACAGCAATTTGAAAGCAGGAATTTTTAAATACACAATTTACATGATAGCAAAGTGTACTGGTTTTGGCCTAGGTAGAGTTAATTTTCTCCACAGTGGCTAGTCTGTGTTTTGGATTTGTGCTGAACAGAGGGTTCATAATACCAAGATGATTGATCACTTCTGAGCAGAGGTTACACAGAGTCAAGGCCCCTTCTGGCTCTTCATTCTGCCACAGTGGTAAGGTAGCGGTGCATGGAAGAGTGGGAGGAAACAGAGCCAGAACAGGTGACACAAACTGACCAAAGGGATGTTTCAGACCATCATGTCCATTATATAACTTGAGGGAAAGAAGGAAGCAGGTACATTTACAGTGATGGCTTCCCAAATGTCATAGTTTAGGAATGGTACTCTTCAATTCAGAAGGCACACTAAAACCATGCTACTGCTCGCTCCCCATGTTCCCTCCCTGCTTCCTGCTCCAGCAGGATGGTAATGAGAGCTAGAAGCCAAAAAGGTGAAAATCATGGGTTGACATAAGAATAATTTACTGGAAACAGCACTGAGATAAGAAAGCAACCAGTAACTACAACAATTTTAATAATAAAAGGTTTAAGATTAACAATTTACACTGAAAGCCCCCGACAAATACTATCTGCCTCTTCTCCACAGTGACTTTTCCCAGCCTGGAAAGGGATGCTGTTCTCAAAAGCAAGAGTCTCTTTCCCCCACTCCTAGCAATAAGGTGAGATAATAAGGAACAAATTAGGGTCTGGCCACATCCCACCAGCCACCCATGCCCTCAAGCATTACAAAAGTTTAACTATGTCCTTGGCCAAAACCAGGACACCAACTCACTGTTGCATGTGATGAGGCCCTGCTCTCCTAGAGATGGCTGAACACCTATCTGTGACTTAATTCCTTGTTTTGCTTTCCTCAAGTGTATGGTTTTTGCTTTTTCTATTAAATTCTCTTTATCTCATCCTGTGAATTGCCTAATCTTTTACTCTTCTAATTCTCTACCCAATTTTGCAGATGGGGCAGTGACTGAGCAGCTGTCTGGGGCTTGACTGATGGCTGGGGTTACACCTTGACACAGAGAAAACAAACCTACACATTAATTGATGTTACAGAGGTTAATGAGGCCTTAAGTAAAGATATTCTTATCGAAGCATTTATCAATTTATCTTGATGTGGTCTTTTAGGAAGAAATCAAAATTCTGGTAATAAGAAATACCTGTGATTCTATTCTAAATGAAAGCAATTTTGAGCAGTCCTAGTACACGTACAAAGCATAAATATTCTGATATTCTAATTTAAATTGTAGCAATACATTATTAAGTGTCAGTTTGCAATTCTGAAAAGAAGTGCAACTGAAGATCTTCATCCTCTTCACATTACATGGAGCATGTATTACAAGAGGAGGAATACACTAAAAATGTAATATCCTCTTTGAAAATTTAGCCCTGCTGTTCCTAGATAGTACTGCAGCTATGAAACCAAACCAAACCAAAAAACAAAACTAGCAATAGATTTCTGTCTCTTGATAGCCAGGTAGAGCAAACCAAAAAAACCACTCGGAGATCACAGAGAGAAGTAACCACAGATTAGCAGGCCGTGCTGTGAAGTGAGACACTCAGTTGGCAACTATTACTGCTTTGTAAGCAGCAACTAAGAACTAAAGTCTTAAGTAGTAAGATTGGATAATAACTGGTTGTGTCTTAGAGGAAACCTGCAACAGGCCTCTTCTTATGGAGGAAAGGAGCCATCCCACCTTACTCAATTACTACACTGCCTATGGAATTCTAATGATGAATATCCTGAATGTACTTGGCAGGACATTTCAGGATGTGTCTTAGAAGTCTTTCAGTCATTCTTGAAGCCTTGTGAGACATAAATAATTTGAACATTAACAGAGCGGTATGCAAGTAAATCATCTTACTTCAAGCATCATGGGTTCACAAACTTTTTTTTTAAACTTGTCTTTGTTGTTCCTTAGCCACATAAGTGCAGAGTGTGTGTCTCGGAATCTCATTTTAAGGTTCTCTTCCTTCATATGCATTATATTATTAAGTTGTCCAAGGCGATCAATTATTCCTGTAATTTAAGGTAGTTTCTTAAACAGAGTCCACAGCAAGAACACATTATAACCAACATTTTTTGATATCTACTGACTACACTCCTCCAAAACTAAGGTAACAACTAAATTTACTAACTAAATTTACTAACAAGTAAATTATAGGAACTAAGTTTCCATTTCCAGAATTGAGATGCTGCTACTTCTGAAGAAATCTGAAGAACTATAAAAGCTTAAAGCTTAAAATCTAAAATAGAATTAAAAACTTACCAAGGAATTACAAAATATGTAGGCACAGTAAAAATACAGGAATTTTGCCCTAAAAGTATGTTTTTTCAAGACTTGTTCTACCTTTGTACTATGCTTGTACTATGTTTGTAAAAACATCCTCAGAGGACAGAGACAGTAGGACTATTAATGTGAAATATCTGTGTTATTTCACGCTGGCAAAAGCCAAAATGTGTGACAATAGACTGCGCATTAAAGCATCTGCTATTCAGAAAAGACAGATCAAAACCCAAGAATTTTGTACTGTTCAAGGTAAAATATGTCTCCTTCCCCAGGTCACTTGGACTCTCTACCTCAGTTTCTTCTTGTTTCTATGGCAAGTTAAGCGCCAGACAGGTATGTACAAATAAGCAACATTCACTGAGGAATATGTATACAACACCCTCACCATCTGTCAAGCTTCAATTTTTTAATTTCGTTTCTTAGAAAGGACTGATTGTAAATCCCAAACAAATGTAAAGAAACTTCAGAATTAAGGTGAGCTAAAGTTTATCCAAGAAGGACAAATGCAGCATCAGCAGCCAATATACTGCATATAATATATGATGTAGCTAAAATACTGCCGCTAAAATACTGTTTTCTCCATCAGGTTTGGGATTGCTTTTCACAACCTGCTAACTACACACCCTCCTTTAAAACAAAAAAAAATCCCACCCCCCCCAAACCAGCAAAGAAGTCTCTTTACCCAGAGATCAGAAATACTGATTCTTTAAAGGATAGTTTTAGTTCAATTGTTACTTTTGAATCTTCCTGTTCAATTTTGAAAGTGGTTGTTACTTTTAATAAAACCAGTAACAAGAAAGAGGACTGCTATACATGTATTCCAACTATGAGGCTTGAAGTAAATAAACACCTTTTATTATTTCACTACAGCAGAACAGGCAGATTCATTAAAATAAATTCACCAAAAACCCTTAAGTTACTTACTTTTCTCTTCCCGCTCTTGGTTGCTTTTTTCTGCTCTTAGATCACTGACATCATTATCAATATTTGCCCTTTCTTCCTGTAAGCTTCTCAGCTCAGTATTAACAGCATCAATTTGTGGCTGAAGATTCTCACAGACTGCCATTGTATCCAGCTCAATCTGCCACTCCTCTATTATTTTTTGAGTTTGGTTTATTTTCTTCTGCCTGTTTGATTCTTCATCTTTTTTCATTCTGAATGCTTGATTAATTTCTTCAATCTAAAAATTTTGATTATTTCCAACAAGAAATTATTTTGATATATAGAACCTACAACATATACCTAGTATACCTGTGCAATTGCTATTAAATGCTGACATAACCATGCTGCCAAACCCGTAGAGTCTGCTACAGTTCCAGCAGCACTATGACACAGTTCCAATTGTACTATGGCAGTTGAAGAACATAAGCAAAAATACAATCAAACTTATAAATCAATTTTTTAATTTTCTTCATTTTCACAAAAGCAGAAACTTAAAAGTTAATAAATGGCTTAACAGTTACTTAGTATATCTGAAGCTTAGTCCATGATAAAGTAAAATCTATAGCCCAAACCCAACTTTGAAGTTTTGACACTGCAGCCTCATACATTTCATTTATACATTTCTTCACCAAGTGCTTAGATGAGACTGTTTCACATACTAGCAAGGACGTTTCTTTTACAAGCTGCAAGATGTATATCCTTAGAAACAAGAACCCCAGCCTCTCATCTAAAGGGCATGCTAAGTGCTGAGTAAATCACTAATGAGGCTGCAGCTTTTCAAGGAAAGCCTATCAAAAACAACCTGTGCGTATACATCTCTATCGAAATACACACACACTCTATTTTATTAGGCAGCTTATTTCATGCAGTATACACCTCTCTCTTAGTAATTCCTGTTTGACTGATTAGAGTTCTAAAGATATGTTGTGTACTGGAGGGAGTAAAGAGTGCAAGCACTTGCAGCATCTTCATAGAAATTTGAACATTAGCCACTGTGCTAACAGAAAAGCAGACAAAAAAACCCAAAAACAAACACCAAAAAATGTCAGACAGCAAGATTCTTACCTGTTTATCTTTCATCTCCAAAGCATCTTGTTTCTCTTTGCATTTCTGGGAAATATTTCTGATTTCAGCAGTCTGCATAAAGCAAAATATTTAAATTTACAGTCATAAATTCAGTTATATTTATAAAAAGTAGTCAGATTTTGAACAACATCTTGTATATGCACAACTAAGTATGTACTCTGCATTTTACTACTGACAAAGTCATACTTACCCATTTCTTTTTCTCAACTGTTTCTGTAGCATGTACAATTTCAGCAATTTGTGAAGACTGGTATAACCACATACGTACTGTACGGTTCACAACCATTCAGCTATGTCTGCAAATTCAGGCATGACATACAGAGGAAGTTCCTAATCTGAAGTTAAAATAACTACATCCTTGATTTCAATACAAATGTTACATTCAGGTCCCTAATTATAAAATATTCTTGCCTCTTTCTCCAAACCAACTTTGCAAAGAAAGGTGATACTGAAGAGTGAGCAAGGCTTAAACTCCTAGGCACAGGATGGCCAAATGAGGTTTTGTCCAAGCCATCCTACCTCTGAAACACAATGTGCTAGAGCTAGATCCTACACAACTAAGCTTGACAACTTGTTGGCTCATGTGTAGACATCCATGTCTTGGCTCCTTCTCTATCCTCAGCTTCTATAAAGTGGAAGAATAATGTGGGTTGGAAGGAACTTCTTGGCATCACCCAGTCCCATCCCTTCTCAGAGCATGCTTTATGGGGTTAAGCTGCCCAGGCACTCTCACAGCTGAGTTATGAACTCAGGGGACGTACACTATCCTTTCCCTGAAAACGGAATTCCTCCCTCCCTGAATCCTAAAGGCTGAAGCACCACAAAGAGAATGCTGGAACACTGCAGAAGGATGAAAGGACTAGAAGTACATTCCAGTGCAGACACAGAAACAAACACAGCATTCCCACTGGAAGAAACATCCTACATAGAGTTATACTGAAAACATTAAGATGCGTCAAAAATGGAGAAAATAAAACCATGCAGTATTTTCCCTACCACAACCTCAAAAAAGCACAAAAGGTTTAAGACTTACGCAGGAGGTTTACATAAAGCCAACACAGAAGAAATACATCTGGATCTTGCAGCTGACTGCTATTCTGTGATGCTTTTTCCAAAGAGCTCAGGGAGGCAGTCTGAAGAGGAACCTCTCAGCTAGGAAACTGATGTACAATGCTCACAAAACAATTCTGAAGGCTCTCAAGCGTAGTACACAAGTAAGGAACTGGAATTCTGTTTTTCATTTATCATTGTATATTCACTCATATGTTTATATATAGACCTACCTACAGAATAGGTGAACAACTAGAATTGTTTTTATTATTTTCATTGTACAACCACAGAAGACTGCTTTACACTATTAAATATTGCTAAAAAATTGCATTGCATAGTTAACTCTGTTCAAATGCCTTTAAAATACCTGAACAAACTGCTCTGAAAATACACCATTTCATCAAACTTTTTCTCCAAATGGTCAATTTCTTTTTTCCACATTCTACATGATACAATTCAAAATACCAATTGTTAGTAAAAGTTTTCAATCTAACCCAGAAATTGAAATGGTTTTAACAAAAAAAGACAGGAGAAAAAGTCATGTAATGTCTGAATATATTAATTAATGTGATTCCCAGATTTATTCCACTTTTCCTTGCTGTTAAGCTCCTTCCAGACAAAATTAAAACTCCATACTGGGCTTTTTGCTAACTAAGTTCAAGAAAGACAGAATGAAGATGTGATTATTTCTGCTCTCACATATATATCCTCATGTCAAGAAGCAGTCAGAATAACAGTCATTTGATAATTGATATAAGCCTGGAGCAAAAGGTCTGAAGAGAATTATACTCCTTACAGGTCTGTGTGTCCAGAATAGAGCAGAGTTAAAACACTAAACTGCTTTCCCTTAATGCCAAATTGAAACTGATCAACTCCTTCTTGATTACAGAATAATTACCTGTGAAACTCTTGCCAAATGCCTGCATTTGTACAAAGACAGAACTGCAAGTTACAAAAAATTCAAGGAGTCTATGAAAAGGTGAGGAACTAATGAAGATAAAGCAGCTTAAGCCATTCTAAGCTACTTAAGTCTTGCACTTCCACATCATGTCAGAACTATCTCCTGACAGTGCAACCAGCACTAATTCTCATTTCCAAGGACATTTCAACAGCCCAACTCTGAAAGCATGTGTGAGGGAGAAGGATTTCAGGACCTGAAAAAAAGTTACTGTCACAAAAAGTTCAAAAAGCAGCAGTACACCTCTCAGATCTTCTTAACTTGCCTGGTATCTTACAAATAGTTCATCCCATAACCACATATATAATATATATTCCCTTACATCTTTTTTCCGCAATTCTGGACTCTGAGTTCAAGACAAAATAATAATCATTCAAATTAGACCTGGACATATAATTTAACATCAGAAATAAAGGGTTTGGAAGTGTCTTACTATAATACTATATACAGAATAGTATCAGTTATAATTAAGATAGGAAACTGTAAAACATCACTGGAAAGCCATATCAGAGTAATTCAGTAAGTCTTCTATAAATTACTTATTTTAAATTTATCCTCTTCCTGTATTTTTGTCTCCTGAAATATTGTAGAACAAATGTACCTAATCCAATTTCCAGACATAAATTAAGCAACACTTCAGCATATGGTTAACCTTTTGAATATATGGTATATGAAAGCTTTACTAAAGAAGTTTAGATTGGAAAGAAAAAAAATTCTAATTCAAGTGTATAAATGAACCATCTTGTACATTCTCTCAGGTTTCCTTCCACTGTATTGTAGGAAGTGCCCATACTGAGCAAGCTCCCTGCAAGTTAAAACTGAAATGATCACTGTTTGTCCTAGGTTTCTCACAGAAACGAAGTACACCCTTTAATAAAAAAGGTTATATTAATTCAGCCCAATACTTCCACGAACAGTGGTACCAATGGTTACGTAGAACTCTTCCCTGTTTGAAAAAAAACACAGTAGCTTGATACAGGAGTAAAGCCTAACTGAGTAAGACCTAGCAGGGAAAACAAAGTTCAGCAATTCACAAGCAGGAAGGCATTGTTCCATTATGAACATTTCAAGCTTCCAGATGTTAACATTCCTCTAAGAAAGTACACATACCCTTAAACAACAAAAACCTTCAAAACAAAAAGCCCAACCACACCAAAAAAAGGTGGCTGCAGTACGCCTGCAACATTTTGGAACATTTCAGTATTTTGCCTCACAGCATAATAAACTCAGGGACAAAAAACCTAAATACTTTTACAGAGAACTTTCTTATGAGGTACTTGAGTATTATTGGGGTACTTGATACAGTTGGTGCAATGTTTATCGCAACAAAAACAACAGTGTTGTGAACAACAATCTGTAGGAGTGTTTTGTCTGGTCTTTCTGGTTTGGTTTTGGGTTTGTTTGTTACTTGGGGCAAGGGTGCATGTTTTGGCTTTTTTTTTTTTTAGAGGAAGCATATTATGAGCTTATTATGAGCTTACTAGCTCACAGTGTATTAAAGGCCACTTAAGTTTCAGACCTTCATTCTAAGAGATGAAGCAGTCAAGGCAGCAGTCCTCTACAGGTGTCACATGTCTCCACATCAACTCCTCTGAGCAGGTCACTTACCTTCAAACAGGACTCACTGCAGCAAACAAACATTCTCATGTGATCATTTAACTTTGGTTATCCACTGCAAATTTGTGCAGCTTTTGCACACAATGACTTCTGCAGTCTGAATATAAATAATAGTTAAAATCCTGCAGGGAATTATAGTCCTGTTATTTTTCATATGCAAATAATACTTTTTCCATAAACCCAGGAAAAACAGCTGTTCAAGAAACTTACATAAACTGTTACATATAGGTAGATTTACCATTAAATTAATTATTAATGCATAAAAATATTCACAACTGATTACTATCTGAGATTACTATCTAATTAAAAAATCAAGTCCGCCTTATGAAATTTTGTTGAATATTAGAGGAATGCTTTTAGGCCCGCAAAGTTGCAATTTATCTTAAATAAACCATGTTTTAAAAGGTAAGAGGAGCAAGCATACACAAAACCAAACTACAGAACAGATGAAAGCAGACATCTAATTCAATGGAAGTACCTAACTTGGGGAAACTATTAACATTATATCCCAGAAGATTTCTAATGTACAATGAGGAGAATTTTTAAGATTTGCTTTTACAAAACCAAGAGAAGACTGAAGAATTGCTACTGAAGGCTTACTAAGGAATGTATTCCCTGAACAGACATGGAAAAGGCACTGAGAACCAAAGGCAGAGGTACTTCAGGAAAATTTCTGCTGAAACATCATTATGGCACACTAGAAAAAAAGAGGTTATTACTTCACATTTTACAAAGCTGAACACAGAACACCTGAAGTACTACCTATGTTAAACAAGAACTTCAATACCTACATTATCTCTGGTTTTCATATCCAGATTCTTTAAATTTTCTTCAGCTTCTTGGATTTTTTTTTGCCATGGGGCATGCATTTCTTTCAGACACTTCAGTTCTTTCTTAATTTGGTTTCGGTTTTGTTTCACTTCTTCATGCTGTTCACGAACATTTTCATATTCCTGGGAGCAGTTGAAAGTAAAACAATAAAAAACTTCTACATTCTATTCCAGTTTATTTAACTGCTCATGAGTTTGAGAAAAAAAAATCTCTTTCAGAAACTAGTATTAGAGCAACCACATAAGTAATACTGTTACTAGTTCCAATGACCAGGAATTGCAGAGATCATTCCACCCAAAGTGAACAAGGACACATTATTAATACGTCCTAAATAATATAAAATTCAACTAGCAGAAGAAACAACCCATTTGTCTGCAACTACCTTGTCTCTAAGTACATCTGGGATTATGGAAAAATTCCTTACCACTCTCAATTCATAGTTTGAGACTACTTAGGTAAGAGTCTAAAAGCTAAGGAGTAAATAACCACAATCTCAGGAGAAAGAAAAGAAAAGGAAAGGAAAGGAGCTGGACAGATTGTCACAGCAAGTAACAGACACAACCACTGCTGAAGTAAACCAAGCAGACAGAGTGAAACACTTTCTGGAAACAAGAGCTCCACCACACATCACAAATACCAAAGCCATTGCTATCTAGGAAGTTTAACTGAAGATATATTCATGAGAGAAAACAGATGGTAAGCAGAATGGTGACCAAGAATCTCCACTCTGAGAAGGTGGGAATTTCTGTAGAGAATGTAGTTTAAGCTGAAGGAGTCATTGTAAGTGATTTTTGCGTGTATGTTATACTCTGGAGAGAAAAAATATTAAAAAAGGAAGGAAAAAAAAAGCCCCCCACCCCCAAAGAAACGTAAGACAACAATATGTTCCAGGACTGTGAAGGGTTCACAAAAAAAAAAATAAATAAGATATTCAGAGGACCAGAGAGAGGAATAGAGTCATGTATGCAGGGGGACAGAGGAACAGAATGTTATTTGACTTTGCATGCACTAAAGACTAAAGTCCCAAATTCAGAACACATGCCTAGCTAATTCCAAGCCTAGGAGTTTATTATTACAACAACAGTAATAAATAATTATAATGACAATGATAATAATAATAATATTGTTACATAAAGACCACCTGGAAGCTACAGAATTTCAAGACCTGGCCTATTTGAACTGAGCAACTGTAAAGATATTCAAATTATTCTGGTCACACTTCTTCTAAAGCAACTTTTGACCCACTTTTAATTTCACAGTCTTACAGAAAATGGGTTAAGTGAGAAAAACACTGGAAATTAAACTTACCACCCATGGCCTTTTCCTCTCAAGCATCTCTATTAAATCTACATGGCGCTTGCATTCATGGTATCTTTCAACATCTTGCTTGTACCGTTCAACCCTCTGTTTCATTTTCTCCAGTGAGGTGGTTTTTTCTCTGCACAAGTTCTGTAATATATATTTTCATGTTTTACAGTACCTAAATAGTTCTCAGAAAATAGTCTACATCTCGCTTGAACATTAAAGCAGAAATTTAACACTAAGGAGACAATTTAGTACAGCAGTAACTAGAGGGGAACCATCCAAAAGACAGACAAAAGACATCCAAAAACAGACAAACAAAGGATTAAAAGAATGGCTGTATGGCTAAGGACAGACATTGTTCCCAGAACACTGGTCCTTTTCCTTTCTGAAGTCTGTCTCTTCATTTTCAAGGAAGTGAGCAACACTAAAGCACAGGACCATGCTTTGTCATTAGCCAATAACTTATAAAAGACATAAAAGATCTGTCTAGGGAAGTTGTTGCCAGTCAAATGCCTAGAGAGAAGCAAGGAGTATTTGACAACAGACATGCCTCATCTTCTGGGTCTGGACCATTCACACACAAGCATGTGACTGAGTCAGAGTGAATGAGTTCTGAGAGAAGACAAGCATTACTTGGTAAAATCAACTTAGCACAGACTTTGTAAATAAATACCACTTTCTAATTCTGTAACATGTCAGGGTAAAATTTATTTCACTTTTCCTATATTCCTTGCTCTCTAAAGAGTGTATTTACCTCTAGTTCTCTTTCCTTTTCTCTGAAATTTTTCAGTTCACAATGAAACTGGTACATTTCCGGAGGACCAATGGATTTTTCAGTGGCTTCAAGCAACTCGGTCTTACTCAGTTTTGTAAATTCTCCAACTTTGTCCTACAAAATTTTTAAAAGTTACAAAAAATTATTAAAAATGTAAATAACTATATATTAAAATAAAAATTAGAATAACTACATTAATGGAGTTATATTAATAAATGTTATTTATATTATAAAATTATAGTTATTAATAATTAAGTATATAATCATATTATAGTTTAAATTATATAAAATAAAAATCATAATTAGAAATTAGCTGAAACAGTGCAATACAAGATTTATACACCGAAACATACTTCTCACAAACATCACCTGACATAAAAGTTCTATGCTAAATAACTCTGTCATAGTTAATGACCATCTCACGGAACAGCAACCAAACCTTCCAGAGCATTTGTTCTCAGGCTGCTGAAGCAACCTCGCAGTATAAATCTTTTGCAGTATAAATACTATTATTAACTCAGAAGTTAAGCCACATAGAAGTTATTACTAAAGCTGGCAGCCAAGGGTACTAGGAAGTATTGCTGCTGAAGGCAGAAGAAGAGCTCAAAACTGAGACTGACGCAAGAAATGTGCTTGCTGTTGATACACTGGGAGAACCAGAATAAACCAGAACTATCAACACTAATATTGATTGAACTGACACTTAAGTACTAAAGAGAAAAAGCTGTTTTAAATACAAAGTTACATTACCGGAGTATGCTGGAAGTTCCGAACAAATACTGTATACAAGTGAAAATGAACCATCAAACACCTGGCCTATTTTTGTTTCTGCAGTATTAGCTTTCTAAACTTTAATGCTCCTCTGCATGTCTTCTTGAACTCAACAATAACCCAATGGCTAGGCTCTGATAAGGTTTCTATTTACTACCATTCCTGACGCTCCATATGAACTGGGAAGGAACATGTCACAACTTTAAGGCAATGTGAAGCGACTTAAGTATGTACTGCCCAGGAATCCTTGTTGTGGTACATTGTTGTTCATTATATTTGATTCCACTACATTCTTTATTGTTAAGTTGTACCTCCTCTCCAACCCCGCCCCGCCCTCTATGTTAATACTTTGGTCTCAGTTGTGCCCTCCTACCCCAGTTGCCAATCCACCCTGATACCTGCCCCTTGTTCCCGAATGTTCCCTGTTCCCCCTCCCATTAAGTTGTCAATCCTCCCTTGTGTCAATCCCCACCTGGACCACCCCCTTTGGAATTCCCCTATTTCTCCAAGCCCCATTGGCCCATGTGCCCCACTCTCCTCCCCTTGTGTTCCCCATTGGTTTATGTATTGTGTAACCCTGCCTTGTGTTCTTCCTCTAAGTCTTCCCTATCGGTTTATTATTTGTACACTCCCTTTGTTCCTCCCACATATATAAATTGTTGTACCCCCTCTATCTTTTGTCTTTCTTCCCTGGAACCTTCAAGAGAATAAATCCCTTTTGGATGCCACATGGAAGACCTCTCCCTCATCCTTGCTCCTACCCTTGACGCTGGACAGCCAGTGCTGTAGAGCATCAGCCCTAAGCTGCCCTGCTTTCCAGGAGGGAATTCAAATACAGAAACTGCCAGCACTATTCTTTAATATTGTCTCTCCTTTAAGGCTTATTATCCATTAGGATAATTCTACTCTTACATAATTCAATCCCATACATCTTTAAGCCCTATGCCCAACAAACTTCTGACGCTACCAGAAAGGCCCTATTAGCAAGTGCTTGCTACTTGAAAACCAAGATAGGGAACATCAGCATTTCAAAGTCAACAGGTACAAAATTGACATTTCAAAGTCAACAGGTACAAAATTGTCCAATTAGAGAGCTTTAAAGGTCACACAGCTCCTCTTTTCACCATCACACCAGCATGGCCGCCTCATTCTTCTTATTCTTTGTGCTGTCCCACTGAGCTAGCTGAAATGCTGCTAACACTAAGCAGCAACAAAATCCTCTCAAAGCAAAGTACTCCATTTGCACCCACTATCTTTCAAAATTAATTCATACCTGAGGAAGAAACTGGCACAAATTGTCCACCTGGATGTTTAAGGCTGCAATCTGTTCTTCTACTGTTTTCAGGGTTGCTGGTTTTCTGTTGATAAACCACACTGATGCATTGCTCACCACATAAATCTCACGTGTGATAATAATATTGTCTGGTGACTTAAACCTGATTAATAGAAAGAAGTGTTTACACTTTCAAGAATATCTGAAAAATGTTACACTTTCAAAGATTACCAAAAGTATTATCAGAGTTTATAGGTAGCTAAATATTTAATCTAAGTTAACTGGACAATAACATCAGATTCTCATTTTCATGATACAGGAAACATACAGTACTTCAATGATGAATTAAACTCACATGAGAGACATTAAGAATATACGCAAATCTTAACTTACAAGTTACTTATATAAATGAGATGCTCATGCTGAATGCATGAAACACAAGTTGTTAAATATGTGGTTTTTAATTGTTAAAATTAAGTTTTAAAATTGGTGTGAAGGAGGCGCAGTACATCTCTAAATATTAGTGCACAAAAATACATCAGTAAGCTGTACATACTCCATTTGAGGAAAAAAAATAGCATACAATACAAAAAAATACTAATTTATTTTAATTTTCTTCTTTTAAAAAACACTAAAGACACACTAGTTTTCATTTAGTTTTCTAGTTCAATATGTATTTTAAAAAATTAAGTCTAGTTAAGATGCAGCAATAAAAATTATGTCAGACTCCTGGAATTGTGGTATACCATTTTAATTCAGTAATTGTCTAGTGCCTGTTAAGCACACTGCTAAGGATGGAGAATATAGGCTTGTAGAGTGACCATGTACCTCAGGACATTTAAGAACAGTGGTCAGTGCTGAAGTGAGTAAACATAAGCTGCCGGTGTTTGGACTAAGCACCAGAGGGATATGATCCTATTTCTTGATTACTGAATTATTACTTCCTGCATCACCTCATTTTAATTTATGAGACTTCTTCAAAATACTTCCAAAGCCATGCTCCTTTCATTAAATTAACATCTTTTTACTATAATAACTTGGGTTTAACCACATTTCAAGGACCAAATTCAACAAAAGTAATACACATCCACAGAACTTCATTTTTTACTTCCTACCAATGAAAGCAATCTTCTGCATCATTGGCCTCCTATCCCAGATGTTGCATTGAAATATTTTCTACCAATCAGACAAAGGACTCAACTACACTGCAACCATGACATGCTAAGTCTAATGAGCCATGAAATGCTGAATGTTCACACACTGCAAGATTCTTTCCAGACCTTCAAGTAACATCAGAATATATTTATTCAAAAACAACCACACCATCGACCCGAATGACATCCTATCTCCTGAACATATTGCCTGTCCAGTCTCTGATGAAGGTCTTACTTGATCACCCCCACAATAACAAAAATGGACAGGACTTTTTCCAAGACATGCTGTGGTATTTTTTTTTCCTCAATAAAATTTCCTCAAATATTTTTAGGGAATATGATCAGGGCGGCCAATTGTTATACAAAGTAACACAGACTATGAATCAATTGACTATCTCCATTTCTTGTTTCATTCAGGCTAAGGCTTATTAAAATCACCTGTGCCACAGCATCCACCAAAAAGGAAATGCGTAATATTGCCCTACACAGAAACTACTAATGGAATTTTACAGTCCAAATGATTTCCAGTTGCTCAGTTTTGCAACAGCTTTGCAACCTGCAAGTCTGCATTACACAGAATCAGTAAATTTTTTACTTCTTTTCTATTAGTATGGGATGTCTTCAGTGAGAATGCAAGCAAGCCCCTCCTACCACCAGTATTAGTATAAGAAAGTGAAGGTAGATCAGTCTGTTTTAAAACTTAGACTTTTGTCTTTTTTTTTCAATGAAAAGAATTTCAACCACCACATAGTGATGATAGTAATGGTAGTACTGACTAAATTTAAGCCATCCGAATCTTAAATGTAATCAAAAGCTAAACACACCATATAGAAATATCTTCATCTATGCATTTTTTGTACATCAAGACAGAAAGGTGAAATGCTTCAGAAAGTAGCCATCACTGCTTATTTCTTGTGTGACAATAATTTGAACTTTATATTCTTAAGTCTGGGGGAATTAAAAAAGGACAAATTAAAGCACCAGCTTAAAGACAGACCTCTGTACACCGATTTTTTTCTCTTACAACTTTGTGAATGACTGTATGGGGAAATAATCCATTAAAAGTGCACGAGGAAATAATTCTACTACTTACAGTTCAATTTCCACTACGCCTTTCATGCAACCTTGCTTCACAAAGAGACCGATCTACAAAATGAATTTACAAGTTGTTAATCCGAAATAAAATGTATTATCTTACAACAATACACGTTTGTATAATGGAGCTGCTGTAACAGCGTATTTTATTGAAAACTTACAATTAAAAGCAAAATAAAGCACTAACTAAAAATAAAGGAAGACACTACTATCTTCCAGCAGCAGCATTAGAACTCCACAACTTCTGATCAACTTCAGCCTCCTGATAACTGATTATAATAGCAGATCCAAAGGAAGAAGTTCTCTTGAATTTGGGGAACAAAGACAAGTGAAAAGGCACTGCTGAATATCTGTACTAGAACTGCCAGTTCTAATAGTATGAAAATAAATCACAAATAGTATAGAGAAATATCAACACATAGTACTGCCATGCAGTCAATTCCCCCATTCACATTTGCTTAAGACTGACCAGCTACAAGAGAATATGTACAAACATTTAGGCACCCAGATTCATTGTTCCAAACCTACTCAGAGAAATTGTTTTCAATGAAAATATCCAAGAAAGCAAGTGTAAAAATTTTAAAATTTCAGAATATAAACTTCCTACTACACCAGCAATGCATGTTATCTTGACAGTAAAAAGTGAAAGTAGAGCAATCCAAATTCCACTTAAATCAAAGACCAGTGCCTCCATGCTTTCAGCTGAATTTTCAGGACACAATAGGAGTACATTATTACTAAATGTACTATGTATTTTGGAATTTATTTTAGACTTTGCCTGTTTCTCCTTTAGTTGCTACCTCTTATCAAATGTTTAGGCCATTAAGTGGCATTTTTCTACCCCACTATGGATGCTTAGCTATCTTCAAATAAAACATCTAGTCCACTCAGGTTGCACTACAATTTAGGTATTTCCATTTCATAATTTATACAAGACAGCAAGCAGTTAATTAAAACAACCCCCCTTTGTCTCTAGACCAGGTTTACTCTTCAATTCAGACGCATTACTTTTTATAAAAGTAAAGCAAATCAAGCCTTTCCCCCTATCCTCTGCTGAACAGCACTCTAAATGAAATTCAGCTTAATTATGAAAACCATAAAAGCTCATAATTACCTTATCAGCTCGCCCTAGGAAAGAAGGTTTTCCAGCCAGTCCCAGGCAGATGGCACAAACAATGCTTGACTTGCCGGTGCCATTAGCACCTAGAACCACATTCAGGTTGGGCCCTGGATGTACTTCACAGAGTGTGTACGTTCTGGAAAACACAGCACGTTTCTCAACTTTAAAACACTGTATTACCTTTAAAAAAAGGAACGTGCTTAGAAACATTTCATGATTCTATTAAACAGATATAATTACCTCATCTAGACTCAATTGTGAAAGACTGTTTTGTAAGAAAGTCTCAAGAGTGAAAACTAACATTTCACTGAAACACCATGAAATACATTCCTACCAACCAGAGTACTCACTAGAACTTTTTTTCAATCAGCGACTATGAAGAATGAAATCCAGCAATATGATGATAGCTTTTTAATTGAACTTAGTAGGGTATCATTTTGTCTTATGCATCAAAAAGAAGACAGAAAACTGATAATGTAGTAGCTTTCTTGAGTTACCGTATCAGCCCATCCCTAGTGTTTGCTTTTTTTTCTAACTGCATTAGACATCTTTTATCATGTGCATCCAGCATGCTTACTGCAATAAAAACTATGGGAAGCGACCAAATCCACCCATGCAAATTCATACCAACTTAACACCCTAAATTTATACAGAATCCTTTGATGCTCTATTTCTGCACTGTGCCAAACACGGAGAGCTGAAACACTACCACCAAAAGAGTAGTACAAAACAGTTAATGACTACACAATACTATAAACTATGTACTTGTGGAAGAGACGGTATCTGAACCCTCAGTAATAATTTAAACTACCGTCTCTGAAGATTCAACTAACATCTCACACGTGACCCATGCACTACCCTACTGAAGGTTTTCATGGCTAGCATGGAGACGTAAGAAAATGGCCCGACAACTTCTGCTGGTAACCACAATACATCCAAAAATAGTGTTATTCACAGTACACCGCAGCTGGAAAAAACACGTGCAAAGACTACACTTATCCTAATGAGTCTCAAGGCCTATCCCCACTGCCCCTCGAACATCTTCTGTACTCTTCCCTGCCCCACTGCTTGGCAGCACACAGAGGCTGCACGGCCGACAGGAGCCATCACCTATGGGGAAGGTTGGCCGGCACCGGGGAACGCGCCCTCAGGGAAGTGACACTGCGCTAACAACCCTGGGCACTCGTAACCCACACAGCGGCGTCTCCCAGCTCCCCACTCCGAGCAAGACACCACCTTACAGGGAACACCGCTTCCCGCACTCCCTCCTCCAGCCCACGCAGCCCCCGGTACCCGCGCCACCCCGCTCCGCTGCTTCGGCCCTTCTGCGGCGGGGCGGAAGGGACAGGCCGCAGCCGCTCCAGGGAAGAGAAATGCCCCCCGCTTACTCACAGAAAGTTCTCCATGAAGATCCTGACGATGGAGCCCAGAACGTACTGGGACTCACCAGACTTCACAACCTTCCCAACAGCTTTCCCCTTCTCCCGAGCCGCCGCCATCTTCCTCCCAGCCCCCTCACCCCCCGTCTCCCCTGCGGCCGGGCCCGCGCCGCGCGCTCGCTGCCCGGGGGGCGGGACTGAGCCGCCCTGAAACTTCTCATTGGCGTGAAGCGCGCGGCGCCGGCGCCCATTGGCTGGTGGGGCGGGGCAGGGTGGGGCGTTGCGGCTGTTGTTGCTGAGGCAGCCGCGGCGGCAGCGCCATGCATGGCGCCGGGCCGGGTTGGGCTGTTAGCGCTGCCCGCGCGTTCCGCTGCCCGCGCGTTCCATTTACCAATGCATTTCCTGCGTACGGTTACAACATTATGAGCAGCTGGGCGTGTTCAGTTTGGGGAAGATTGGGAGGGAATCTCATTAGTGCATACAGCTATTTCAAAGGAGGTTGCCAAGTAGATAGTGCTAAGCTCTTCAGTGTGCCCTGCGACAGGACGAGGAGCAATGGGCACAAACTAAAACTCAAGAAGTTCTTCCTCAATATCGGAAGAACTTCTTTACATTGAGGGTGGCAGAGCACCGTACCAGCCTTCCCCTGGAGGTTTTGAAGTCTCCCTATCTGGAGGCATTCAAACCCCACCTAGACACATTCCTGTGTCACTGGCTGTAAGTGACCCTGCCTTGGCAGGGTGGGTTGGAATAGATCATCTCCAGAGCTTCCTTCCCGCCCTAACAATTCTGTAATTCCATGATTCAGGCTAATGGTTCAGGTAAATAACATTCCAAGACAGCCTGTCAGACAGCAGGAGCTAGTTTGGCAGCAGAAGTTCCCGGGTGTTTCTGGTAAGCTCAAGGGTGAGCCCAGGAGCCATGAATCAAGGCTAAGGCCTAAGGAGAATTCCAGAGTGGCCCAGACTGAGGAGTGTGACAGGGGAATATACCACAATAGACAGCTCATCTTTTCTTTCAGGTGGGATGAGAGTCAGGCTTTCTCTTTCTCAAAACGTGAGGGGTAGAACAGGACTCAGTGTGTCTGTCACATTGCAGAGGTGTGCTCCCTCCAGCCTTTGGGTCCAGCAGTGGGTGTTTCCTGAGTGAGGGCAGTCACGGTGGCAAGTGTGCTGCTCACATCCAGGTGGATAAAACGCCAGGTCTTTTAGTGCTTGTCTTGAGCTGTCTTTGTGAATCTGCATGACTGTAAAGATAAGTTTATATTAGGTTTATTTTGGTGTGACACCATAGTCAGAATACCTATGAAAACAGAGTAACAGTGACATTTTGTAACAGTTGTCATTCTGGATTTCTATAGGTGTAAATGAGATCTGAATTTGCATTTGTTTGGAAATGAATAAGGATGATGACAAAATGAAAACTAATGGGACAATATTTAAAGAATAAAAACAACATTAAACATGAGGACAGTGTTAAACAGGAGGTCAATAAAAGAGCTTTCCACTGATCTCAGGACAAGCCGAGTTCCAGTCCAGCACAAAGCTACATTTACAGCAATCAAATATAAACCCATTACCGCTTGGGGGATTATAGCTTGAAAATCTGTATTTTTGAGGTTTTTTTCATTTCAATTTTACATATTGTGACACAATTGGGATCAAAGCAATTACTTGTAAGTACCTCACTAGCTTTTTAAGAAATTTTCAGGCATTAAACAGGCTTGGTACGGCAAGTCAGAACTGTTCTTTGTCCTACTGTGGTTCTGATACAGCTACTGCAGTAGTGAAGAAAAGAAAAAAATAGTGAATAAATATGGATCCAGGACAGAAATTAGTTGCAAGAAGATTTGGACAGAGCTGACAGAGTATTTTTTTATCTCACCATAAAACTGAATTTTGCCAGTGGAGAAACCTTAATGCACTATACCCAGTTTTCAAATGTTTTGTAGACATTCTTCCACTACTCTCGAATTTCCTAGTCTATAAACTGATATCTATCAGACACTGAGGTAAATGAAAGCCACCTTTCAAATTTTCCCTCTATGCTTTAATTCCTGCAGCAAAAATTATTGGAAAGGTGATGTTCCCTACTTGAAGAAGAACTTAGGTGGCTTTTTGATGGTTCCCCCCACCCTTTTTTTTTTTTTTTTTTTTTTTTTTTTTAGCAGTGAGGTCGCTAGAAATCACTTAGTGGAGAGCAGGTTTAGAGTCCTTCACTTCGGTTTTTATTCTATCAGTCTAAATCTGATTATTTTGATGGAATGAGGCAGAGTTGCATAAATTTTTAGAGATAGGAGCATAACAGTTGTACTTCATGCTTCGTTTCACTTACATACCGAGAACCACCAAGCCTGATTATTTTACCTGCTTCATCTTCACTTGTTTTCTGCTTAGATAATTTGAGCTGAATATTGATACCAAAGCATACACTTTACAGACGTTGGGAGTCGGGTTTCTTTCTTTTGTACTTACAGATTCTTTTCCCATAACTTGCTAGGAAACTAACTATTGTGTACTTAGGGGTTCTTAAGAACACCAAAAGAGTGGCCAAACTCAGGGGAGAGGGGAGGCGATACCTGGAGATTTGAACAGGAAAAAAGACAGGGGTAGGGAAGCTGCTAGAGCTCTCGCTTTGGGTTTTGGAGGAGGACAGGTGGGCTGTTGCCTAATGCCAGAAGGATTCACTGTCACCACCGTAGCCCAGTCTGGTACTGTCTCGCCCCTTTCTGCCCTGCTGGAAACTGGGCTGTTGCTATTCCACCCCCGTTGCTCTTCGGCGCTGCTCCGAGCTTTCGCTGCACTGTGGCCCCCGCCTCCTGCTTGCCCAGACATCCCGCGGTTCCAGCCACAGCTCCGGAGCTTCTGATACATCTTGCTACCACCGCGGGATTTTTACTCATTCCTGCCGGCCCTGCTTGTTGCTTCCGTACGTGCTGCCGAGCAGCGGGCCCGGCTGCCCCGGGCTTTGTGCAGCAAAGCCTCTCTCCCATCCCTTCCCGTCGGGGCCGAGCCGCCATTACCGCGTGCGGCCCCAGCTCGCGGCACAGCGCCCCCTGCCGGCGCGGCGGAACCCCGGCCCCGCCCACCGGAAGCAGCAGCGCCCCCTGGCGGCCGTGCCCGGATCTGCAGCAAGGGGATTGCGCCCGCGGGCTCCGTTCGGTGTGAGTGCCAGAGCTGCTGCTGTTTGTTTTGTTACACACGCCAGTAAAGAACTGCTATTCCTAGTCTCACATCATTGCCTGAGAGCCCCTTAATTTCAAAATTATAATAATTTGGAGGGAACTGGGTTACATTTTCCATTCCAAGGGAAGTCCCTGCCTTCCTTAGCAGGAAGCTGTTTTTCAAACCAGGACAGAAATCTAGAGCAGAGCAATAAGATGATACTCCAAGTTACATTTTATTAGGAAGTTATAGTAATTTAAAAAAAAATCCTTACACACAAATACATAAAATCTTTAAGAAATAACAAGATGTGTGAATTCAGTTTCCTAGTAATATAAATGCAAGATATCTGTGGCTGGGCAAAATGTAAGTGCATTCTCTGTAATTGCACAAACTTAATAAAAAAACAGACAACAAGACTCTCATCCCAGAAAACATATGGCTTTAAAGTGTTTAATTTCATATAGTTCCACAGGCCAGCATCTTATGCTGAATTATGTTGAACACTAGAAGTGGGTTTGTTATTGACAAATATATTTGTTATAGTAAAATAATACACTATCACAAAAAATTGTCAGCAGAGGATTAAGTGTCCCAGAGAGATTTGTCATTGTGAATAATTGCACTTAACCTGTAGGATAATACTAGTAGCTAACACTATTGTCTTTGTTATTTCAAAACATTTAAAATTTTCTTAACAAAAATCCATTCTATCCCCAACACAAAACATTCACTGAATGCAGATTTAAGATAACACAATATTGGACTTCAATTGTGCAACATGAATTTCCTCTTTTTACTTATATACTAGAAACATTAAAAAAATTAAAAATTAATGATCTGTGCAGAATGGGAAGCCTTTATGAAATAACTGATACCTCATGCAAAAGAGGAAATAATGTAAAAAAAATTACGGTCTAAGAAGCCCTGAGTCAATAATTTCATTTAAAAGGCGAGGAACGTGAGTGCTCCAAGTTCTTCCTATGTATTGGTGTGTATTCAAACCAGTCCAGTATTTAATTATATTTTAAAACAGGTGGTTCTTGCAGTTTCTCACATACGAATCTTCAGTGTGCTCCATTCCTTCCAGCAGGCTGTATTTAATACTCGATTTCGTTTAAGCTGTCAGGATAGCCTGATGAGAATTGAATTTCTTCCACTTCTGGAATACAAAGAATGAAGAAATACTGTTATTTTTTTTTATTTTTGTCATACATAAGCATAGTTACAGCAGAATTTAATTAGCATGCTGGATTTAAATGGGACTGTCATGTGGAAGTGCATAGCCACTTTACTAGTTATGATTCTGAGGATGATCTCACATCCTATTAGAGAGTAAAAGTTCTGCACTAACCCAGCAGCCTGATACTAAATTCAAATGGGGACTGGAGGGAAGTATCACCCACCTGCAAAGAAGCACTGTGAATTTCAGTTGTCTGTTACAAAGTTGAAACTTACCCAAACAAGGTCCTGTCTGAAACAGAATATCATCAATAGCAGTGTCACTTCTTATTGACACACCGCGGATTGCCTCAAAAATAATCTGTAAAATAAGACACAAATTTTCATGAATCCAAATGGTGAAAGGACTGAACAAAGCAGCCATTCAACCTATTCAAGGGATACTCTTTACCCCCTCTCCTGCCCTCCCTTCCCTCCTCCTTTCCCTTTTGTTTTCCCCTTTCCTTAGACAGACCTTATCATCCCTTCTCCTTGCTGCTTCCTTATAAAAACCACCCTCCAAGAAGCTGCCATTTCATCACAGCTCAGTGGCTGTGTCAAATCTGGACAGGGCTACGCACAGCTGAAGGAAAGGAAATTGCACAAATGATCTTGAAAAAGCCCTACCACTACTGACAAAAAATGATGGTCTTTAGATTTAAAGTAGCATTTAAATACTTTAAAAAAAAAACCAAATTGGTAACTATTTTCCTACTTTCAACCTATTCACATCTTTAATAAATCCCTCCCTAACTTAATTTGTAAAAAATTACATTATTTCATGTTCTTCATGTGTCTATTCAATGCCACCTACATTTAACATTTTAGTTTATTACTTTTAAACAATACTAAACTTTGATTCTAGTACATAGTTTGCTTCAATATTCCAATTTGACTGCTTTTTGCTTGTTTTTCTTACCTGGTAGTTTGTATCACTTTCATATTCTATCAGTCCCCTTAGCCATGAGATGCTTTGTTCCCCTGTCCTCCTCCACAATGGTATCTCTTCATCAACTCCTTCCTTTTTTAGATAAACACTTAATAATCCAGTCCCAGATCCATACATATGATAGAAAAATGTCAGGCACTGTTTTCCAGATGTTCCTCTTAGTGATCTTGAAACTAGGTATGCTCTCTGTCCATAGACCATATTAGATGCCTCTATATACATGTAGTATCCTTAAAAAGATATAAAAGTAAATATAAGCAAAGTAGGATACATTGTGTTGGAATGTTCATTATGCTCAACATGCTCATTATATTAAAGAAGCCCAATGATGGAAACTATTTTGATAAAGATTCATAGACTTGTGCTTTTGTAAACTGTAATGTTAGAGATACTGTAGTAATTGTGTACTGCAATAATGATGGGTTTGAATTTATAAAGCTAAGAGATGATTTAGTCTTTCTCACAAATATATAGTATGATTCAGTCTTTAGAGAAAAGGGAAGTTATTTTATTATGCTGTAATATGAGCTCTAGGTTTTGATTTTTAACTGAAGGAACTTTCTACACCTAATGAACAAAGTCTTTGTAGTGTAGTGCATTAGGTTTGATATAAACCAGCTTTGGAATTCTCCAATACACTGCATGAATGATGAACCTACAGCTTGTAGATAATCCTCCTTTTCACCCTCTCTTGACTGCTGCTTGCCATCAAACTACAACCTGGCTTAGAGAGGATGTCTTCACTAGGGGTTTGTGCAGAAAACAGGATTCTTGAGTACCACAAGAGATTCTCAAGCATCCACTGACTGCTGTTGCTGCTCTCAGCCTTCTGCCTGTCTCACTGATCCTTGGGAATTCCCTCTCCCTCTGAAGACAATCTCACCCCCAGGACTTGTGGTGACAGACAGGAGGTAACACCACAAAGAGAGAGCATTGGGACTGCATGAAGAGTTGCTGCATTATCCAAATTCACTGTCTGCTGGCAGAGCATATATCTCAAAACAGAAGTTGCTTTCTGCAGCAGATGGGATGTGGGGATGCTCTTCAGTCTTCTGACACACTTCAGTTTGCTCCAGCTGGTCATAACTGAGTGATGGAATAAGAGGCATGAATTTGCCTTCCACCAATTAATGGCCAGAATCCTTAAAACTTGGTTGTATCTGTCGAAATACATAGCCACAGAAAAGAATACAAAGAATAAATTATAGCTGCTCTTGCACCAGGAATTGCACTCTGATAGAGATTGACTCATTGGAATTCAGAGACAGCTGCATGTACATCTGAGGGTACACTTTAGGCTATGGTTGGTGGTGATGCAGTTTTCTGTGCACTCGTGTTTAATGGAGGTCCTGCCTGTCTAAATACTTGAACTTGCACTAGTGAGCTTGTGGAGCACATTTTCAAGATAAAGGGCTTGTGGGATCTCTTTTATTCTTCATATTTTCTTTTAAGTTTGAACCCAGAGGTGTTCATGCAGTAGAATCCCAACCACTTGCACAGCTTGCTGCTAAGAGATGAACTAAGGAATAATCATTGTCACAGACAAGGCTTAAAAGGCTCTCAGTTCTAAAGTCAAGCTGTCAGCCTCACTTCTCACTACTTAATGATCCACATAATCTGAAAATAGGTCTAAAGTTACTTTCAAGGAATGTTCACACAAACTGGGAGTTTGGAAACAGCTTTTTCTGTGGGGTCTGGACAGTCATCATCTTCTTTAATCTCCCAAGGAACAGGCTACTTTGGGACATGACAACCGAATTATCTACATGGCCTGCAGATAATTCAGATTAAATGTCATATTCTCAAAACCACTCAGGAGTTCCTGCAGAATGTGCTTCATTTGATTAGTAACCTTTCTGAATAGAAGAGTTAAAACTTTATCTTCTGGGTTATCATTTAAAATATTTAATAATTATTTTTTATTAACTATCAATCTCTGTTCCGAAAGTTCAATGTGGAACTTAACTCACCTACCCCAGTAGTGTGGTCTCCTTTGGGTCCAGTGTAAGAAGTGGGAGTTGGACCTCTCTTCCTGTGCCAGCTCCCACGACCTCTCTTCTTCTGGGTAAACACACACTCATCTTTTTCAAAGGTGCATTCTCCAGGACTGGGCAGCAACAAATCTGTTAGGCAAGGACTAGTTTAAGACTTCAAATACATTAGACTGATATATGGAGAGATTACACAAGTAATGTATTGCATTTCCTCAGCTGCTGACATCAATTACAGCTATCTGGCAATGCTTACAATAGTCAACATCTCATATAAACTACCTTCAAATGGTCATATAAAATTTAATTTAATTTTCTTCACATCTTTGGGAAAAACTGTGACTTACTCCAGTAGCTCAGTGACTACGATTCACTAGTCCTAGGATTCTTTAAAACAGTTTATTAATCTTCACAATAGTGCTTTGGACTAGATTATCTTATGGGGTCTTTTGGTTTTAATGGTTGGATTCAATGATCTTAGAGGTCTTTTCTAACCTTAGCAATTCTATGATTATATGTAGGCTTTGTTATAGAATTACTAGCGTAATTTTATTCACTGTTTTGGCACCCCAAGGAAGTTAGTAAGTCCCAGCATCTATAACGTGCATAATAAATGAGCTTTGTTCAAAGACTGGAGTTTCTGTGAACTGAAATCAATGCCACATTTATCTCTCCTCTCTTTCTTTGGCACCAGATTCTACTGCAGCCTAGAAGATACAACAGAGGTCCATTATTAGAGTATTTTCATTATTTCAATTCTATTAGATCATACAAAATGTAATTCAGGTGCAGGCCAGGAAGCTTCTGTCAGGCAATCTGAATTCATCATTCAGAAGAAGACATTTTGAGCTGCCTTCACCTTTTGAAGAGGAGGAAGCCTTGATACCTCTGGTGCATTTTTCAGGCATTTGTTTTGCTGCCATCAGAGACAAGTCATGGTATGACTACACATCGAGATACCAGTTCTTCACCTTTGGTTCCTTTTCCAATTACTTACTAATTACAGCAAGGCAAAACAGACAACTGTTGGAAATAGTTTACAAAAATTGGATCTTGTTTTGTAAATGTGACTTCTCTCTGTTTTATTAGCCTGAATTCATGAAATCCAATCAAAAGAGATCATTAAAAAGCTGTAAGGACCATTGCAAAGGCATGGCTTTATTCCAAAGAAGAACAAGATTGTAGATTGTGACTGCTTAATGAGAATGGTTTTTTGTTGTTTTTTTTTTTTTTTTTAAATTATTATACAATCATTGTATTGTCAAACCTCACAAAGTCATAGAAGAGGGAGTTTGGTGTGTTCAAAGAGGCTAGCCTGTGCATGTCAGAGGATAAAGTTTTGCTGAAAACCATTCAGTTCCTCCCACTGCAGAGAGAGTCATGGACTGCTCTTCTCTGTCTTCATCAAAGAACTACAGCTCAGGCTGTAGTCTTGGCCTTGCACAGCTGTACTTCTCACCTAAAAATAAAAAAGCTTTGTTTTGAAAAGTACTGCTTTGGGGTCCATTCCTGGCTTCTTAAAGACCATTTGAAAACTACTTTTCACTCAGTTCAACTGTGGGTTTATTTTAATGCAGTCAAAGGACCACTCACCTATACACAATATACAACTGCCTTGGAGCCACTGAAATTTATTAGGAGTTAGCTGATACCCCTGTGAGCAAAAACTGGTCCTTGCTGGATGTTTTCTACTTCACAAAAATGGGATTTATGCATTACTTGTTGGAGAAAAAGAAACAACACGAAACCACAACAGGCTTGCAAAATGAAGGCGTATGTTGAATTCTTACTCAAAAGGATGGCAGCTACTGGATGACAAACACACATGGTCTTACCAGCAGCCTGGCAGCTTCCCAGGCTCAATGATACATCATCCAATGCCACAAGCCCACAGTCCCAGAAGCTTTTACACCAGCTGACAAAGACAACCTGCAATATGAAGGAAGGAAGTTTCAGGAGCAAAACCTGGCACTGTTAAGAGTCTGCAATATTAGTATTTTTTCCAAATGCACTGATAATTTCAAAATTTACAGAACAGGAATAATGGATCCACTTTGTTTTGGCACATTCTGCCAATGGCTGAAATGTCCATTCCAGTGGGACTAAATGTATGTTTTCAATCAACAGAAAAATATTTTCTCACTTTTGTGGGAAAATTATGTATATCTGTATGTAATTCCCATTTTACTAGAGAATTTTTTTGTCTGTGAGAAAACATGACTCATTGAGGTTGTGGTGGTTTTTTCTTGCCCAATACCCAACATGAACAGCTCAAATATCCTCAGCTATCTTATCCTGAAAACCAGGAGGTCTTATCCATGGAAAAATAAATTTGAAAGAGTAATATGGAGTGATGGGCAAGAGTGGCTGTAGCAAAAGCAAAGAATTAATAGAGCTGAACTGAAACTACTGCACAGAATGGGATTATTCATAAATGACTCAATGCCATGATATTGTAGAGCAGGAGACTTGAAATGTTATGCATAATTCACAGCGTTCATCAGTGTTTGTGAAGATTAATAAAACATCCAAGATCATTGATTTGAGTAAACATTAATTCTGCCATGTAAAATACAAGTCATTCATGAGATAATAAAATAAAATGTAAAGAAACTGTAAGATTCTCAGTTGCACTTCTGCCAAAGCCAAGACAGATCTGTCTGAATTACTGAGGACAATTTAGGATTTATTTTGTGAAAACACTGCTGGAGTTTTTCTTGGACTAACTACTCCAAACCATCTGTCTGACCACAGGGGTTATGACCATAATTTGGGAGGAGCTTTTCAAAACAATTCCTTTGTGCTGAGGTCTATGCTAGTGATTGCAGATGGATTAGTGTCACTTCTAACTGTTTAATCTTCTGGACAACACCTCAGTTACATATTGGAGGTTAAACTGACTGACAAGTTTCTTGTGGACACAAAAAGGCTTTTAGAAGTTGTTAGAGCATTATTTAGTATGATTTCTAGTAGGCTTGGTAACACCTTCAGTGTGGTACCTACATGGTATTTTGCCATTTTGTTTTGTTATGTAGTATTTATTAACTCAACTGCTTATTAAACAGCCTGGAATGTAACTACACCAAAAACTTTAAAGCATGTATGCATAATGCTGCCCAGGGGGGAGCAATTTTTGAAACTCCTCCATTCAGTGCTACCAATCCTGGTTATTATTGATTATCTGTCTTGTAAACTGCCACTGGTATAGAGTTAAGGAGTCCTCTTGCACAGAATGCAAAACTGCTCAGCATATGGTGGCCTAAACCCCACACCTTTTTTTTGTTCCCACTGTAGAATTGTATCTTAGCCTCAAGGTTTAGAAGGACAAAAATTGTTTCATGCTTTTTAAGTTCATTGTCAGGACACAGGGGCAATCCTTTAAAAACAGTAGCATCTCTTGGGAAAAAAGCATAAAGTAATTGTAAAATAAAATACTGACATTGAGTGTACATCATTCACCAGAATTTTAATAAATGCATTCTGGTGAACATTGGTAATGAACTGAAGATATATTATACCTTAAATCCATGAATCTTCAGAAAAACCACACAAGTAAAGGTGAAGTCAGTCCTCCTTTGTGAAACAACATTTCCATACTATGGAGTCATGTTTTAAGCAATGCTTTAGTATTGACATCACTGGGAGCAGGATTAAGTTCTTTATTCTTAGATTGCAGTAATTTGTTCCATGTAAGGTATGTAACTACCCAATGGATCCTGCAGAAAGCCTTCCATTTCAAAGGCATTACAACAACAACAATGGTGGTCTCTCAAAGGCCATTAAACCAGTAATCTTTGTACAACCAAAGGACTGATCTGTTTCAGTGGCAACTGTACATTTGTTCAGCTTTACCATCTGTAGCTTAAGCTTCACTATCTTTCCACTTGATTTTTGTGGTGTTGAGGGACACACTGCCATGAGCAGACTTTGTAATTTCACAAGGATGAAACTACAAAGTCTTCTGCTTGGGGGTGCAGAGTTTTCAGTACTGGCTGTAGCAAATGTACCAAAATTGCTACGGTCCCCTCAATTTATTTTGTTGTTATATTCTTGATTTAGTTTTAGGCAATGGACTAGAACATTTTCATTCACAGGTCAAATTTATTCACTCTTCTTCTGGTTTAAATATCCTTTTCTGTCATAAAGCAAAAATCTGAGTATTTGAACTTTACCTAACAAAATTGTAACAACTTGGATTTACTCAACTATTCACTTTCACACTGAATCAGATCTCTGAATCCTTCCTACAGTCTCAATAGAACTAATCTCAAGATGCTTTGCATTTGTTCTTGTTTTGAATTAAAATATTTGCTAGGTCAATTTTTCCAAAATAAAATTTTATTACTTTATCTCATGCCTTGGAGAAGAGAATAGGGGATTCTTTGTTCTCAGCTTTTTTCGTCATAAAGCATGGCAGATGAACAACATACTGATTGTTTCAATCTAGGTAACTGATATTGCTGGACTCGCATGCTATTTTGGAGGCTAAACTAAAAACAGTATCCAGTGCAGGCAGTTGTTGCCTATGATACTGAAAAATAAAACATATCTCTCATGTCTCTTTTTGTTCCAACAGCAGAACACAGCTAGGGCATCCATTTCCTTCCAGACCATTGCCCCAGCTTACGGAAGCTAGTTTGTTTATCTTGCAGTGCTTCATAAACAGTCCTGGCCTTCAGTCTCAAAGTATCAATAATCCTTTCTTAGCACTTAAATGAGGTATGAGCAATGCCAGATGAGAAAGGCTGGTCCAGCAAGCTTCTGCCAAGACACCATGTTGGGCTGTGCTGCAGACACTGGGTGAGGTACAAGGGGTTTCACATCCTTAGCACTCAGTGACTCTACAAGCAGAATGTGAGTTAAAACTCACATGCATATTAAGTTAATCTGCTTTTAGAGAAGAAATAGGAGGACATTCAGAAAGGTACCTCCAGGATAAGGAGGGACTAATGGGCTCACTTGCTATAGGAGATTTGGAGGGAGCTGGGCTGAGAACAGGAGAAAAGGAGAGAAGATCCTACTTGGATCCCTATTTGTTCCGTGCATTTTCTTTCCTCTTTGTTTATCCAAGAACATACATATCTTGCTCAATTAGTCAGATCAACAAAACAGAGGAAAAACATGAAAACGACCCAATCTGGTGACTTAAAAGTAAGCTATGCCTCTGCAGCAAGGTAATTTATCTCATTCCATCTTCATGAATATTCCTAGATTCAAATTACCGTCCTGGAGAGATTCTATGATGCTGAATTTTATCCTCCGTCATCTGTTCTGTTTATGCTGAATATTAAGTTCTGCACCTTTAAGACTGGTTCTGGGAGGGAAGGAAGGAAAGAAGAAGCGCCCAGTTTGTTTTCAGAAACTGTACTCACTGCTCCATGTTCCTTCTCATGGACTGCTTCAGTTTGGTACTCCTTCATTTTAGTTAGTTGTTAGCTAGCTGAAGCACAGAAGTTCCCCTCCTTAGCTTCAAGAAAAGAGATTTTTCATTTTCTTGGATCTGTGCAAACCTGCTCTGGACTGAAAACCCAGACAAACCCCAGGAGCTCACACCTGTGGCCACCAAGGGGCTGGGATGTGGCAAATTCCAGTGCTAGAGGGATTGGTAAGAGACTGAGCAAGCCAAACTACACCCCACGACAAGGACTTTCTGGATTTGCCATCTCTTCAATCAGCAAGAGGTTTTATTGTTTAATATTATTCATTTTTTTATGCTTGTGAATACTTTGCTTGTTAAATAAACAATTTTTGCCACTTTTCTCCAAAGAAGTATTTTCCCTAACTAGTTATGGGAGAGTCCACTTTAATCAGCTTTCTAGAGGTACTCCTTTGGAAGTTTCCTCCCAAATTTGTCCTAAGCCAGGACGTTGACACACTAAATCTGTGCAGACACAAAGCTCGGTCTGTCACTTAGTTCAATTCAAAGTTCAATTTCCTAAAGAAGAAGGACGGTTATAGTGGAGTCTGAGGTATTTTCTTCTGAGAAGCTACTGTTGTAACTTCCTCACAGTGACACAAAACTCAGTCTTGCAAGATCAAAAAATAATTTCAACACTGGAAACAAAAGTGTAACCTGACATGAAGAAGCAGTCAAGATGTTTTCAGAAGACAGGCAGCCTGACTTTTCAGTCGGTTATGCAAATAAACATCCATGTAAGTGTGTAAGCCAGGGACTGACCACACAGGGGATGGGAAAATCATTCTGACTATCTCAGGGCTGTTCAGTACAGATGTTTTAAGTATAGACCAAATTGCTCGTAGCTAGTTTAATAAAACTAGATTTCAGGTGGCTTGTATTTCTTTAGCTTAAACAGTCAGAAACTCATTTATCAAGAACACAAGTAAGCTATTAAGCCAAAATTAAAGTATCTGCAAGCTTCTGTCATTTAAAATAAACTGATTTAAAATGGCACTTGCCAGGCAAGTTCAATTTCTTGCCATGTAAATTCAACAAAGCTTCTGTGGGAAAAATAATGTAGTATGAAAGCTTCTACATAAATAATTGCGTAACGTTGGTAATAAGCTTGTGACATTGAACAAGTATTTTTGAAAACCTTTCCTGTCCAAGGGCAGAAACAACACAGGCTGTTTGTCCTACATCTCCTCTTGCTGGATCAAGCAGCCTAGTAGAGAACACTGCCTACATGCAAATATGTACAGGACACTGATATTCTCATATGTCTTCCACCACCCTACAAAATTTCCACAAATCTACTCTAAGGGCTCTATCCTCATCAAGTCAGTTTCCTGTCCATTAAGGATCAGAGATACCAAAAGGAGACATGTAATATTTAAGGCAATGCATTGCCTTGCTTAGCTACTGTGAAGATGAAAGCCACTTTTGCACTGCTTCCTGACCTGAGTAACCTTTTCAGTTTCCAGTATGCTGTTTTCATAACCAAGTATCAAGCACCACAGGAACTGAGGTTCACACTTCACAGCACTATCCTTCTGTTTCCAATCTCTACCATTCTTATTTTAGACGAGCATTTTTGGTGACTGTTCTTCAAGAAGATTTTTATTTTAAAGGGAAGGAATGACAGGACTGTTAGATAAAACTGCAGCTCATTCCAACCTCTTTAGAGTGCATACCTTATTGTCAGAAGACTGATAAAGTTTGGAACAGTACCAAAAAGCTCTTTTATTTGACACAAGTGTGAGCTTTTCAAAGGAGGAGGAGGTGAGGATGAGGATGTCTGCCCTCCTCCAATTGGCACGTGACTGGAGAACTGTGTTTGTCATACTAGTGACTTGATCACAGAGATCTAGGATTTCATTGTTTATCCAATATTAATTTAGTCATTTACCCATGGCATAGGTAGACAAACAGAAAACACAGATTTCTTGCCAGCAAAGAGAAATAAATACTAGAATAATTTAACACTGAGCATCACTACGGTCTGGATGATGTGGGAAGAAAGGTCCAAAGACACTCAGGTCAAGCACTAAAAAGGCAGCAGGGTGATAATAGATATTTTGGGAAAACAGAACAAGAAACAAACCAAAGTTTTTATATTATGTCCAACCCAAAAAAAGCTGAAGAACTTGCTGAACTGGAGGTCACAACTGTACCACTGTGTTTACAATCACTGTGAGGTCTATTTTCCATTAATATTGTAAATATTTTTTAAAATGTACATATACTTTTGGCCTCCATAGCATCTTGCAGCAAAGCTTCTCCATGTTGTTCAGCAAAAAAGTCTTCTCTTTTCATTGTTTTAAAACATGTAAATATTCAAGTGCAACACTGAGTCACTTGATTTTCCTTTCTCACAATTGCAACTAAAATTAGTTATGGAGGATGAATGAAAGCAAACAGATGAACTCAAGAGAGTGAGTCAAAAACATCAAAGAGGAATAAAAGAAAACTTAAGAAATGAAAACCCAAAAATGCAGCCAGAGCTACTGTGATGAAAGTAGGATAGACTGTTACACAAATTACCTTAATGAGGATTTGATTTTGAACACTTTGGGAGGTTCAAGCACTAAACTATCAGGTAACATTGCAAAAGCTTTCATGACGGATAAAGAACACAAGATGTTTGCTTTCAAAAACTTGAACTTCAGAATGGTAACCCAAATCTAGCAGGAATGAGCAGAACTGATAAAGGCAGACCCAACTGAACTTAAACCTTCATTTTAGTTTAGGTATTTGGACTTCTTTGTGAAGTTGCATAAAATAAATATTTTTCCATGCTGGTGTTTACCCACATACACATGCACACACACAATATTAAAATGTAGATTCTTGCTTCACAGTTCATGGGCATTTCTCAAGGATGCAAATGATATGTGGAATTTTCTTTCAGTTTGCTCTTACATTTTCCTGACATGTACTGGCATGGAAGATCAATTTCAGTACATTCAATCAACTGAAAGTAATCTACACACTTCAGATTTAGGTTTTCATGTTGCCCTTCCAGACGTTTATACAATAAACCATACAGGATTTAAGTAATTTCAAATACCATTAGATTTTTTTTTTTCCATTTCTTTCTTGTCACATTTATTCCCTAGGTACAGTATAATTAAATATACACTGTATGTATATAGGATCATAGGTACTCACACCGAATAGGAGAGACAGTGCTGCAAGTACAAATCAGGAAATCAGGATTTTAAATTCCCTGCCTTCTCACTAGCATTAACAGCATATGTGTAGGTATAGACATTTATGACTTGCTTAGCTGGATCATACCTGCCTAGCCTTTAAAACGTTTTATTTTCAAAGTGTCATATTAAAGCCAGCTGGCTAGCTTCACATTTCCTGCTCACAGAACTCAAGCCATCAACTTGTGCCAGACTGCAGTTAGCTAATTCAAAAAGAACTTTCAAAAACCATTACAGAAATTAAGCAATGAAAATCTGCATCTTTTTTATTGCCCTGAAGTAAGTAAATACCATCAAAACTAAAATGTATTAGATGGATTTTATATAATTTTCAAAGCTTTGGGAGTAGTATTCCTAGTAGAAAAAGATGAAGGATGTGGGTAATCAATTATTTTAGAGCATTGTTTTCTGGCTGAAAAATAATTTTGACCTTCAGGACAGATGATTGTCACTGACTTGACTAGGTGTTAAGGAAGTGCCAAGAGACTGTTTACTGTTTTCACAGGGTCTGACCCAATCCAAAAGTCGCTGCTGGCAACCAAGAAGCTGCTCAGCCAAACTACTGTGTATACCTCCAACTTCTTACCATCCAAGTCTACATATGATACATCTCAGAAAAGAATAAAATAGGCACATTAGTCACTATTTCTGTATTAGAGGAAAGAGGGCAGCCCTAGCTCATTCTGAGACCACCTCTCTCCACTAAAAGACTGTTTCTCACTTGCCTATAATATTGCCAAGACACAATGATTTCAGCTCAGATTTTCCATGCTAGGTCCTTGCTACTGCCTTGTTTTGGAAGATTTAATCCAAAACAGTTCCATCATTTCCGAGAACAAGGCTAGGAAAAAGGGTTTATTTTGCCCCTATTATATAAAAAAAATTCTGTGAAAAGCTTGAGCACTCCTAGGCTTTGGAGTAGGAGCAGAAAAGTGTCAAGAGTCTGATCTTTATGCCAGTGCTATCTCTTCTGTCAAGTCATTAGTTTTTGAGAAGTTAAAATTTGTAAGAAATGGGACAAGTGGGGAAAACATAATGGAACGTGAATAATATTGCAGGGGAAAAGACATTGGATTGTCCAGAGCTGAGAGTAAAATGAGGATTGCAGAGGGGGGCAGAGGAGTAATTCATTGGCTATGGGACAGGTTAGACAAAGATGCCTTAGTGAGGATTCAAGAGCTCATGACAGGTTGCCTGAGACAGGACAAGAGAGGTCAAGCTTCTGTCATGTTTCTCAGCACTGTCTCCTTCAGAGCCTGAAGTGTAATCCCTTTCTTGGTGGCTCCCACCACTCCTTTCTATTAGCTAAAACATTCTCTGGTGTACCTCCACAGCTGCCCTACATTGGAATGAGTGTTTTTTGTCAGCTATTTCACTAGGCAGATGCATCTTCACAGGTAACTAACCTGAGTCTATACAGAGTGCTACACAGTAATAATTTGTTTCCTTCTACTGGCTTGGAAAAGAAGGAACAAACAAAATAAAGCACAAAAAGACTTATAAAAGTAATAAGATGGAAGAGCTCGGCATGAGATTGCAAGGAAAACCCAGAATCAAGTTCAGTGTCAACTTCATTCAAGCCTACTTTTGAATATTATGAGCAGACAGCCAGTAACTACACCAGGTTTTTTCACCCTCTGCCTTAAGCAGACATGCTTAAACTTCAACAATATTTGTCTTTTTTATTCTACCTTCCCATCAGTAAACACACTTTGATGTACTTTTCCATATTAATATATTTCAGAACTTCATCCATTTTCTTGTTTGTCTAAGGAAAACCTTATAAACTGAACTACCTGCCCAATGTATAGTTATTTAGCTAAGGGGTGCCTGAATTACTGTTGGGGGTTAGGTTTCTTTCTTTTTATTCCTTTTTACTTAATAGAACTTTTTCCCATAAATTGCTACAAAAGAATAACTACTGGGTACTGGTAAGAAAAACAAAGTAAGTGGCCAAGCTCCGGGGAGGAGGGCATTTCTCTTAGAGCTCTCTCTCTCGCTTTCTGTCGGAGGAGGAGGAGGAGGATCAGAGTTTCTGCAAGGAAAAGGGAATTCACTGTTGCCGCTGGAGCACAGCCCAAAGCTGCTTCTTCTGCCATGGGGTGAGCCTCTGCTCGTGAGAGACTGCACTGGGACCGAGTCAATACCTACCTCCCTAAAAGAGGGGGCTATCCCCATCCAGTCGGGTGCCGAGCTGCACCGAGGGGAGAGCGCCAGGCGGGCACTGGGGCCTGTTCTGTCTGGGGCTAATGCTGGAGCTGCTGCTGTTTGTTTGCTTTGTTACACACACCAGTAAAGAACTGCTATTCCTAGTCTCACATCTTTGCCTGAGAGTCCCTTAATTTCAAAATTATAATAATTTGGAGGGAAGTGGGTTACATTTTCCATTTACGTTTTCCATTCCAAGGGAGGCTCCTGCCTTCTTTAGCAGGAAGCTGTCTTTCAAACCAAGACAATTATGCTTTGCTGAACACATGCTTACTTCTGTAAAGCCAAATAAATCTCACATTTTATGATATTTGGGGAATGTCTCCTCAACAGAAACATTCTGCAACTTGTTTCCATAGGAAGACTTTCACAAGACCTGAAGCACCCAGAGAAGGTTTTTGAGAATTGCTAGAGGCCAGTAAATCACGCTACAAAGCATGGTGTTTCTCCCCTTCCTACACATCTTCAGGCTCAGAAGAAGTGAGGCAAGCTTCTTCACAACTGTTCCACATATCCTGACTTCTAGGAAAACAAAAATTGTTCTTCACAAATTCATGGTGGAAAAGGTTTTCCATGTAAATATCTGATGCTAAAAAACCTGTCACCTCCAAGGCTGCCAACTAGTTTTAACAGTCATGGTCAGGTATCATCAGTACTCATGCAGCTGATTATGCCACATAATCTACAACACCTTTCCAGAAGTAATAAAGAAATACCTAATCAGGAGATGACGAAAGTAAATTATAAGTTTGCCATTTTCACTTTTCTGCAAATATCTTGGGATGATACTATGAGAAATCTTTCTAGTATGCACTTGCTGGGCACTAATAAAATTCTTTTTCTATTCTCTAACACTTGGAATTATAAATTCCATTATGTTTTATGGATAAACTACATAAAGAACCCCATTGACACTTTAAGATTTCAGGTATCTGACAGAAAACAGTACCCAACAACTAGGACTGAAATTTTAAACATCAGTTTGCCTCTCAAGACAGGAAGCTGGTTTTTGGTCATCGTTTATGATCAGTAGCTACTGTTATTTCAAAAACTAATTTGTAGTGGACAAAACATTTAAGATCTTTGTCTTTAATTTATAAATACTTAAGAGTTTCAGGACAAGCTTCCATCCAAATGTTCATCATGTTATCACACTCTGGTCAACATTAATGATCCACCTGGTTCTCCTTAGATGACTCACTGATACTGAAAACCTGTTACAGAAATCAGGATCACTACAGTGGCAGCACTTACAGAAATCTGTGTAAGTCAGTCTTTGCAAAAAGAGCAGAGGTGAGGAATTATAATGGCTTAAGGACTTAAGAAGGTGATGTCAAGTACCAATGTGTTATTATCTTGCAGGCAAAGACACTGCAAATTCTTCAAGTCCATTGCTCTCATTTGCAATATGACTTCTGGTCATATTGAAACCCAGCAGTTGAGTTTAGGGAAGTATGATCAGCTCCCTATTTTGACCAGAACTTAACAGTACTTTTTAGATTAATTAAAATCTGTAACTGAATATGACAATGATATGATTCACATAGGAAACAAGCAAACAAAAATGAGAGGATGTTTCTACATATGTGGATGTTTTTGTTAGAGCTCCTTTGGTGAATCTTCAGCTAGTCCACTTTGCAGGTATAGCTCACTTAGGATTAATCCCTGTGTAACAAACAATTCTGAGAAGGCCAGGAAAATCTCCTCTCAGAATTCAGCAGATTTGAAGAGTTGGCTCTTACCTTGCAAGGCATAGGCTTTTTGAAGGAGATTTCAGCTTGAGTCCAAACTCCTTTTGGAGAGTCCAAGACAGACCAGATTTTCTCTTGAACAACATGATTCTCCTCAAAGATATAAACTGCAAGAGTGCCACTCATCTTGAAAAACCCATATAAGGCATAATAAAAACGCAGACAAAACTGCAAGTTTCCTGGCAGGGTCGGGCCATACAGACGTCCAATGTACCCAGGCTGTGATGTAAACTTTGTGTTTGCCAACAAATAATAACCTGCAAGACAGCATAATCATTGTATTTAATACGCTATTAGCACAGCTGATTTACTATTAAAGCAGCTTCTGTTATTGCATCAGACTTGGGTTATAAAAACAGTTCCAACTGGCAAGGAATAGATTATCACACTCTGACAGGAAATAACCATTTTTTTCCAAAAGCATCCTGTCTGCTTCTAGCTAAACTGGCACATGGCTAAGTTACCAGAAATAACTTAGTTATTTCTAACTAACTAACTAAGTGATTAGTTAGTTATCAAATTTATCCAGAAAAAAATAGTTGGGTTTTTTTTCTGGTCTGCTGGCCTCACTGGAAAACTGGTCTTTTCAGGGATTCCACTGTGAGACACAAAAATGGAGGGTGGGGCACAAGGCCTATTATCACCTGCACCAAGTATAAAGAGCTGAGACTTCAGTGCATATGATTAATAACCATGAATACTTTACACAAAGAGATGTCCGAATAAAATATTAACAGTCCTTTCACCATGTGGTTTCACTACACAGTATTTATGTTTTCCCTCAAAAGTCCCAACTATCCTAAGCCTAGAAGAGCTAAAAGGTCACTTTTCCTCTCTTGAAACAATGCTCTAAACTATTATTACATTTACTTCCATGACTTTGTGGATTCATCCCTCCAGCAACTACGGAGCAGTATAGTGAAGATTGATACTCTGATTTATGGCCCTGCCTGACCATACAGGTGACCAACAGGTGACCTTCTTCCTCTACATATGGGGAAGAACAGCCAGAGTTCCAGACAGGACCAAGCTGTGAACACTGATTTTTAATGGCTGAGAGTTTTAATTGACTGAGGCAAGCTAACCATTGTGCCAGTCCATACTGAACAGAGTGAACAATGATACAACAGGTTAACCTTTATATAACCTTTTATGTAACATTTATATATAGTTTGACTCTTCCAGGAAAAAGCAGTTTTAATTCACCAAATCCAGTAGTGTGATCTCCAGCTCTGTACACATTGCGCTTCACTTTCACTCTGCTCCACCCTGGACCGTCTTTGTGATCTTGGTAAAAATTACACAGATCTTCCTCAAAATTGCAGCCTGCATTGGCAGGATTGAAAGGAGTTCCTAAAAGAAAGATGCATATGTTCTATTAGGATGAGTACAGTGTGATAGCCACAGGTATTTGATGCAGAAGGATGTTAAAGCATACTTTGGTTCATCTTGCTTTTCTTTACAGAAGATAACCCCGTGCAAAGATGTATACACATATATAGTGCACAGACATGATTAACTCAAACTATCAAATTCCTATTTCAAGTTGGTCTTACATCCTTGTATTTTTTGCTGGAGCAAGGAGAAAACCTCCTTCACAGCCTCCCTAAAATACAAATTAGGTACAAATATTAAGACCAGATTATTCCTTCAGGACATAATTCACAAAGACACTCAGACCGTTTGTTTTCATCTGCTCCTTCATTCAAAAGACTATTGGGGCAAAATGAGTGTGCCTGTGTGCCTGTATGTGCACTGTAAATCAACATTTAGTATTTTTTTTTAAAGAGCACTTCTTAAAAATCCTCTTTATAGTTACGTGTAATATGTGCGTATATGCATGCTGTAAGTAGGTAAGCGAAATAGTTTTTAGTTCATGTACCACCTCATGGCTACTTTCCTCTGGAGCTCTTGCCTCACACAGTGTTAACACTGCAGTGAAGAAAGCTGAGCCATTTTATAGTAAAGCTGATTAAAAGCAGAGCTGAGATCCCCCCGGCCCTGCTGATGGCTCTCTGTCCACCTGCAGTATAGGATTCATGGGTCAGGACTTACTTTAGTCTGGAAAGAAGTGACCCTGCTCTGTGGGGCGTGCTAGTAAGTAAAACATCTCTACTTCTTCAAAGGCCTCGCCAGTCTCTCACAGAAGGTGCTTGGGGAAGGAGGGGCACAACCCAAAGCTATCATGCGAATTCTGGCTTTGCCAGGAGCCCAGACACAGGACATGGTGTACATCTCTCTACAGCAGCACACATGACCCTGCTGCATGGAAGCTAAGAGAACGGTTCAGCAGGGACAGGTACACAGGCAATCAGCTTCAGCAGAAGAAAAAATTTGGCTTTGGAATGATGCCTGAAGTCTTTTCAGCCTCAGATAGGCCAAATCTAAGCCCTGCCTATGTGTCTTATTCTTCCTGCAGCCATAGTCTCCCACCTCTGCTTTCCTAGTTAAACAAAAGGCAGGTGGAGCACTACCATGTGGCATTAAACCCATGTTCTGATTCATCCTTTGCTGAGCAAGTTTAGTACTCTGGTACCTTTTCCTCCATTGGGCTAACATCAAGACTTTTGTTGAACAAAACTTCCCGAAAAAAAAAAAGGTAAAAAACCCCTTAGTGCTGTTATATATACCGCCATGGCCGAATACAAGGAGAATGGAGAGCTCTTGCTTTTTAACTTCTCTACACAGAAGAATTGAAAATGAAAATAATTGATAAGTCTGAGGGATCAAACAGTATATTCTGTATTTCAACAAAGTATAAAGCAAATAATTTACTTTCATTTCTCAAACAAAAAAATCCTAGAATAACCACAAAACCAACCTTCAAAATCAAAGTTAGGCAGAACTCTAGATAAACCTGTCATATTCAGGACAGATTCTGAACCATTCAGATTAGATCTGAACTTCAATCATTGGGACAGAAAATGCTATAAGATTTATACCATTTCTCAACAGATATAAGTTGTCCAAAAATTAAAATGGAAAAACATATAAGCAGCTCCAACCCCTTGAAAATTGCAAACATAACTCAGGATTTTCGTTGCAAAGCAAAGCAAATACCGAAAAAGCATTGAGGATATGATGAAACAATGGATTTACTCAGCCAAGAAATGTGTATTATTAATGATTAATGTGTCTGGAATCTACCTCCTTCAGTGGTGATACTTCAGCAGTGGAGGCAAAGCTAGCCAATACTCTGAGACAAAAGGGGGAAAAAATAGTCTCTTTTTCGTTGATCACTTCAAAGAATTAGCCAAAAAATTCAAATTTATGTCCAAAGAAAGAGATGGCATAAGTGGGAAACCACTGATCTACTTTTGACTAGTGTTTAGTGCCACAGTAGAACTCCAGCTAGTTCAGAGGCTGCAGCCACAAATGGCAAAGTCCTTAGTCCCAAGTGCCTCTGCATCAGAGGTCACAGGGATTCAGGTGGTGTCTGTTGTTGTGAGAACCTAACAAATACCCAAAAGACATGCCACTGCCTGAGATGAGTAATACCTCCTGAAAGAGTGAAGACAGAGAGGCAAGGCTCATGTTTTGGCTCTGAAAAACACCTCAGGGCATGTGGCTGTGAAGAATGCCTATGCTGGCATTTAATGAAAAGCCCAGGCATTTTCTTCCTCATACCATCACTCCTGGGAAAATCCACTCTTTCTTTCTGCAACAGGGTTGCAAGTGGTAATTTCTCAAAACCCATAGTGATGCAAATACAGCATCCAGTCCAACACTCCAGCTGCAGGACCCTGCGGCAAGGTCTTCGGAAAAGAAGCATTAAGGATTGGTTTCAGAAAAAAAATGAATGGCACTAGTGTTATCTGCTGTTATGTCTTCTGAAGAAGGAGGAGCCCAATGGTGCTGGTCAGTTGAGAAGGTAGCACCAAAATTGCAAATATTCACTGGCAGTTCTGAGTGGCAAGGCAGAGGGGGAAAGCAAGGGAAGTAAATAGCAGTAAGAGCTCATCATACCTGTGTGATTGCTGCAGTAAACCGGAGAGAAAGAAATGTCATCAAGGGCAACATAACCTCCCTTGGCACTGTTGAAAGCAACTTCAAATATTACCTAGAAATTATAATAAGTTGTTATTCGTCTCCAAAATACTCAGCAATAATTTTGGTACACATTTTTGACATACGGAATTCTGACTGGATGTCCCAGACAGATTCCAGCACATCTCATACAGGGTTGCAAGTGTTAGGACCAATTAAATTAAATCACTTATTAGGGATATAAATCAGAGCCTGACCTTGGCACTAGATTGTTGCTCACTCAAGGTCAAGGAAACACCAAAGGGAACAGAGCTCTTCTTCTGCTTTAAGAAGCATCACTTTTAAAGATGTATTAAGGCTTCTGCCATCGTATCATACAAAACCACTGTTCACAATCATCAGTCTGTACTGACTAGAGCTCCAGTTTTATCTTGAATCTCTCTGGATAAAGAGCTAAAAACCCCCTGCATTCATTACTCTGCTATTAAAATGTTAAATGTTACAGTTTTCTGTAAACATCCTCAGACCCATGAAACTTGGCATTAGCTGTCAGGGAAGATTTCCTGTACAGAATTTATTTAAGAACCATAAAAGCTGTGATTTGTTTACCACAAAGATCAAACAATGCTTGTATTTAGTCATTCCCAGGGGGCTTAATTTCCTCAAGTAAGTGAGGACCATCTATAACTCTTGAGGAAGTGTCTTAAAATTTCTTTTAAGTATCAAAGCTCTGAGATACAGGAAAACTTTGAGAGCCAACCCCAGGACAAAGCAAGGAAATAAGGACAAATGCTTTCAGAGTGAGACTCTTTTCACTGAAAGCAATGCCTGTGATATTTTGATGAAGATGTAAGGCAAACTAGGAGAGCTAGTGAAAGAATCCTGATCAATCTCCTTTACCCTGATGAAACAAGGAGGAAGACCCTCCTGAAGCAACTGAAGAACTTATGTGTTAAGGTTTAATATTATTTCGATAAAATTATCTCTGAGATAATTACTGTGTTAGATTATATAAAAATTCCTTGAGCAGACTGAAGGCCAGTTTAGTCCAGCGTCTTTTTTCCAGCAGCACGCACCTACATAAAGAACTGAAGACAATGACAGGCTTTCAGAGCTTCTTCCCTTATGTTATATTCCTGATGGACTCTTTCTTTCCCATTAATTTATCTCATCAGTTTTTAAACTGATTTGAATAATGGCTATCCAAGGTACGTTGTGGAAGTGAGTTCTACAGTTGTTTCATGTATGAATAGACCCTCTGTTCATTTTATTTTAAAACTGTTACATGGTAAATGAGAACTTGGAATAGCAATGTAAATTCTGAGAAATAGGGAACAGTTAATCTTTTCTGTGTCCTTCATGACTCTTAAGAGCCTCTACCACATTCTACTTTCATCTTTTTTTATAAGGGCGGAAATTTTTACTTCATTAATGTAACTTCTCCATACTTTTAATTATCTCCATCTCCTTCCTGGACAATATTATTCAATCTTTTTTAAATCTTTTTTTAACTGAGAGAGCTGAAGTTGCATATCCTGCTGAACACAAGGTTTCCCTGTGCATTCACCCAGTGCTATAACATCCTGTGTTTCGCTATTTATTCCCGTATGGATAGTTTCCAACATTCTGGATGGATTTTTGAATGCAACCAGGAAATCAGAGGATATTTTCACAAACTCAACAACAATATTGCCAAGCTGCAAGTGATCATTAATTAATTTCCATCGATAGTGCTAAGACTGATTTTCCCCTTTTAGTCTGTATTTACTGAATCAGTAATTTACTTACCATTCTGTATTATGAAGCCTTATGAGAGCTGCCTTCCTTTCCTCTCAAGTCTGATGATTTAAATGGATGATCAATGACTTTATAGAGTAAAAGAGCTATATAACATCTCATGAAAATTAGCTTTACCCCTAATAATTTCTGGGAATCTACAGGTTTAAGGTGAATTTAAAAATAACTTATGTAGAATTGAAGCAAGTAGGATTTATTTGTAATCCATGTATTAAAAGTATATAGAGTATATGTAAAAAATCACATATGTATGTATAAAATATACAAGTAAGTATATATGTATGTATATGATACACATACACTGTTTATTTCAGTCTCCTAAGTTTGGGGTATTTTTTAGAAAACACTAGGGAATAAAATATTAAGTTTTTTTCTGATACTCTTGAAAGTCATTATAATAACCATCAAGAGCTGTCTTTCACATTTAAGGATGACTGTACTCTTAGGACCCAAGTCTGGACTTTCCTTCGTGAACTGCAGGATCTAAGGCGGAGAATAGACCTCAAATATTTTTTAATTTTTTTTTTTTCCTGCAGTATTTTTCTTATGCACTGTTTAATGATACTCAGCATCCTCAAAAATGGATCATAGAGTCACAGATATAGGGAACTGAGAGAACCTTGATATTATTCAGCAACTAAAAAACCTCCCATCAGTCAGACTCTACAACCTCCCTGATCAAGCACTACACCACCTGGCTTCAAAATCAAGTATGAGTGTGGAAAGTGATCCCTCCTTGACCTTCATGCAAAGAAGGAAGGAAATCAGAGATCATCACCATCTTTACAGCCATCTTTCAGACACTGGATGGTCCCTGCCACATTCCTGGCATAGCCTGAGTTGGCACTCATGTCTGAGGCAAGCTGGAATTCACAGCTGGACTGTGCAGGAAGGCTTGCTTTACCTCCATGGGATACGGCGCGTTGAAGTCAACTTCTGCCAGTGCCCAGCCTGCATTTAGTGCACTGTCTGTTTTCCAGATCTCTTCATAAAAGCCACTCATGTCTCTGAGGTAAACAGTAAAAACAATGCTGCTTTCCTGCTTAAGCTGATAATAAAAAGATAAGCAGCCAGATATTGGGGCCATGGTCTTTGGTGAGATTAGCTGGGCCACTTCCTGAAAATGTTTGACATAAACAGAGTCCACATACATATAGTGACCTAGAAGCAGGAAAAAAACTTGGTATAAGGACACTCATTGAAGAACAACATGCACAAGAAGTATCAGCAGATGAATAGGGACTAGATGTATTTATCTATGACCTGGCCAACAACGGTTGCTTCATAGAAAATTTTAATTATAAAAGGTAGAGTTTTTTTCTCTCTTTTCATTCTATGTTCAACCCAAAATTCTTTGGCTAAGATACCACTGGCAAAACAGTCAGTCTTGGGTCTTTCATTTCTTAAGTCTTTATTATTATTAAAAACAGTATCTTTATCTATATTTGAAACTTAACAAACTCTAAGCTTTGGGAGCCATTCATAAATGGAAAAATGTGCAACAACTGTGTAAACTCCCTGCCTCCCAACAGCTCAGTAGAGTATTTCGTCTCTCTCAAGTGCAACTTTTACTGAAGCAATCCAAGTAAATGAATAAGATTATAAGCCATGTGTTTTCTCATCTTTTACATAGCAGTTAACTTAATATATCAAATTATTGTCAAATAGCTTTTAGACCTTACATATCTGCTCAGTGTACCTAGGATTTGGTTTATAAATGTCTTATTTTTACTGCATGGACTGGAGTTTTTATGTAAAACCCTTAAAGAAGATTTTTGAGAGATGTTAATGAACAGAAAAACGCATTACATATGAGAAGAGTACCTTCCCTTCATGAATATGAACCAAAATGACCTGCAGGATTTTCCTAAGGGTACAGTTTCTAATACTTTGATTTTGGGAGTGCTACCCCAATTTAAACAGGACACATCCACGTTCACAAACATGCTGTGCATTGTAGTTTTTCTTCTTCTGCACTCCCAGAAACACAGCATCAAGCAGTATTTGATGAACAAAAAAATGGCTCTTCAGAAGTAGAAAGCCTGGAGATGACTGAAGTGCCAGACTGGTGGGGTACCTCAGCATGACCACTGCAAACTGTGCCATTCGGTTTGTGTGGGCACCACAGCATTAATTAGCACACAGCAGTCTCAGACCTTTAGATGTCACTTCTCACTTCACTCTGCTGAAAGGAGGGGAAAGGACTTGCTTGGCTGTGGGTCTCCTCCAGATTTCCCACTGCCAGGGACTGGTGACTTCAGCAATACCTGCCTGCAAAGTTCTCAGCTTCACTTTTGTTCTGCAGTTTTAGCACATCTCATAGCTTAGCTACAATCTCCCTGGATGATGCGCCTTCACAGCCCAATTCTTGCAAAAAGAAAGCTCTTCTGTGACTTTAGGCTTCTCAAGGTGTCCTCAGTAAGTGGTCAGCAGTGATGGCTTGGTGTGAAATAGAAATGCCGTGGCTACAAGAAAACACATCCCTCCCAGCTGGGAGCATTTCCTGTCACAGCATTTGTTTAATAGGCTCATCCACCATCTGCTATTGAAGTTGCGATGAGTTTAAACTTCCATCAGAATTTTACCAGCATTTCATTGCCAGGGGGTGATGCAGGGATGGAGTGACACTCTGTACTCAACTCACACAATTGTGAAAGAAATAGAATGGCACAGCGGCATGAGTTAAGGAAAGAGGACCAGCTCTGCTGTTCAGGAGATGTGATTCCTTGCACTGCCACAAGCACCATGCCATCCAAAACACACAGTGTGCAGCAGCAGCTGGATGTCCTGGCCATCACCTGCTGTGGTGCTTTGTGCAAAGCTGAAGTTATCCCACAACCCATTTCACAGCTGTGTGAAAAACACTTCCCTGACCAAGGTGTACAGGACAAGCATTTCATACAAGGCATGTGCAGAAATTGCAGTAATTCTTCCCAGCCTTATGCTTCTGAGGGGATGTACAAACAGCACACACTTACATTTGACTGAAAGAAACAAAACTTCTAAATTGTACAGTTTAACCCAAGATTCTCCAAGCATGTTTTGATACCTTAGTTTTCCTACTCAATTTTCTCAATAGCCACTGGAAATAAAACCCCTGCCAGATGTACAGAGCAGCAGTACAAGAATCTAAAATTTCCTGTGGCCCATACATTTAGAATACACAGAAAGTTGAATTTTCCTGCTCTCACATTGAAAATTTTGCCCTTACCTCTCAAGTACTTTTGAATCCTAGCAAAGAGTGTAACAACCTTATTATAAAGCTTACAGGCACTTCTGCTAAATTTTTTTCCCATAAATCATTCTTACCATCCCCACCCCAACCCCACAATGGAAAGAACTCACATAATAATAACTCGCAGTTTGAGAGTCATACATACATGAATCACAGATTTTTCCACCATATTTCTGCTCTACATTTGTTGCTTACCCAGTGCACTGTTAAGTGTGTGGTCTTTGGGCAGGATAGACTGAGAATTCTGAATGTTCCCTCCACCAACAAACCAGTTGACGTTAGGATTCCAGCGGTTCACATAGCCACAAAGATGATTTTCTTCAAAGTCACATTCTGCAATTGCAGACAACACCAGCTGAGTGCACACATTTTCATTACAGAAATGGGAAGAGCAAATTACTAAGCACTAGCTGCACTTCACATATGGCACAGCAGATAACGCCTGTAATTATAAAACTGGGAACAGCATTTAAGAGCTTATAATAAATAAAAGCAAACCTATCCAAAATTTTTGATAAATTTTTGATAAAATTTTCATTTTCATCCTCTTTGGACCAGTCTGTTTTTTCATCATTTTCCAGGATAGGACTGCTGTAATTTTGAACTAAATAAAGCAGATTTAAATATACCACCTCCTTACAGTAAATAGTGAAAGCAGAACTTTTACTTGTAAATCAGGGAAGGCAAGAAGCAAAGCAGGGTAAGTATTTCCTAACAGTAATGCAACTGCTTTGTCTCCTTCACAGAGCCAAAGAATTTTGACAACTTGGTTGGAGTCCACCAGAGCTCTCCAGAAATGTGAAGATCTCCCAGCCTCCTAGACACTGGAATTTTTGAACTCCATAAGCAGTTTTTAGCAAATGTAATGAGACAATGGCTGTAAGTATAAATATAAATATGAATATAAATATAAATATAAATATAAAAAATATAAATATAAATATAAATATAAATATAAATATAAATATAAATATAAATATAAATATAAATATAAATATAAATATAAATATAAATATAAATATAAATATAAATATAAATATAAATATAAATATAAATATAAATATCAGCAGAGCTTTTAGTCTGCAGCTTCAAGATGACACTGTAAGGAAGCCATGAGCAAGCAGAGAGCAGAAATAATCTTGCAGCTGTTACATCTAGTATTTGAAGCAGTGCAAAGTTTTTTTAAAATATAACAGTTGTTTCTGCTTGAACAAGAAATAGATTTGGAATTATATTGTTGTAATTTATATGTATATATATCACAGAAATAGGCGAAAAAACCCCACTTACTAATTTGTGCACTCTTAGCTTAAAAGTTATCTGTACAGAATATGGCTGTGTACTTTTCAACAAGGAAAAGGCCACTGTCTTTTTTTTAAACCCAGATCTTTCATAAAAAGTTTTAAAGCTGCCAATAAGGCATTCCTTTCTATGCAGAGAATATGAGGGTTAAGTGGAGAGTACTTACCAATACAATATCCAGAAGTTATTTTGATTTCAAAAACTGCTATACTGGTGGATTTATCTTGTCCCATTTCACCTTCCAGTACAAGCTGCACAATATAAGCCAAACTGTCAATTTTAGGATTTCATTAGTACCTTGCATATTTAAACAGGATTAACAGGAGAACAAATTAAATGTTTCTTGGGGAACCATGATCCTTACAGCCAGGTGCACTTTTGCTGAAAGAGCTTGGCAGAATGCATTACAGATAGAGCCAGTGCTCTTCAGCCAAAGAAGACATGCTGAAGGACAATGGGACAAGGCAAAAAATTCCCACACTTCATTTAAGAGTATGGAACTCCATATTCCTCAGCTGTGGTTTTGCAAGATGTTATTGTGAGTGATGCAACACGTTGTTTTCTGGGTAGAAACACTCTTCTGTCCTCCTTTCTGGACTCCTTTCAGGACCTGGGAGTTCCCGTATCTGCCACGTGGCACCAGCAGCTCCGCAGGGATACCAGGAGATGAAGCATCCTCACGGCAGGACTCAGCTGGCCGTGTGTCCCTGTGAGCTGCTCCACACGGCTGCTGGTCAGAGCACTGCCTCATGCCAGCTCTGCTGATGGCTGCTAGGACAGAGGGCTCAGCTGACTTGTGCTGCCAGCCTTAGGAATGAAAGCCAAGAACAGGGCGCAAAGTAGGTTTGCATATATTAAAAAAAGAAGTTTGTTCAGCCCAACATATGCACCAGAAAGCCTGTGGCATCTTCTAAAACTGAGCTTACCTTATACTTCTTTGTGCTGTTTGTTAAATCTAAGCTAGCTATCAGCCAGCTGTCTGATGGCTCCTTGGCTGACCACAGCAAACGATCAAAACTTTCTCCTTCCTGCCTCAGGTACAGGTTGAGCCTGGCAGGATAAGGTGAGGTGTCTGAAGTTGTTGCTATCTGATAGATCAGTCTGACACAGCTCCATTCCTCGGAGTACAGATCAGGGCTGGACAGCACTGCTTTCTCACCCTCGTAGGATGTGTCCACAGAAATGTAATGTCCTGGGGACAGACACACACCAGAATACTACATGTCAGAAGCTTTGTTTTTGCATCCCTGGAAAAAAATACTTATTTAGGAAAGAGTGGTAGCTGTGGGACTAGGTCAGGAAGTTGAGACCACCACTCATCTGCTAAGACACTTAACCTTCTGATATCCTACCATACTCACACAAATGTGAGTTCATGTGTCTCCCACCATTTTTAAACACAATATTTAAATACTGGAAATTTTGGGACAATATGTTTTATTTTATATATTATTTATATATATATATTTAGTGTAAAGCAAATTATTAAGTAGAACCCTTCAGAACCTTCAGTAACCACTGATAGCTGTAGATAGACAATTTGATTGACAAGACAATTTGTACACACTGAAATATTTTTCAGGAATATTCAAGTATTTTATAGATCAAAACTTTTATTTTCATGTAGGTTTAAAAATAAACCACATAAAATGAGACATTGGAGCTAAAAACTCCCAAAGCACTTCTGGTTCCAAAGAGTAAAACTAGAAATACAGTTCTAAGTAGTAAAATTAACATGTTCAAATCTGCTGATTCAAAACATTGTGAAATGTAAAGCATCATTTAAACATATGAGCAGGCCAAGATTATTTTAAAATTATTCTCTGGGGCAAGGTCTAAAACAGCCTTCCATATAAAAATGAAAACATGCAATGACAAGCCAGAAGTACATGAGAAGGCAAAAATGTACAAAAGAAACCACTTGTAGAAAAGTGAGGCAACAGTAAATAAATTATAGTGAGGCATAAGGATGGTCTTAGAGGCTCTACTAAGATGTCAAAACCAGGATCAGAAAAGCAAAATGGACTACAGGAGTCACAGAAACCTGCAATGCAGTGCCAGAAAAAAAGTGATAAAAAAATGAAAACTTAAAAATAAACTTTAAAAATCACAAAACAAAAACACACCACAAAACAAAACAGTAAGACAAACTAGGACACCCATGTCTGAAATGTTATCCCATAGACTACCAGGAATATAATCCTTCTAACCTAGTGTCAATATATGTTAGACAAATCCCATTTCTGATACTAATTCTCATTGCCTAAGTTGCAAGCATGAGTTAAAAGTGCTGTCAGAGCCTGTGTCAAATTAGCCCTTTACCCAGCAGCACATCATACTTTCCACAGCATACACTTCTTCTTTAATCTCATCTCACTTGACCACAGAGCTTGTCAGTTTCCATGCATACGTAGATACTTGGATAGCTCAGAAATGTCAGTAGTCCCACTGATGTTAAATAAATTGCTTGCCTTTGAGGCACACAAATCCCCTCCCAAATCCTGCCTGAACCCTCTCACTCTACCAAGACACCCTGGGGTTGCTTCCCAGAAGCTCCCTTGTTGCCTTTTCAGAAGTATTCTCTCCAGTGGAAAAAAATCATCTGCATGGAGGGTCACCACACCCTCAAGGCAAAGCACAGGTAAAGATCTGCTTTATGAGGTTCCCAAAGTCCTCTTCCATAGACCCCCAGGAAGATGCCATGAGCAGACAGTCACTCTGACAACACCTGATTCTTTGGGAACTGCATGTTACAGCATTCCCCTGCATCTGCTCCCTTTCTCACCTGCAGACACAGTGCCCAGCAACCCGTTTGTACTGCACATTTTGTTCAACTGATGTGGGATAAATGATTGCTAGGAGATAGCTGCAGCCCTAAGCAGTGTAAGGGGCTGTGCAAATTCAGAAAAGCTGCATTCTCTTTCCCTTTTTAGGGAATGGAATTTTTTTTTGCTTCTTATCATAATTTCTCTTTGTATTTGCTGTCTGGTTTTAGTCTACTGGGGAAAGACAAAATCACTGGTTAAGTACAAGGAACTTGTTAATGCAGCAGTATTTGAAAGAAAAATAAACACAGGAATAAATATTTTAAAATAGGCACCTAATGTGCATGCCAAATACTTAATCTGCCACTAAATATCATGGGAGTCCACAGTATCCATTTTCATGCGTTTATCCAGTTAGCTCACGCAAGTCAGCACAGACAGCATTTGTTTGCTGGAATATGCCTGCCCAAGGTGCACGTGTTTCTTCACAGGAAGATAGAGGGAAATCATCAAGACTCCATCAGAAGTCAAATGCTTCTTGAACATTTGGTTTTAATTGATGTAATTGATAATATCCTATTCAGATGAAGAATCTATGTTCTTAGGCTACCCTGAATTTGGATCATCTTACTTACAAAGAAACCTACAATTCAGAATCCATGCCTGGCAATTTCAGTTTAGAAGTCAGCCCTGTTTTTGTCTGTACTTCAAGAGAAACCCCACAGAAAACAGATCCTTCTTATAATAGCAATCTTTTTTTTTGGGGGGGGGGAATAAATTAGCATTGACATAGGAAAATACATTCACATGAAAGCCTTAAATTACCAGCTATGAGGCTTAAATGGCTGCCAGGTTTTAAAACTTAAGTATATGAAGACTAAGGTTTCTTCTATGAAAATAGTGGTTTAAAAGAAAAACTCTTATAATTTCCAATCTGGATGATGATGTCAGTGTAAATTTGACTATGCTGTCTGTGTTGTGCACTTGCTCCCACTTGGTTTGATTCACCACAGGTACAAGAGCAAAAATCATGAACTCCTTTCTTAACTGGGGGTGGAGGTTGGTTGCTTTTTCTAAAAAGATTAATTTTACATATTCATTAACTCCCCAGAAACAGAGCGTTCTCACTCCCAACCTAATAATTTTAGGTTCCTTTGAAAATTGAAATGTGTAATTGGCTCCACTAAAATCAATGTGAGCACTCATAGAGAGCTTTATGTGTAAGTTTAAATGCTTTGCTAATCAGGATCAGGGAGTGTGGCACTTGGCAGTACCAAGCACAGAAAATGCCAACGCTGAATTTCTTCCAAATGAATGCTGCCATTCACTAAATGGCCTTTACCCTAAACTGTACTTGAGTACCAGCAATGACAGGCCATTGATGCAGAAAGGAAGGTCTCACAATGCAGACCTCAGAGACAGACAGAGAGCAATTGTGAAAGCAAAGCAAGGAGAAGGGGGAGCTGCTTGGAGTAAAGAAGCAGACAACTTTCTACGCTTGTTTGTGGCAGTAATAGAAGGTTATTTTCTAGTCTGTGGAGAATTTTATGAAGCCTCTCAAAAATGTAACATGCAGCTTCATTTTGCAGCATGCCACAATCCTCCTGAAAAAGCCCATGACATTTAATTTACAGCAATCATCCAGGAGGTACCAAGAGAGGGCTACTCTTCAAAATCACAGGAAGGCACATGAGAGTAGTCACAAAACTCTAGGAAAAGCCTGATGACACAGAAACACAAGCATGCAATTTCCAGCAATTACTTGATCAGGAGGTAGATGCAGCCCTAAGCAGTGTAAGAGGCTGTGCAAATACAGGAAAGCTGAACTTTCATTTTCTGACTGACATGACTTCTTGAGTATCACAGAAAGTGGCCTGGCAACAATATAGTCAATTCCTTCAGGACTCTGGGATTCATCTCATCAGGTCCCATAGACTTATGTATGCTCAGGTTCCTCAGGTGGTCACAAACCTGATTGTCTCTGAGGGCCTTGGCTCCCCCAGCCACATTTTACAGTCCATTCACTCTAGAGGCGTGGGGAAGAGAGGCTGCCAGTGAGGGTTGAGGAAAAAATTTTTGAGCACCTCAGCCTTCTCCCCATCCTAGTTTCCAGTCTGCCAGCCTTGCTTATCGAGGGAGCAAATGCTTTCTTTGACCGGCCTTTTCTGGCTGACACACCTGTAGAAGCTCTTAGTTTTGTTCTTTGTGACCTTTGTGAAGTTGAGCTCCAGCTTTGCCTTTGCCTTCCTCACCCCATTCCTACACAACTGCGCTGTCACCCGATAATCTTCCCTGGATACTTGCCCTTGCTTTCACTGGCTGTGGATTTCTTTCTTGCCCTTTAGTTTGACCAGCAGGTCCTGACTAACCCATGCCTGACTTTTGCCTTCCTTGTCTGAACTTCTCCACCTTTTGCTAGTTCTTGTGCTCTACAAAAAGCATCCTTAAAGATCCACCAAACTTCTTTTGTTCCCTTGTCCCACACAGCAGTTTCCCAGGAGGTCCTATTGACTACATCTTTGATGACCTGGAATTTTGCTTTCCTAAAATTCATGATTCTGACTTTTCTCTTTGCCTCAGGACTGCAAACTTCACCAGTGCATGATCATTGCAGCCCAGGCTGCCTCCAATCTTGATGGCCCAAATTAACCTGTGTTGGTCCTGTATCACGTCCCCTCTGGTAGGGCTGTCTATAACCTGGCTTCAGAATTTATCCTCCAAGCACTACTAGAGTCTCCTGGACTGCCCACACCGTGTCACTTGTGTGGTGTTGAAGGCCCATGTCTGGACAAGAGCCTGTAAGCACAATGCTCCCTGCATCTGGAGCAAGAAGGCTTTGTCAGCAGGCTCCCCTTGGCTGGGCAGCCATGAAGTCCTCTTTCTTGTCTCAGTCTCTGGATCTTACCCACAGGCTTTCAGCTCAGTCCACCTCCCAATACAGAGCGCAGCCCCTCCACCCTTACTTTTCCTGAACAGCCTGTAGCCATCCATAGGTGCAATCCAGTCATGGGATTTGTCCCACCAAGTTTCAGTAGTGGCAACGAGGTTATAACCTCACAGCAGCACAGCAGCTTCCTCCTCCTCCTCCTGTTTGTTGCCCACACAGTGTGTACTGGTGCAAAGGCACTTCAGCTGAGATGTCAACTCATGTTGCCTTCTTGGAGAAACACCCTCTAATTTCACTGAGATATTTCATTGGTGTTTCTTGGCTTCTGTTACCTCAGGAGTCCCTGGCTTGTCTCCAAAAGACATCAGATGTGCTCCAGTGTGGCCATCACATGTCAGGTCCTCTGGCTGAGGGCCCTCACCTGCACCCTGTCCCTTTAACTTTGGTATGTCATCCCACAGCTTGTCAAGGGCAAGCCTGGCATTGTCCCCTTCCCTGACATACCTAGTTTAAAGCTCTATCAATGAGACCTGCTAGCTCCTAAGCAAAGACAAGCTTCTGAAGACATGATAAAAGCCAGGGATTGCTAACAACCTTTGACTGCTAACAGCCAGCAGATGCCTGGTGAAGGCAAACACCTAGAGCTGGGACAAGAGATGGGAGAAAGGAGACTCAGATATGTTTCCCACACCACTCTCCCACTGCTCAGGCTAGTGAATCATACACTTTTTACTCAGATTTCAATGATGATGTTTTACCTACCATGTAACTTGACTGTATTCTGCTTGATAGCTGACTCAAACTTTACAGGGCCAAGCATGCGCTCATTTTACATTCCTCCATGTCCAAGCAAAACATTGAGCCCAGGGGGAATTAGGACACTGTGCTTCAAGCCTATCCCTCCTCAATGCAACTATGCTCTGCAGCAGCAAGACTGGAAAGATGAGATTTTAAAAATCCTCCTGTATCAATGTCTGTCATCTTGCTGCTCTAATAAGCACTTCTGTACAGAGCTCCTCTGAGTTATGGTTGGTGATGCATTAACTCCATGAGTCATTCACCCCAGTTTTCCAAATATATATATATATATATATATAAAGGTGGGCATCAGTAGATCACTCAGCAGTGGTTATATCAATGGCTAAGGAAAAAGGGCTGCTGAGATCAGAAATAGTGCCTTTTCCAAAAAAGAGCACAGAAACTATACTGATTGCTTTCTCTGTAAATAGCACAAACAAGACAAAAAGCCAGATGCTGGCTAATAAACTAAAACAAACGGCATTGAGAAAACTGGAAAAAAAACCCCTCCAAACAACCATGGAGATAAATAAAATTACCAGTTAGCTTTTCAATTATATATTTGCTCTGTAAAAATTTGGAAGGGTAACCACAGATTTGTTCTGGCTCTTTGTGGAGTTTATGTCTGACACAGCTGTTCACTTAGTTCAGCCACAGTACAGCTTTACAAGAAAAACTGAATGTAAGCAGCAAGCTCCAAGAGAAACAATAATAAGGAAATATGAAGCAGGAAAAGTTTGAGAATTTACATTTGATTAGATACTCATTTATACAAAAAAACAAAAAAACAAAACTGAAAGAAATGCCTAACACTTGCGAGTCCTGTTTTGATTTTCTCTGTATTTCCCATACAGGAACAGGAAAGAATGTTATCAGGGTTTCTTAGGACAAAAGTTAATCTATTGATGCCCTCTATGGAATCTCAGAATCCTGATTTTGGGTCTTGGCTTTAGTTTTGGGATTTCTTCTTATATTTTATTAGGAAAATAAAAAATAAAGAGAGAAAAAACTGGTAGAAAAGCAGCACATTTCTGAGACCTGTGAAGAAGGTGGCCAGAAAAAGTTAGTTGAAAATATTAACAACCAGAGGGACAAAATTTTGCAAATGAAACTTGCACATGGAGGCCCCAAGCCCTCTTCCTCAGCTGGATCCTGCAGGTGAGAAAACGCAGCAACAGTGTGGTGGATAACCCAAAATTTTATTTATTTTAAATTTATTTTATTCCACATCTATCTGTGCCTAAAATTGTTACAGTGTCTCTAAGAACCGGGAATGCGGAAGGAAACACGGGAGTTTTAAAGCCAGGGTCACACAAGCAGAGTCCTCTTGCATCCAAGCTCTGTCTCAAGCCAGCGGCTCCCCACCGTTCGTAGTTTGGTTTTTTTGGTTTTTTTGGGGTTTTTTTGTGTTTCTTTCTTGCCTTCAGAGGAGGTTGTTTCGGCAGGTTTGTGGACAAAAAGCATCAGCAGCCCGAGAAGCTGCACTTCAGCATCAAGACCTGTTTCTGAGTGAATTTTGCAGTGTGTATTTTGCTGGAGCCGCAGCGGCTGGAGGATGCTGTTCCAGAGCTTGGGGAGATGGTTCCTTACCCCCGGTGAAGAGCTGCTCGGGAACTGCAGCACCAGCACCCCATGAACTGACATCTTGGGGCTGGAGTGCTGCACCAGCAATCCCGCTGCCAGAGCTGCTCTGGAAGCTCCTGCCTCCCCGGTTCTTTGATCCAGGGAGAAGGCTGCACCGGTGGGGTCTGTCTGCCGTGTTCCTTTTGTCTCCCAGACAATGCAGTCGCCTGAGGAGGGCACAGTCTTTGGGGGTCACCCCCTCATTTTGAGTTTCCCCTTGCTCTCCAGGAGTCAGTGACATCTCAGCACCTTTTTAACTAGACTATTAGTGTTAATTTTTGCCTGTTGCTCTTGTTAGTAAACTCTTATTTTCTTCAGGTATATCTCCTCGTATTTGTTTCTCCTCATTGGTGGAAAGGGATTGATTAAAACGATACGGGTAGTTAACTCATTTCAGAGTGTCTGCAAGAAGACAAACAGTGATCCCCTTTTGCCAGAGCTGGTGTTTAATCCCTTCCCCTTGGCCCTTAGGAGATTTGCAGCAGCAGTTTCTCCCCTGGACAGACGGATGCACTCACAACATATGCAGGGCTGAGTGGAAAAGCCTGGCCCACATTAATGAACATTTTAAGACTCAGTCCCAAAACATTTAGGGTGGTGCCATGATTAAAGCTACTTGATGCTGCAGGGTATAACTGGTGTTTTCTTTCCCATATAGCCACACATTATTTTATTTCTGGTAAGCTGTTAGATTCACATCAGACTACCTACATGGTATGCCCTGGGACTAATCAGTGTTGTCATCACTGGAAAAACATTCTGTTCTTTAAGCCTCCTTGTCTCCTCCATAGTTTCTTAAAAGTAGCTCTGTGAAAATAGCTGAGGAGAAGCAGGAGGTGGGTTTTTTGTGTTCGTTGTCTGCAGTGACTGACATGCATTGCTATTGTCAAGGTTTTTCTTTCTCTTCTGTGTCTACAGCAAGGGGCAGCAGCGGTTTCAAGCCTAAAGCTGTCACTTCTTTGCAGAAAAAGCCTGTGGTCCCACCCAGCCGCTGCTGGCTGCTCTTCCAGGCAGGGAGGGAACCTGAACTCCCCACCAGATCTGCCCCTCTGCTAGCCATCTTCTTCAGGGAGCCAACAGGGCATCCAACTCTCACAAAGCTAAGTAGTATTTATTAAAAACAAACGAATTTTTTAGAAAAGCACCTCCTGGTGTGATGAACACACAGGCAGTTCACCCAGGTAGCCACCCACCTTCCTCTGGCCAAATGGACAAACCTGACAACAGGAGTTCCTCCAGCAGCTTTCCCTCCAGCTCAACTTACTCTACAAACTGAGTCTCCCTACAGGGACTGAAATTAATGATTTAATCTTTTTCTTGCCACATTCATCAGACCAGGCCAGAGAACTCCTGTTTGCCAGCCCTGGGCCATAAATTTTCGCAGGCTCTTTTCCCAAAGGACAGCTTTATGAATTAACTATCAGCTCCATCTCCTGCCCTGGCCTTTGCTCCCCCAGGAAGTTCAGAAATACAGCTGTTAGCAAGCCTGTCAAAACTATTACAATTAGTGCTGAAACACTCTGTGACTGTGGCATCGGCTTGCAGCCACTGCCACCCTGGAAAAGTCTTCCAGCCTCCATCCATCAGCTTGCCTGTGAAGGTCTGGCAAGGGTCCAGCCTGAGCTGATGTTTTCTGCTTCTGATTAAGAGGAGTTGCTTGAATGCACTGGGGATGCTTCCTCTCCTTGTTCTCCTTCAAGTCCCAAGGTCCTTACATCATGCACCAGATCTCCTGTCTATTCCGAGCCACAAGCATGTGGGATTTTTCCTTTCACAATGACCTCAACAATTTTCATGCACTTTCAGATTTTGTTTCTGTTGCTCCAAACAGTCCATCAGTCTCAGTAATCTGCTGTTCACACCACTCAGTTCTCATTTTCACGCTACTCATTACATAATTTCGACAGCTTTTCATCTGCTAACACAAAGGCTGACAAGTTTTTATTGGTCATCTCTGAATTTCCTTTAAACAGCTCTTTCCAAAAGACAGTTCCATGACTTCTATTAGCTGGTATATGTCAACAGAACACAGGTAATACTTGGACACACAAAATTCTCTGCCATGAATCTCTGGATGGGAAATAATTGAAAAAAATGTTTTCTTTATTCTTTGGCATCCTAAATGAGTTTCCATTGCTCTCAGTGCACAGGGAATGTTAAAGATAAAAAGCAGATACAGTAAAATGTACTGTAGAATCACCACACATGTGTGTGTTCACATTTTGCATCTCTTTCATTACTAACTCTATTTCTTTGCTAAATCATGTTTCCATCAGGATCAAGCACACAGGGGAATGCACTGTGACATCTCTTCCAGCACAGCTGCTTGCCCTGGTGGACTGCATCCTTCCTTCAGCAGAAAAATATGAAATTTCACTCCTTTGCATTATGTTGTTTATTGACTTTGCTCATCACTCCTTTTATTTGCTTACACAGGTGCACATGGTGTGATGTGGTGGAGTATGCAGGTAATACATTATGAGGTCTGCTCTGTATTATGTGGACATAACGTGCTCTGTGATATGAGCATAGTAGAGCAGCATTCTTATCATGACAATATGATAAGAAAAAAAACTACCAAATCTGCAATCCACATGAAACTGTAGGTCAGCACCCCACAGGGAGCCAACATAAGGAATTTGGTGAGCCAGACCATGAAACAAAGGACATCTTGTGTTTTAAAAGGGGGCATTTATGGGGCTACACTTCTCCTTGGATCAGAGTGTCAAGAACAGCCATGGGGAGTAAGAGTTTAAGAAAGAGAAGAGATGCTCCAACCCAACCAGCCCTGTTTTGGTTCCTTTATGTCTGGATTTACATCATCTGGAAGATCAGGCTTTTATGTCAAAAGTAAAGATTTCTTGGTTGAGTAATGTCCTTGTGCTCCAAAGGGGTTAAACTAAAAGCCTGTGGAGTTCACCATCTAAGCCAAGCTCTGAAGCAATCCTAGACTTAATCAGGGAAGCAGAAAAGACTCTGGTCACAGGAAGCAGTGGCCCTGGGAGGGAGAGGGCAAGTGAGCTTTAGAGCTGGCATGAGCAGGGAAAGAAGTCTGCTCATCACGACTTGGCTTTGGTGCATGACCGAGTAGGGTCACAGCATGCACGGGAGGTCCTGGACCAGGTTTTCGCTTGGGAAAATAAAAAACCCTCAACTGGTGGCCTTCTGGAGTACATCTGCAAACCATGTGGATGCACTAAATGCAAGATTATAAAATCTAAACTTTTCTACTGCCTGGATCTGCTCTCTCGGCATCTGCCAAATCACTTGGCCTACTGCACTACCCTGGAAAACAGCTCATCTGCCTGAATACTTCTCTGTCTCTCTGAGCTACATCAGATCAACTAAAATGTAAACTCTGTCAACAACCCTTATCACTCTAAAGGAAACTACAGATCTGCTTGGGTTGTAGAAATTATGTTTATTCTGATGTTCAGCTGGGCCCCAGGTCCCACACAGATGGAAAAAAACCTTAAAATCTGTATTTGGTTTCACTTGCATCAGAAGTTGAACTCCTATGTGTTAAGTTTCTTGCTTTACATAAGCGTAGTGGTTTCATATTCTTTTTTTTATACCAGAATCATTGGGATAACTGGCAGTCTAATGGTAGGCTGATCAATGATCTCACATCCGAAAATGCAAACATAACTGCAGACAGGTGAGGCACATATTTATATATATGAGCTGAAAGAGCTGGCTATAGAAAGAGCTTACAGGTGAGCTCATCAGATCCTGATGAGTGCTGGCAGTAACTGGTCACAGGTCACCTGAGGGAACTGGCCTCACCACACCATCAGTTTCCAAAAACTGCTGGAGATCACTCTTGTAAAGAGTTTATCACTGGCTGCTGTTGAGCAGCCCCTTAGCTCCTGCTCTAGTCACTCAATGGCCACTCTTGAGTAACTGACCCTAAGCAAGAAAGCAGCTGCAGTGACTCATCTTCTGCCCCACCAAGCTTCATCCCAGGCAAGGTGCATGCAGTGGTGAAGACTGAACATGCACAGTCATGAAACCTTCAGTCAAGGAGCACATCTATTGGTGTTGAACATCACAGCCATGTTAGCCCATGACTAATATTTCCCGGAGTTCTACACAATTGCATCCATCAATTAGCCATTTCAAGGACTGGCTTCAGTTTGCTAGGGATGATTCTAGGCTTGCAGTCCTGTACATCATCCCTGCTTGGGAGGGGCTGGTAGCAACTGAGGGTGGTTGTAAGGTGTACAGGCAGACTGAGCCAAAATCCACAAAACTGGAGAAGGGTTTATGAAAACAGACCCAAGATATATAACTGTAATCTCCACAACATCTCTTATACACACAGTGGTGAATTTACTGATGGTCTCAATATCCATAAAGTTCACAAGTATTTTACAGGATGCTCTGGACCTCTGTGGGGAGGGGCTGATGCCTTAAGATTCACTCCCCTGAGTAGTTGCAGTCCCTGGAAGGAGATTCAGTCATGGAGCTTCTGCTCCAAGCAGAATTAGTGAGGATCACCTAGTATCAAAAGCAAAAGACAACTCCTTGCTTATACTCTGATATATATATGGAACAAAGACACAGCCAATGGTATGCCAGTCAATGGTATGAATGTTTAGTCATTCAGGACATTTAGGAAGCAGAATTTGGCTTTCTACAGCATATCTAACTGCTGACTGTAAGCAACTGAATTTTCATATATTTATTTTAATTAAAATAGCTAATCAAATCCTTCCTTGTCCAACTCAGCAAACCACCTAACACATCTGAATTCACCTCAGGCCATGGGATGTCACCAGGCACAGGGCTCTGCCATCTGTCTGTCCCAGTCCAGTCTTCACACGTCTGTCACACTGTCATGGCTGCTCTGCTTCCCTGTACTAGGCAACAGT